>NC_140281.1:12845800-12862770 GCF_964030765.1 Micromesistius poutassou | reverse complement strand
TTTTTGGGGGAGGAGGAGATGAGCTCCTTATTGCGTGCCATGTCATATGTTGACACAGTACACTGTGTGGGGATAGATATTTCATTTCATATGGCTTGATCTGGATCTCTCCTGTCAAATATATATTCATTGATCTCCCCATCGATTGATATGTCCGTCTGTCCTGTGAGTTGGTATCAGACAGAGAGACAGATATTAAAGATGGGCAGATAGATATATAGAGAGATGGAGCGATAGAAAGGCTGAGAGATAGATGGATAGGGGAATACACAGAGATAAGTAGGTATATAATTTAGCAGCAAAATAATGGCATTGTCATCTGTTGGGTTTCACGATAGGAATAACCATGTAGCATAACAACTCATGTCAATTCCCCTGTGTCCTCTGAACACCCCCCCCCCCCCCCCCAGTACTTGAAGTGACCGAATCCATGGGGGTCTTACATGATAATTGCTACACTCGGAGCGCTGCGCTGGCAAAAGGACCTGCACGGTTAATGACGGGTGATGGGAGTCGATCATGTCCTTATGGAAGAATGAGCCTGAATCCCGGCACTTTGGAGTACAAAAGCCTCCAGTTAACCTTGTGATTTGCAATTATGATCTACCTTTGGCCAATGACGGCCAAGGGTTGTTGAGTTTGGCGGCGAACGTTAAGAAAAGACTCAAAACAAAGGAAAGCCTCAACCAATTTCTGAATATAAAATGTGTGTGCGTGTGTGTGTGTGTGTGTGTGTGAGTGTTTGCTTATTCCTTCACATTTGTGTATGCAAATATATCTTGGTGTTTGTAACAACAAGGGTGTATCTGTGTGTGTGTGTGTGTGTGTGTGTGTGTGTCACTGTGCTCACTGTGCTGACAAAAGTGAGGTGTGATTGTACCAAAATATGTACGTGACACATTGCTCCACATAACTTAATATATGTACATAATGTCCATGCGTAATACGTACCAACTACAACCACACTGAGACAGACAAACAAACAAACAAACAAACAGCTTCTCTCTTGCTAAGGTAATGCCTCAGCAAGTAGTTCATGCAGAACAAGATGGCTGAGCTTCCACGTGACCTTCGGTGACCCGGGCAAAGTGTTATCATATTTGTTGTGTGTGTGTTACATGTGTCTGATCCATATGTTACCCCTCAGAGCAAACACATGTTCTCCAGAGCAGGAGAATCATAGGATCACATCTGCTGGCGTCTCTCTGCCCTGAGCACAGAGCAGATAGAGAGAGAGAGAGAGAGCGTGCGTGCGAGTGTGTATGGATGAAGGATGCACGCACGCACGCACACACACACACACACACACACACACACACACACGCACACACACACACACACACACACACAGTCATGCACACACACACACACACACACACACACACACACACACACACACACAGTCATGCAGGCTAAGCACCAGATCAAATGGTCGAGCCCTTCTCCCCTATAAATCAAAAGCATTGAGATTCCCATTTTCAATGACGGTATTAAAAAGAAAAGTGGCCGTAAAAAAAAAAGAGAAGAAAAGATTCCCTCATCCTAAGATCACTTCGAAAAAGACCCCCCCCCCCAAAAAAAAATACATTGTAATGTCCCATTTAATCCTATTGCGGTTGCCATAACAGCTTTTACCCCAGTTAATTATTTCCAAATCTTAAACAAATATATAAGGTACAGCTTTTCAATTGGATTTCAATGTGCAAGTCAGGCCTCCTGAGGCGGGAGTGTCTGCCGCTCTGGATCCATTTTTACTCGCGGTAATCAAATGACGGGTAATGTAGGCTGTGTGTTTCCTGGGGAAAAAGAAGGTGGTGGTGGGGGGGGTGGGGGGGGGGGGGGGTGGGGTAGCATCTTAGAAAGATAAGAAATCAGTTCCTCTTTCGTGTTTTCTGTGTTTTTTCTCCCCCCCTCTCTCTCTCTCTCTCTCTCATTTGATTAAATCTGTGGCGGGTAATTCTTCATAGTGCTCACTTTGAGGGCTCACAACCCACCAGAAACAACATGGAGAGAGAGACCGGGACAGTGTTGGAGCCGAACGCAGAACATGAAGGGGGAGTGAAACAAGTAAGGGGAGGGAGGGAGGGAGAAAGAGGGGAGGGAGGTCGGTTTGGTTAAAGCACAGCTATTGTTTTTATTTCTGTTTCTCAAGCCGTCTCCTATTAAAGAATTACTTTGTATGAACTACAGTTCAACAGACCCTATCTTTTTATGGGTCACTATACACAAGAGCTAGCCTATATGAGGTGGGCTGTGTGTAAATTAATGTGTTTACGTTACTTTGTGAATATCAACCGCGCTTAAGTCCCTCTAAAAAACGCTGTAAATACCTTTCCACAAAACAGGAAGCGGCCGCTAGTGTTAAAAGTGTCTCCGGGTGATTTACAGTTGCACCGATTGGGTTTTATATGGCAATTAAATATTTATCCTGCACAAATATGAACCTGTTTCAACTGCGGGAGTGGCGCCTATTACCAGGGCTCTAGAAAATAACATTCACTGAGCCATGTTGTTTTATTTTAATAAATAAAATACATAATGGCTATCCGGGAAACCCGCCATCAAATCGATGCAATCATGCAAATAAAATCGATGCTTTCATGGGGTTCGACTAATCAAAAGACCTTATTCAAATTCACAAGCGGGTATCGAACAACAGGTAAACAGCTCTACAAACAGCCTCGGCAGGGGTGATCGGTAAAAACTCCCAGGCCCTGAGGGCTGGGTGGGAGGGGAGCTGGGTGGAACCGGACTGATGGGTCGAGCTGTCAAAGCGGTGACTGATTGACCCCCGTGGACACAGGTTTATCTCCAACCCAGAGGTTTCTACGACCGGCGGGTGCTGGCAGAAGTTAGAGTAAGAAAAAAACAATAAAAGCAGCAGCCTGGGTGCTGATGGACAGTCACCTTTGGTGTCCACCTGTGGAAGGAGAGGTGACGGCTCCCCTCCTCGCGGTGGGTGCCTCACAGCGGAACAAGTGTGTGCCTTTATGTCGCCCTTTAACTCTGGCTGACACGAATGAGGAATTGTTTCTTGTTGGAAAAACAGCTTTTGGTCATTTTTTAGAATCCAATTTTAGAGAGCAACGAGACGACAGGCAGCAGGAGAAGAATGAGGAGCGACAGGTTTGAACTCTCAAACCAGTGCTTTGATATAGAGTAAAAAAACACAACATTTTATTCTCAAACAATAGTCTATTTTATACCCAGTGTTTCCCCCTTCGATGTTGCCAGCAGGGGCTGAGGTGTGTGTGTGTGTGTGTGTGTGTGAGTGTTTGTGTGTGAGGGGCACGGTGCTGAGGTGTGTGTGTGTGTGTGTGAGGTGCACGGTGCTGAGGCGTGTGTGTGTCCGGTGTGTGTGTGTGTGTGTGTGTGTGTGTGTGTGTGTGTGAGGTCCACAGTATTGAGGTGTGTGTGTGTGTGTGTGTGTGTGTGTGTGTGTGCAGTGCATGGTGCTGAGGTGTGTGTGTGTGTGTGTGTGTGTGTGTGTGCGGTGCACGGTGCTGAGGTGTGTGTGTGTGTGTGTGTGTGTGTGTGTGTGTGTATGTGTGTGTGTGTGTGTGTGTGAGGTGCACGGTGCTGAGGTGTGTGTGTGTGTGTGTGAGGTGCACGGTGCTGAGGCGTGTGTGTGTCCGGTGTGTGTGTGTGTGAGGTCCACAGTATTGAGGTGTGTGTGTGTGTGTGTGTGTGTGCAGTGCACGGTGCTGAGGTGTGTGTGTGTGTGTGTGTGTGTGCGGTGTACGGTACTGAGGTGTGTGTGTGTGTGTGTGTGTGTGTGTGTGTGTGTGTGCAGTGCACGGTGCTGAGGTGTGTGTGTGTGTGTGTGTGTGTGTGTGTGTGTGTGTGTGTGTGTGTGTGTGCGGTGTACGGTACTGAGGTGTGTGTGTGTGTGTGTGTGTGTGTGTGTGTGCAGTGCACGGTGCTGAGGTGTGTGTGTGTGTGCGGTGCACGGTGCTGAGGTGTGTGTGTGTGTGCGGTGCACGGTGCTGAGGTGTGTGTGTGTGTGTGTGTGTGTGGGTGTGTGTGTGTGTGTGCAGTGCACGGTGCTGAGGTGTGTGGGTGTGTGTGTGTGCTGTGCACTGTGCTGATGTGCGCAGGCGCAGGGAGGTTGTAGGGTGATCACTGAATCTAGTGGGACTCGGCTGCATTCCAACAGAGCGGTCTCACACAGTGGTACGACAAAATAACATTTCAAGAAACAGCATGCGCGTGCACTATGTGCGCATGCTAAGCGTCTCTGGCATTAACGTTAGCACAAACACAGTTCTCAGTCTGCAATATGTAGACGGTCCATCGCCTGGGTTTCATAACACTGTAACTTCTCAAACATGTAGGCTACCTCGTTATTAAGTCCCTTGTTCTCTTCATGCCTCCTAGTCCAAAGCCATCCATGAGCTAATGCCACCTACAGGATCATCATGCATGTTTTATTCTTCTATAGCAGAATACTATTTTGCTGTCAGTATTGTTCCACATTATTTCTCCAATGACAATGTAACAATTGAAGGGGTGCAGTAGGGGCCACACATGATGTGAACAAATAGCATTTGATTAATACACATGGAACCATACTTGTTTTGCATGAATGATACAGTGGAACGAGTAATCCACTGGTGGTGCAGCGCCACAGCTGGATGCATGCAGTGGAAACACTGAACTCCATTCAAGGGGAACGCGTCGGTCGTCAACGAGGCTGATCCGTGCGGCGGCAGCAGCCCCTTTAGATTACAGATTACAGCCCAATCTAAAGGAGAACCAAGACATGTTTACATTCCTTCAGCCGGTCTTTCTCACAGAGAGCCGAGTCGCCCGAGGCAAACAAGTCATTGGACTCCTTTGCTTTTCTTGTCTTCTCTTTTTTTCCCAGGTCAGGCCAGGACCTCGCTCCCCTCCTTGTTCTGCCGTCTCTGCCTTGTTCGGTATGCAACCTGTGCTGGCTCGCCCGGGCCATGTTCCACCTCTAACCCCCCCCCCACCAGCACCGACATGGAGAATGAAGGCGGCTGGCTGTCTTGTGCCACGGCAGCGTCTAAAACACGGCACTCGCCACTGAAGCTAAAGAGAGCGGATTATTACCGCCGTTATTATTCCATCAGTCCGCTAAATGAGACGATATTGAATTAGATTATGGCGGGAAAATGAGGTGTTCACACCAATACGGAGTAATCAAGGTGGTTTAAATCGAAAGATAATGAAATCTTCTGTAGCTAATCCACAGCTGGGGGGTCGGGGGGGGGGGGGGGGGGGGGTGGTAACTGATAACGCTTTGCAAGGCGAGCGAATGTCGATGACACGGATGGATAATCAGGAGGAGTGCAGGCGCTCGCACTAGGTACCATGAAGAGGTTAATGTCTTGCTAACGCTGAGAGGTAGAGGGGTCTATTGACCCCATGTTTACATACCGCACATCACAGGCTAATGATACTACTACTGCTGCTGCTGGACACCCAGTGGCTACTGGGCCTAATCTCCCTTCTTGTATGGATTCCTGTCACTGTCTGTGTAAAATATATATATACATTAGTTATATATTGGTGTAGTTTGTATACATAGAGGGAGAGGGAGGACTGGAAAGAGGGAGCGGGGGAGAGAAGGGAGGAAACAGTGAGAGTGTGTGAGTGTGTGAGAGAGAGAAAGAGAGAGGGAGATCTAGAGCAAGCGACACGCTCCTTAGTCAAGTGAAGGGAAAGTCGAAATCGGAAAGGCCACATATCCACCCTGAACACACACACACACACACACACACACACACACACACAGCCTCGTTAGTTCTGATTACATTCACCTTTTTTCCCCGTGGAACTACTAGCTGTGACGAAAGGAATCTGACCACTCAGCAGTGTCAGTGTTACGTAAGGGCCTCTCTCTCTCTCTCTCTCTCTCTCTCTCTCTCTCTCTCTCTCTCTCTCTCTCTACCATGAAGACAAACGCCCGGTGTCGATCGCCCAGGGTAAAGAGGTAACCGGTCCGGCCCGCTAATGTACTGCCCACCATCGAGCGGCTCTATGGCTCTCTAAGAGTGCACGGGGAGCGCCGGTGTTTTATGACCGCTTCCTGCGTCAAAGGCTGAGCTGGGTGTGCGATCCAGTGTGGGGATGGCAACATAAATGAGGGGGGCCCACCACGGCCGTAGCCCTGTGATACCTCACTGTCCACAGGGGCAGAAGAGTAGCAAACTGATGCGGGGAGCGTAGTGAGGAGGTTGCGGTGGGAGAGAGTGTTTATCTTGACATCTTAGTTTGGAGTGCTCCGATTTTCGGCCGCAACCATGCGAGACATCCCAGGAATTTACTCCAAATGATTGTTTTGCACTTTCTGCTCCGTCTCTGTGTGAGTGGGAGAATGTGGGTGCGTTTGTGTGCGGGGGCGGTGGTATGTGTGTGTGTGTGTGCGTGTGCGTGTTTATGTGTGAAAGGGTATGCATTTCTGTTCTGTTCTACATGTGTCTCTTTCTGGGAGTACGTGTGTGTGTGTGTGTGCGTGCATGTTAGTGTGTGTTTGTGTGCACACATGAGCATGGGGATACATTTCTGTTCCTGTGGCTTGATGTGGGTGTTTGAGTGAGTGTACGTGCATATATGATCAATGATGCATGGGTTTGTGTATGCGTGTGCGGCCAGGAGCGCATATGTGCATGCACGTGTGTTGAGAGGGTGAGGGGCTTGCGTGGGTGGGTGTGTATGTATGCATGGCTGCAGGCAAAGGAGTAGAGAGGGAGTTCCCCCACATCTGTTCACCATAAGAGCTTGTTGACAGCCGCCCTCGCTCCACTCTCCCTCTCTCTCTCCCCCCTGATCCCCTCTCCATGCTCCTCACCCCGCTGCTACTCTCTCACCCTCATCTCTCTCTCCCTCCACTCCTCTCTTTGCTCTGATCCTCTCCTCTCTCTCCCCCTTTCCCGTCTCTCCTCCTCTTCTCTCTCCCCCTCCTCTCCTGGCTCCTATCCTCTCCTCTCTGTCCTCCTGGCTCTCCCTCCTCTCCTCTCCTTGCTCCCATCCTCTCCTCTGTCTCCCTTCCTGTCTCCCCCTCCTCCCCCGTCTCCGACGCTCACCCCGTCCTCGGCTCACTGTGCTCCTCTCCCCGTCTCCTGTCAGCCCTTCTATCCCCCCTGCTCATCCCTTCTCTGGATGCCGTTGCAGTGGCTCATCACGGGAGATTAAGCAGAGCTCATTTTCAGGGCTACGTTTGGAGGCAGCTCGGGTGCCGCGCCGCAAAGCCAGGTCATGGTTTTCCTAGCTTATTTTAATTGTGAATATTAAAAGAATGGGATTCACAAGGGGAGGGGATGGAATACGCTTTGCATTTAAACATGTGGTGCTCGTCTCTGTTGCAGAGTTGTTTCTCATCTCGCGACATATTATTCTATCTATCTGTCTATTAGGGGGAATGCGAAGTGCGTGGAATTATCGTTCATTTAAGCTTCCATCCGATTACCGATGCAATGAAAACAAAGTTACAGCATGTCTAAGCAACATGTATAATTCAAGCAAATAAAAATTACCGAAATCATTTTTCCAGAAGCATCGGCATCTCCACCCGCGTATGTGTGTGTGCCTGTGTGTGTGCCTGTGTGTGTGCCTGTGTGTGTGTGTGTGTGTGCCTGTATGTGTGCCTGTGTGTGTGCATGTGCGTGTGTGTGTGTTTGCGTGTGTGTATGTGTATGCATGTGTAAGAGAAAGAAGGATCACACGCCACTAAGTAGTTATCTAAGTTAAGGCCACAGCGTTTTTGCAGTAGGATTGAAAGCCACCCAAGCCTGTAATTGGGAAAAGGGCCATTTGGACTCCCCATGTTGTCCATTTGTGTTTAAAAGGGAAAACCAATCGATGGGCAGCATTAGGAGAGATCTGCAAGAGATCTAAATGGTTGCACTGGCCATAATCTTTACTTCCTGCTCAGGAGATACAGGCCTTTAATGATTGGACAGAAACCCAGAGATAGAACTAGAGGCTGTAAAACAGACCAATCAGATGGATCCGATATGACACCACAGAGCTACATATTGACCTTGTGCTCTCTTCCCCCCCCTTAAAAAGTTAAGATCTCCTATCGCCCCTGGCAACGGGCAGCTAGTTAAAACAAATCAACAATTACAAGCTGATTAAGCAACACCTCCTTTGAAGCACATTTCCTTTTTCGGCAAATTCCTTCAACCATCAATTTACACTCAGAATTAGAACTCCTTTCCATCTCTGTTGGTTATAAGCATTTGCTCATAAAATATTTTTTTCCTTCCACTCCCATTGGTGACTTGGGGTTATCCTTACATGACATCTCTCATTACATTTCACCACCTCGGGAACATTCTCACGGCATCCCGGCGCAGAGATGCGTTGCGTGATAGGCGGGTGTAACGATCTGCACATGCACATACACGTGCACATGCACCGCCCGAGAGATCCAGATACAAATCTACCGAGTCGCGCGGGGCCCCGAAAATCGGAAAAAGCTGGAGGGAGCCGAAATGACAAAACGAAAGGTAAACACCGTTTATCAAACGGAACTGCTTTTCTGTTTCTTCCCCCTTTTTCTCCCTTCATTGGGGCTCTTTTTGAATTCTAATTAGAGGTTGAAATCCACAGAGGAGCCAGACACCTGCCCTGTGCGTACTAAACCAGCGAAGCCGTCCCATCCTGGTCTCCAAGGACGTCTGCTCCTACGTCTTCCTCCGACTGTGAAGTTTTCCAACAGCTGGTAAATGATAAAAACTAAAGGGAAACGAGGCCGTGACGGCAGAGAGGGGTTTCCAGAGTTTTAGGGGGGGGGGGGAGTGGTTTTGGTTATGACTATCGCTGTGGACTGTGTGTGACCTGCTTATTTGGAGGCACGTTGTGAATCATTCGCAAACACAGGCCACGGAGAAGCAACATGTGACCGGTGTAGTGGTTAATGAAAGTGATGGTTGGTTGTGTGTGTGAGTGTGTCCGTGGGTTTTGGATATTGTACACTCATTGCGTGTGAGGCAGTAATGAAAAAGAAGCGAGGGAAAAAAAGAAGATCCTCGTCACCGGCCGGATCTGGTCTTAGGCGGTTCATCCACTAGGGGCCCTCGCTTGGAGCTCAATGAAATCACATACGACTGGAATATTACATATTGCTTTCATGTTACGTGCAAAGGCTGAATTCACCTCGCAATTCTCCTCACTCGCTGGAGAAACCCTGTTTCATATTCCCTCCCTCCCTCCCCACATTTGGCCTCTTGGCCATGTCTTGTCTTCAGGTCCGCTTTGCCTCCTCCCCATCTCAAGCCACTTTGTTCTGTCTTTAAAGTCCTCATCTTCCACACAAGCAAAGAGATTGCTTGCCTGGCCTTTGATGTGAGTGCGAATAGACGGCAGTGAGCTCTCACCTGTCAGCTTTCATGGCTGCCCCAAGGATTGACTTTGAGTCGGGGTCTGTTAAATTGGGATTGATCGCAACAACAGCAGCAGCAGCAGCAGCAGCAGCAGCAGTAGTAGTAGTAGTAGTATCACCAGCCGTACGTGTACACCACCACCCACCACCCAGCACCCCACGCGAGCCGGAGGTGGAGGCACCGACAGATTTTTTTTCTGACAGTCACACAGGTTTCTGGGGCTGGCCTCGGCCAAATGGCTCCATGTTTCATTACAGGTGAAGCAGTTTGATGTTTGCCACCAGGAGCAAGATCGTTTCCCCGGGTCGCATTTTTTATACTGCGGCATGCTGGGATGTCAAAAGATGGCAGTGCGCTACATAGGGGGAGATCCTAATGCCCATATCAATCCACAGTGAGCGGGGGCAAATTGAAAAGAGGCATAAATTGTTCGAGTAGTGCCAACTGGAGCACACCTGAATCATAAACCAATCCAATAGGGCCAGAGGATGATAGAAACTCCTGATTCCATCCTGGCCTTCTGCGCGGAGGAATAAAAGAATAAACCAGCCAAAGCTCCCCCTTCTTTTTTTTTTTTCCCAGAGAGCTATCCCGCTCACAGTGGGTGCGTTTGGAATTGAATCCTGCCTTCACCAATACAGAGGCCTCTTATTGACGAGGTGGAGAGCGCTGCTCCAGTTTCAGAATGAGGAATACCGGTATGTTCTGCTGTACCTATTACGGGAACGCTTTTGTTCGTGTTGTTCCTATAGTGTGTTCTGGAAACACAGGAAACCGAAACTTCCCTGTTTCTACATTCGGCTCCGACACGTCGTGTCAAAAGAGAGAAACCGCTGAACTTCTGATCTAAGGGGCTTTTTCTTTTTTTTACCTCTCTAAAATCAGCCACGATAAGGACAGTGGTTTCTTTAGAAATGAAATCTTAGAATAGAGTCTCCTTATCTGGAGTGATAAAATGTGGGAGAGCGAGGAAGGTATGAGAGAGAGAGACGAGAGGGAGAGAGAGCATGGGGGATCGAGAGAGAAAGGGGGGAGCAATAGAGAGAGAGAGAGATAGGGAGAGATGGAGAGTGAGAGAGAGGGGGGTGAGAGAGAGCAAGAGAGAGAGGAGAAGGTGGAGCAACAGGGGGCATTACAGGAGAAGAGCAAGAACACCGCCGCCGCCTCCATCCCTCCTCCTCCTCCTCCTCCTCCATCCCTTCTCCTCCTCCCTCCTCCTCCCTCGTCCCTCCTCCCATGGATGCTACAGTCAGCTGGGGGAAAACCAGATGAAAGCGCTGCGGCCGGATACCAGCGCTCTTTGATCGCGGCCCTTTTGTGTGATAAACACCATGCGCTGTGCCAGCCGCTGCTGCTGCTCCCAGCCGCCCGGGCGCAGCCACCGCCGCTGTGAAGGTGAGCGGGCTTTGAGCGGGGCTTCCAGCAGGACTCCTGCTGATGGCCGCTGGGCGTCGGGCCCGTGCCAGGGAGCTGTCTGTGGCACTCATCCGCACAGGGATCGTGTGAGCGGGTTGCACACACACACACACACACACACGCACGCACACACATACCTCACGTGTGTAAATATACAAAGGCATCGAGACACTCCAATCAAACAACACTCCACGGCACACACACACACACACACACATGCACGCATGTGACTTTTTTTTTTTTACAGAAACACACACACACACACACACACATGCACCCACTAGGCACACACAGCCACTCCACCACACAGAGACAGGCATGAATGCAGAGATGTGCACAGCACACACACATATACACCCACTGGCACAGCCGCGATACCACCACATGCAAGCACACATTCATGCATATATAAATGCACATTCGCACACGCACCCACACACACACACACAGCTGCACTCGCTCTCCCCCTCTTTTTCTCTCTCTCTCTCTCTCTCTCTCTCTGCCTCTTTTAGCAGCTTCACTCCCTTTGCTCCTTCGTTGTCTTTCCTCCTCATCGGCTCCTCCAGTGTCACTCTCATCTCTCCCCCAGCCCCCCCCCCTCCCTCCCTCCCTCCTCCGTCTCCTTCCTTCTTTGCCGTTCCCTTTACTCCCACCCCCCCGCCCTACACACCCCCTCACCCCCCACCTCGCTCACTCTCACCCTGGGGATCTCTTGTTTTAAAGCAGCAGCAGCAGCACGAGGAGGCTGGGATTCTTGTTACAGAAGCCCCCCCCCCTCTCACTCTTTTTCCCCACCAGCAGCAGTTCTCTGTGTGCGGCGCGGCAACCCCTATTCCAACCAATGATCATCAAGTGCTCCAGAGAAATTAACAGTGTGCTGGAGGACAGTGCATATTATCCCCTGTTATATTATATATATATATATTTTATATATATATTCTTTTTTATGCTTTGTAAAAGTAATAAAGCCATTGCATATTTCATACCCGCCGTGGCCTTTGAAACGACGGCTGCAGTAGGTGCATCAAAAAAAAACGAAACAAGAAGAGGAATGTGCTGATGTGCCGACTGAGTAAGCCCTCCATCGCCACCTCATCCCTCACTCCATACAAGCACTCGTGTATACAGTATGAAGATAGGTACGGACATGTGTTTGTATGGCGTATCTCAATACCTTTTTGTCACGCTGCACAACACAATAGCAAGGCAGCTAACGCCGCCGCCGCCACCGCCTCCGCGCTCCTCGGCCACATGGAGTCTTTAGATTCACTCCGAGGTCTGCGGGGGAGGCGGTGGGATTACGCTTGGCAACCCAGACCTGGACCCCTGGGAGATGGATAGGTGCGTGCGTACGTGTGTGGGGGGGGGGGGAGGAGGGAAGGGTGGTGGGCGTATACGTGAGAGACACACAGATGAAAAGGGAAGAAGGAGAGGGAGAGAGAGAGAGAGAGAGAGAGAGAGAGATATGGGGTGAGGAGGAATGTTTTGCATGTGTGGGAAGTGGTTTTGGCTGGCCTGGAAATTAATGATCTCAACATGTGCCACAGCAGAGAATCATCAGAAGGAAAAGTGCAGACAAAAGCACTAGCATCAGCCACGCAAGGACCACAGATGTTGAGGGGGGGGAAGCAGCAAGCCAGGACTGTAAGCCAGAGTTAGAGAAAAAAAAATAAAACTTGTTTGTCACGATTGTTTGATATGTAACGTCAACCTTTAAAAGCCTAGAACGCCCAAAGAGAGAGGGAGAGAGAGAGAGAGAGAGAGAGAGAGCGAGAGAGAGAGAGACAGAGAAAGCGAGAGAGAAAGTGAGCGAGATAGAGAAAAAAAGAGAGAGAGCCAGAGAGAGAGAGAGAGAGAAATGAGAGAGCATGCTCCCAGAGACCTCAAACAAGACAACAGTGATAACTTGACTTCAGTTTAAATCAGCCCTGCGTCAGGATGATGCTGTCTGCCAAACTCTTTAGGAAGGGGAAAGAGAAGGGTTGGGGATGGGGGGAGGTTAGCCGTTTTGCTCCGTTTTACTCCACTTCAGACATCTGGGAAGTGTCAATCAGGCGGCGTGTACATGCCAATTCATTACAGTCAAGTGGGAGGGCTCTCGGGGGGGGGTGAAGAGGGCCAGAGCCTCTCTGACATGCGGAGGGGGGAGGGGGGATGGAGGACGGGGGGGGGGGAGACAAGGCAACCATCGTGGCGATGTGCATATGCGCCGGCTATTAAGTAATGCATATTTCACACAGATGGGCGCTTTATGAATGTGTGTGGCTCCGAGTTCACAAGTCTCCGAGGCTGCCCCCGCCCCCCAACCTCCACCCCAACCTCCACCCCCACACACATTCACACTCAATACACACATAGACACACACATTCGCACACAATACGGCGTTGCGACCGGCCTCACCTCGGTGTGTGCAGGAGGAACATTGGAACATCTGTCAAGTGGGTGAGATAGAACGCAATCCTGCCGGACTGTAAAAGCATTTACATGTACCCCTCCCTTGCAAATAAAATCAAATCATAAAAAAAGATTGAATGAAGATGTTCGCCAGGGTGCGTACACTTACGCACACATGTGTCCTAGCCATACATACAACTACACAGTATGCAGCTGCGCAGTGTGGTTGGGTTGCGTTTTTTGTGTGTTTATGCACAACAGCCAGCCATCGTTTCCCAGTGATAGTGTGGCCAAGTGAGAGTGTGAGAGAGCCGTGTATTAGTATTTAATGTAGCGGTTATCACACATAGATAATTCAACACATTCCACGGACACCTGCGCCGGATGCATGGCAACACAATGCTACTGGGAAAGAATACGTATACATATATACACCGATACGCAGGAGCATGCAGGTGCCTGCAAGTCAATGCACACACACACACACACACACACACACACACACACACACACAGGCATACATACAAACAATATTAAACGCCTTTTCTTTATCTTCAAAACAATAGGGAGGGACCCAAGTGAGATATCACCTAGCATGTCAGAGTGTGGAGTGGGTGGGTGGGTGAGGGGGTTGTGGCTGAGGGGGTTGTGGGGGGGAGGGATAGGGGTGGTGTGGGTTGTCAGAGCACGTGAAGCGTAGCCAACGTTGTCATTGCTCCGTGCCTGTCTGCCCGGGAGAACACGCTGACAAGAGGTGAGCTCCTCCAGTACTTCTTCAGTTTGGGATCACCACTCTCAATCAAAGCTGGGAGGAGAAGGCCCCGCATAATGTGACAGATCGCCATCTCTCTGTCTATCCCCTCTCTTTGTTTGCTTTTTCTTCCACTTTGTCTCTCTCTCTGCTCTCTCTTTCAGTCTCTCTCGCTCTCTTTTGCCATCTCTCGCTCTTGCTCTGCTTCGCTGTCTTTCCCTCACTCACTCTCCCTCTCTTTCTCCCCCGGCTCTTTCTTTCCATCTCTCCCTCTCATTCGAATTTCTCCCTTTTTATCCCGCCACCCATTTCCCTTGCTCTGCTCTCTCTCTCCCTCCTTCCATCCCTCTTCCTCCTCCCCCCTCTCTCTCTCCCTCTCCTTCCATCCCTCTTCCTCTCTCCCTCCCTCGCTCTCTAGCTCTGCTCTTTTGATGGCTGTGCAGGGTTCATCCTCAGAGCATCCCCCCTGTCAGAAAACTACCTCCGGAGCCCAGACACAACAGCAGTCCAGAAGCCGGAGGAAGTGGCGCATGAGAAAGACAGACAGACAGATAGACAGACAGACAGAGTGGGGTGACAGTGAAAAAGGGGAGACGGATAGAAGGAGACAGACAGACAGGCTGATAATCCGAAAGGGGAGACGGCCACAGAGGGCAGAGTGCACACAAGGAGCCCATGGAGACAAGACAGTGATATTCAAAAGGACAGAGAAATACAAAGGGAAATTGACACGCGCATTTAGGAAATTGGTAACGTGTGTAGTAGGCCTAAGACAAAGGAGAGAAAACAACATCAGAGGTGACTCCAGTGAATGGATTAAACTTGTATTGTAATTGAACTAAATAGGCAACAGCAGATTCTGCAGGCGTGCCGTGCATAGAGCTGCACTTTTCATTAAACTGCACCCTCAGGACGTGCTAAACGTATTTTCAAATAATGGCAGTAAGATTTGATAACATTATGAGGCATTAAAAATGGTGATACCAAGGTGGGGGCGGGGGGGGGGGGGGTCCCCGTCTCTTCTTATCATGCCCATCTTCTTGTTTAGCATTGATTGCCAGAGCTGATATCATGTTTCATATCTTGCCATCTAATGCACTAACAGCTGTGGAAATGCAAGCCGATGTGCACTGTTAACTGTGTTTATTGTGGCTGTGTAATTACAAACTTGTATAATGCCCAATCTAATTTATTAGATTAGTGATAGGATTGTAAATCAGTAATTGTGAGATGGCGCGTACAGCTCTGCTAATGGGCTGCACGCTTTTGCCATTGTAAACAGCGCCCTCTAGTGGAGGCCATGGTTCGTACCCCCGGCCCGGCTGAGTGACTGGGGGGCAGAGGCATCAACTGGAGCTCTTTGTAGATTACTGGGTGACTCCGGTTGGCTGGAGGAACGTGTTGAAGGCGCTTTGGCAGGGGAACAGAAATCAGAAAATACTGTGAAAGGTCAGTGAACCGGTGGAACATAACAGTTCAAGGTAACAAGTCGACACCAAGCGCTGGGCTGCCGTGTTCCCCTCCGGAGAGGGGCAACTTACAGCTGCCAACATCTGGATTTAGGAATCCCAATTTTCCCCGCGTTTCCAAAAACATTCCTCTCACACACTCACCGCACGAGCGTGCAGCGTGCAAACACACACACACACGGGGAGCTAACAAGAGAGAGAGAGAGAGAGAGAGAGAGAGAGAGAGAGATAGAGAGATAGAGAGAGAGAGAGAGAGAGAGAGAGAGAGAGAGAGAGAGAGAGGGGGGGGGGCACGCGCTCTCTGTCGTGGAAGAAAAGTTTCCTCTGGGAGTAGTTGACCCTGGCGGTGGAGTTTGCGTGTGCACGAGAAGAGGAAGGGGTCATGCGAGGATACGCTGATGTAGGACACAGGCGAGTGTGGAAACTACCGCTCACGCTGCACCACCACATTCCCCACGTTTGACTCCATGGAAAGGAGAGCGTCTGCAGTGGAGGGCCCGGGACCAGAGAGCCCCGGCGCCGACCGCGGCACAGACCAGAGACATCGTTTGCGCAGACACCGTTTATAAATAACCCCTCTCCGGTTTGACCCCCGGTCCGACACACGCATCCCTTTTTTCCTGCCCGCTTTTTTTTTTTTCCTTCACTGGACGTGGCAAAAGAAATCAAGGAAAGTATTACTCCAAACGTGCCACTCGAATGAGATCAAGATGGATCAGGAGCAGGCGACCGGGGTTATATTCGGAATCTTTCCTTTGGACGTTTCCATCCCCCAGCTGTGCACCAGCGGAGCGCCAGATGTGGAGTGCGGAGGCCTGGGGGTTTCAGACACAATGTGATTTCCTACGCGGGGGCCCTGAGTGGAGGTAAGGCTATTACAGCCAATCAAACCTCTTAGCCCTCCCACTCGTGGGACCTGATGTGCATTACTGACAGTGAGAAATGGACTGGCTGAAATACTATATCGCACTTCAGCCCAAGATGGTGCTCCTCGGGGGCGAAGAGGGGAGAGAGGGGGAGAGTGGGAGAGAGAGAGGGAGGAACAGCGCGCAGGATGGGCTTTATCAAGTCCATGAGAGCACACACCCCCCCCCCCCCCCCCCCCCCACACACACACACACACACACACACACACACACACACACACACACACACACACACACACACACACACACCCCTTATAAAAACTGATTACGCTTTTGGAGGAAAAAATACAATTGTTTTAAAAGGAACACTCTCACATTATGAGAAAATGAAGGCTTAATTGATAGGAGGAATGAGAGATCTTTCGAGGGGATGCTTGAGCTGATCAACGTCCATCTCCCTTCGACCCGTGCCAAAGGTAAAGGCAATATGAAACAAGTTGCTCCATTGCCATATAGTTCTATGCGTTGCCGTATAACACAATGAAAATCTATCAAGCAAGAAATGCACGGAGGCAGATAGGAGCAGGGCTATAGTGCAGTGTGGCTTTCTCCTAATGGACTTTTAGTGCAGGCTCAAAATGTCTTGTCCTCGTTTTGCTTAAGCCGGCCACTGTGGCCAAAGCAGAGGGAAAACCGCATCTTTGCGCTGACCAGCAT
>NC_140281.1:12793300-12840800 GCF_964030765.1 Micromesistius poutassou | reverse complement strand
GGAAGACAAACATGTTGAATTGGCAGATGGGTGAAATAGTGACAGATAAAAACACAGCCCATACCTCACAGGCAAACCTGGGAATGCATCAGTGGTTAAACAGCGCATTCAAGACCCACTCATATCATCCACCAATCTGTTAGACTGCAGGGGACAGGTTACTGTAGCTTTCGGCATATCAAAAGGAAGGTGTTTTAAATATACTGCATTAGCTATGATGTGTGTGAAAATCACTCCAACCCCTAAACAACATTAGTCTTGTCCGACTAATCCTGCTGCCTTTTTCTATTACCTCTCCGTCTATACTGTACATCAGAAATATATGCATACATTCATGTATACATACATGCACAACACAAACAAACACATGCTGTACAAACAGAAATCCATATATACGTGCATACATACATACATAAACACACGCACAAACATACATACTGCAGGTACACACACACACAATTTCCGCCATTGTTCCACGTTTAGAAGAGATGAGGACCGAGGGAAGAAAAAAGGTGAGAATAGTAGAGAAAAGTAGAAGCGACAAGAGGAGCAGGCGAAGAGGAGTAGACAGAGAGAGACTGTAGGAGACCGAGCAATAATTAGGTACACAGTGCTCTGAGCATTTCCTGAGAGACAGAGAGAGAGAGCGAGAGACAGAGAGCGACAGAGAGAGAGAGAGAGAGAGAGATAGAGAGTGTTACCGGCCAGACATGGTGTACTCATCTCTGGAATCTCTCGTAGAGGAACATGACCTGATTGTGAGTGCACGCACGTGTGTGTGTGCGTGTGTGCAGGTGGCTGTGTGTATTAAAAGGAGCAAGACACAGATTCTGAGCCAAGATTAAAGGCCTGGCGGTGTCCCAGCCAACCCATTGTGCCAGCCGGTCAGGCAGTCGAGAGACAAAATCGCCCCACGGTGTTTCAGGAGAGGAAATCACAGGGTAACCGGCCTGGGCTCTGCCACGGCGGCATGCATACTGAGCACCGCCACCGCCACCACCCCCCCCCCCCCCCCCCCAGACACACACCTCCCCCCTCCAAGCCTCCACCCTCCGGCAGCCTCCGACCGCCCTGCACCTGTAAATAACCAGCCATTTGCCGGGCTGTCATCCACTCCTGGCGAACGGACCGGTTCACAGTCCCCCCAGCGATTTCCGCACAACAACGAGGGGGAAAAAAGAAAAAAAAAAAGAAAAGTAAAAAAAAAAGGTATAAGATAGAGGAAAAAAAGAAGAAGCCGGGTGGTGATGGGCAAACAGACGGAGGGGTGGCATAAGCGCGCGCTGCTTAAGCACTCCTGCGCTAATTGATTCAAGCCGCCGAGTGCGACAGAAAGAGAAACATGTTTAGGAGAACAATTGCTTTAAAAGACAGCAGCATATGTGGTCCTCAGATTTATGAGCGAGGTGGGCGGGGTGGCATGGGTAGGGGAGGGGAGGGGAGGGGAGAGAGAGAGAGAGAGAGAGAGAGAGAGAGAGAGAGAGAGAGAGAGAGAGAGAGAGAGAGAGAGAGAGAGAGAGAGAAACTCACTGGCGTGCTGCCTTCTCCCTGTCAGCCCGGTTGCTTATGGCTAATGATTTCATGCGCAGGGAGACTGCAAGTGGTGTGTGTATGTGTGCATGCGTGTGTGCGTGCGTGTGTGCGTGCATGTATGTTGGTTTTCGCTATGCGAGTGTGCGCGTGTGGTTATGTTTGTGATTGTGCGTATAGTGTGGTGTTGGCCTGTTTGTGTTGCCGTATGGGTGTGTGTATGTGAGTGCATTCGTGTGTGTGTGTGTGTGTGTGTGTGTGTGTGTGTGTGTGTGCGAGCTAGCCAGGGCGTGCACAAGCGGGCAATTTGCATTGGATTGATGCGCAAGGCACTACGGTTTCAGCGGGACAGTGGAAACAATGGCATTGTGTTAGGGGCCACTTTGCAGCCCTATGTGTTTTACAGCGAGGGGGAGAATACATTACAATGATGCAGATCAATGCATCGCCCCTGCAAGCGGCCTCACAACATGCTGCAGCTGCTGCCAGAATGCCGCATGAACATCAAGTGTTTGACTCTAGAAACCTGTGAAACCGTGCCTTTTCTGCTCTGCCCCGCACTATGCTACATGCTACCATATTTCACTATAACACCATCCCTCGTGTTAATGAAAACTTGCAGAAGAAAAAAGAAAGGATGCGGTCAAGCGTCCGAAAGGACATGGCCTGTCCGTCATATTTTTATGCCTCCCCCCCCCCCCTGCCCCATCCCCCATGGCGACTTTGGCCGACCCCAAAGCATCCCCGGGCCGCTGCAGGAAATGGACTGCCCTGCAAATCGGGTTAAGATACTGTGTGAAACACTGGTTCATGCCACGGCGCCATATCGACATTGGCAGCTGCCAATACAATTTGTGATGTCCGCATCATCTTCCCTAGTGGACCGAGCAGCACCTGTCATCTCGCCAGCGGGATGGAGGGGAGGGGAGGGGAGGGGAGGGAGTCGATGGGCGGGTGGGGAAGTGAGGTGGGGAGGGGGGGGGGGGGTCAGTGAAGGAAAGGCAGGAGAGTTTAAGGTCAAAGTTATGGAGTACAACCACACGCGTTATGCGCACTCACGGAACACAGGCAGCATTTTTTTTTTTCATCTCACTCACACACACAAACACAGGGACACACACTCTTCCCCCCCCCACATACACACACACACACTTACACACACACATGCCTAATGTAATTCTTCCACAGGGCATGCAGCGCATATGTCTGGTGAGAGAGCAAGGCCTACACTTCCACACGGGGAGAGAGGTGGAGGCGGAGGAGGAGGAGACGAGGAGCGCGCTCGCCCGCTGGGAGACATATTCTAAGCATACGAAGGTAATGCCATTCGTACACCGGAGAGTCACCCTGAGAGGAGGGCACGGCAGGGGGGGCTGCTGCAGGTCCAGCCTCACCCCTCTAACCCCGGAGGATGGGATCTGTGGCGGCGCTTTGCATATCTGGTCACCCTACCTGCCTGACACGACCTCGGGGTGTGTGTGTCAGTGTCTGTGTCTGTGTGTGTGTGTCTGTGTCTGTGTCTGTGTGTGTGTGTGTGTGTGTCTGTGTCTGTGTGTCACGGTTGGGGGGGTGTAGACTTAACCAAATCCCACGGGACCCCCAGATGAAAAGTGATTCTCTCGCCACATGTAATGGGCACGGTGTTGTAATTCTGTTTTCTTTTTTTTCCTCATCCCAGGTGGATTCCATGGTTCTTAAGAGGATGCTTTGAATTCAGCAGAAGCCAGGCTCTGAACAATCAAGGAACATGGCAGGTTGATTATGTACGGTCAGCTCGAGTGTGTGTGTGTGTGTGCGTGTGCGTGTGTGTGTGTATGCGTGTGCGTGTGTGCATGTGTGTGTGTGTGGTGTGAGGAGTGATCATTCTCATTCAAGCATGCATTTCAATGAGTTTGGATATTCCTTGCAACTCCTCAGTTTCCCCTTTCTTTCTCTCTCTCTCCCTCTCACTCGCTCAATGTGAAAAAAGCTTCATAGAAATGCCACAGGGACACGATAGCCTATATTTTCACGCACACACACACACACACACAGCGAGCCCACAGTTCCCTCTTGCGAATGCGTTACGTGCGTGCAGCCTGTGGAGTGTATACTGAACTGAGAGAATGTAAAAATGCGTTGCACAATTTCTGAAAACAAAAAGGGATTATAAATAGAACATCTCACCTTCCCAATGAAGAAAAATATATCATGGCATAGCTGCGTTTAATAACCTGAGCAGAATGTGTGCATAGGGAGAGGGGATGGGGTATAGAGGACAAGTTATTACACTGAAGCCTAGCAGGATGACGCATCTAGTATCTACTGAAGTTACGTCTGCGTCCAGTCACACTGCCTTTCTCTGGCAATAGCGTCTGCACTCGGAGGTCAGAAGTTAATGAAATTCTTGCGTTCGGTTAAACAGTCATTTAGGTAATATAGTGCGCTCCACGCGCGCCGGCCATAAATCATCCTAATTTAATAAATGTTAGAATAATGATGAGACGTCCGGCGAAGACATTTACTCACAGAGCTCCTCCCGGTTTAGTAGTGGCAGTGTCAAACAGAAAGATGTCACATATCATTTGCGGCGAGATGCATCACCGGCAATTGGGTCAAATCCTACCTGAGGATTGTACAGCGGATCAAATCTCTTAACCCTTACACCGCCGCAGCCAAGTGACACACATAGACACACGGGTACATGGACAAACACACACACACACACACACACACACACACACACAGGCCACCAACATACAGGTACATGGAAAAACACAAACACACACACAGGCCACCAACACACAGGTACATAGACAAGCACAGACACACAAACACACAGGCCACTAACAGACAGGTACATAGACAAGCAAAGACACACGAACACACAGGCCACTAACAGACAGGTACATAGACAAGCACAGACACACAAACACACAGGCCACTAACAGACAGGTACATAGACAAACACAGACACACACAAACAGGCCAACAACACACAGTTACATAGACAAACAGACACACACAGGCCATCAACACATGAGTACATAGACCAACACAGACACACACAGACCAATAGAGGACCAACACAGACGCACAGAGACACACACAGTCTTTGAGTAAGGCACTCAAAGACATATGCATAGACAGGTGCATAGAACAATGCAGACGCGCACACACACACACACACACACACACACAGGCCACCAAATAGACCAACGCAGATGCATACACACACAGGCCACCAACACACATACACAAACACAGACACACACAAACACAAACAGGCCAGCAACACACAGGTACATAGAAGGCCAACACAGACACACAGACACACACACAGTCTTTGAGTAAGGCACTCAAAGACATACGCATACACATAGTCATATACAGAGCTACACAGGCAGAGAGACATAAACATAGATAGACATGGAGAGACAGACACACACATTCTCCAGGTATGAAGGCATGTTACTGAATCACGGATACTGAGAGAAATGTTGGGAAACATCTGCAATTAAGCAAATTTTTCTCAAATTGTTACCTTCCGAGCCGCAAAGTACTACATTTTACAAGCCACACAGTAGAAGCAGCACAGAGATGTGAACCAAAAATACAGGGTGAGCAAGTCCCCTTTTGTTTGATTAAAGTAACTGAGCTTATTGCTAAACTTAAACACCAGGGTTACCATCACCCTAGTCATGCGCATTTGATGGAGGAAATGTGCACATGACGATGAATCACTGGTAGGAGATATCTTCAAGAAGAAGAAAAATATATGTTGGTTCCTTTCAAGAGGAGTGGACAGCTCTTTTATTTCAGAGCTGTCCACTATTGGCTTGGAACACAAGCCAACACCACACGCAAATGCATCGCCTGAATTTTATGGTGCAAAATGCAATGCTCAAAAAAGAAATGCAGTAAGCAACATTTTGGCTTCGCTGTCTCTGGTTCCAACCACGTGTTTTTCCATAATGATCTAGTGCCCCCTGTTGGCTCACATGCATTGGTGCTACTGGTGGTGGCTGCACGTTTCATCATTAGCTAAAGGACAATCAAACGTTAGTAGGTTTATGCAACGACCATGTCTGGAGATCTTCTCTGATACTCCATCAAGCGGGAAGCTGGCAAAAAAAAGCCTTTTCATCCATTTACTTTTGAAGCACGGTCTGCCCCAACTTGGCCCGGGCAACAATGAGAGGAGCTGTTGGGAGGCGGAGCCAGACAACATCCAGCATGGAGACAAATCAATGAAATCTATTTGACTTTCAAGCCTCAAATCGCCAAAATGCCAGTCACACAAAAGAGCAGTACAGAACGCATTTATTCGTACCCTATCAGAACCTTCTAATTCTTGATGACATTTTCACTTATTTCTCTCGCTATGCAAATATGTTCCCTGCTATCTGATACATGAGCCTAAAATGCCATCTTGGCCGGAATAAACACTCATTCCTCCATTTTCTGGTGTTCTCTGTCTTTCTACGCTGTCTAACAGGACAGGCTTCTGCATTGGGACAGATAACCCACGGAGACATTTGTCAAATGAGCCTGTTGCTTTAACACGTCGGTCAAATCCGCATTCACGTCAATCCCTGGTAGCAGACGAAGGCAAAACAAAACCCCATCCAGGGCATTACTCGGATCACGGTGGCTAATGACGGCTAATCACCCTCATTTCCATTCAGCGGGCCGGCCGCGTTCCCTCTCTTCCTGCCGCCTCAGACTCTAAGCGTGCGCGGCGGAGACGTACGCCGGGATACTTTTGTTCCCCTCGGCTTCCGAGAAGGAGCTTACCCCGTGAAGAAGTTCAAAGCCCCTGGTGGTCACAGCATGGGGCTCGCTCGCTTGTCTCCCCCTACTGCACCTGTCTCGCTTGTATGGCCGCTGGGGACTGTCAGTCTGACTAGGCAGAGATCTAAGGGCCGAAACCCGTCAACCAGTAAGGGACCTGGAAAAAAAAACCCACAAGAACAGGGGGGAAAAAGGGAAGAGGGAGATGGGGGTGGGGGGGGGGGGGGGGGGGTTGTTGAAAGACCAATCAAATGATAGAGGTTCTGGACTCGTGCCAGGCGTATTACAGGGCAGTGCTGCCGAGGTACTTTTCAAATCATTTGTCCGTTAATATACTCATAAGACATCCACCATGCGTGCGGTTTTCTTGCCATCCGCTGCTACACTGACAATGTCATGCATTCACGTGCAGGTTTGCATGTCATACACACATTGTATTGTACACATTGCAATGTATCAGACGCAAACCCCTTCCTCCCTCCCTTCACCCCTTCTCTGCCTATCTTCATCTCTGTTACTGTCCTTTCTATTCTGTTCTGTGTCTCTCCCCCCCCCCACCCCATCCACGTCACTACTGTCTCTCCCCCTTGTCTTTCCTTCTGTAGCCAGATATGTATCCATTAAATTAACATCACACACCCAAATCTGCACAGAACAGTGTGTCACTCGTCTGAGTAACTATGAATGTCATCCCGAAGCATTGGCAGCCAAATGGCCCCTGAGAGCTAATTAATTTTCCAAGCTGATAAACCCAGTGCACTGCTAACCTTTGGTAATTGTGATTAAGGGAATACGCTGCCGAAGACGGCACGATTGAAAGTACACAACAGCATGCAGGTAGACATAAGGCTTGATGGAGATGTCACAAGGAACAAAGGAACAAACAAGCTAAAAGCTGGATCTGTTTATTGTCTTTTTATAGCCCGCATCCAATTTCATTGTTGCCTCAATTTATGACGCACATCGGTCAAATGATATTTTGTTTGATCTTTTACATTCTACGGTCTTCTCTTCTTTGTTTCACAATGCCCCCTAGTGGGCGCTCTATTTAGTGTACATCATTGGTACCAATGCTGACATTGTTTTCTTCTTGTTCTTGTTCCTCTTTTGTTCGTTGTTCCTTTGAAATAGGTGTGTGCAAAAGTGGACATTTGTTCATAGTATCCTTTATTATCCTAGGAAATTCAACAAATAGTTATAACAACTCAAGTGATGCTATTGCTCATCACCCAGGAACACCATGGCACACAAAGCTCATAGCTAAAATCCTGACCTTACATAAGAAATGAGTTACAATCTCACATGGCATTTTTGAGAGACAATGTGTGCGTTGAGTGTGTGTGCTTGCTCGTCTCTCTTGTTCTCTCTCTCATCTCATTCCCTCTCATCTCTGTTGCTCTCTCTCTTCTCTCCCCCGCTCTCCCTCGTCTCTCTCTGTCAATTGTCTCTCTCTTGTCTCTCTCTCGTCTCTCAATCTCATCCATCTTGCTTTCTCTCTCTTTCGTCTCTCTCATGTCCCTCTCTCTCTCCACTCTGGCCCCTATCAGAGACCCCTGTTCGACCTTCATAACGTTCATGTACGTTTACTTTGCTGTTGTTGGGTGGTAAACCTGTAGTGTTCTGCTGCTTTGTGAGCTCCGGCTGTTTACAGCGCCTCAATCTGAGCCTATCACAGGCGTCCCTTTGAGATTTGGCGATTATAAATAGTCCCTTGAAGCCAATCCTAAATATGTCAATCCATCTGCTAGATTAATATATATATATTGTATATATTCAGACAACACACAAGTGCTAGTGTTGTTTATTTCTAAGCAGTATCTCTTCATAGTGAGTACTTGAGTGCTTCCAATAGCATATAAGACTCGAAACAAGTAGAACGAAGTAGGTTGCTGTGGTTTTAGAGAGTTTTCTATGATATTAGTTCACACAAAAACATTAATCTTGCTCTATGTGAGAGAGCAAACCTCTTAGATGTATACTTATGAGAGCCATTTCTCTTAAATCATTGGAGCAATAATTATACCCCTGCTCATAACTCTGCACACACACACACACACCACTACCACCACAGTTATGGAATAAGCAAGGCCACAGAGGTACTTTGTCTTACATATTAAGGTTTGTGTTAATGTGTGCATGTGACTGAGGGAAGGAGTGAGAGGGATAGAGAGAGAGAGAGAGAGAGAGAGAGAGAGAGAGAGAGAGAGAGAGAGAGAAGAGGTGGGGGGGGGGGTAGGAGTCAGATAATGGGGGGGCGTACGATGTGGATCAGATGGAGGGCAGGGGGACACAAACGGATGGGTCAAAACAAAAGGGAGGACAGGGGAGGAGGGAATGGAAGGGGGGGTGGAGGGGGAGACGGTGGTGATGATGGTGGTGGTGGTGGTAGCTGTGTTTGTGGTGTAGGGTATGGGTATAGGGGAAGCCAGGGGAGAGGAGGCCGCTCCTCATATGAGACGTGTCGGGAGCCCACACTAATGATCTCTCTGCATCGCTGTCAGTGGACCTGTCTCAGCAGGCCACTGGAAGCCTGTCAGCAAGGGAGACAGAGATAAAGAGAGATAGATAGAGTGGAGAAGAGAGAGAGAGATAGACAGAGCGATAGACAGAGAGTGGAGGAGAGGGAGAGATAGACAGAGAGAGAGACAGAGAGAGACAGAGAGGGAGAAGGAGAGCGAGAGAGAGAGAGAGAGTGAGAAGCAGAACAAGAGAGAGAGTGGAGGACAGAGATAGAGAGAGAGCGAAAGAGAGGCCCCAATCAGGACGCTGCATCCAGCAGCAATCTGGAGCTTACTGTCTGCCAGTATGTCTGTCTCTCTGCCTGCCTGTCTGTCAGTCAGTCGGTCTGTCAACCTGTATGTCTTCAACCATCTGTCTTTGTTTCATTCTGCATTGCGGTCTCTCTCCTTATCAGTTGTTCTGTCCATCGGCCCGTCTGTCTGTCTGTCTGTCCACCTGTCTGTGTCTCTCTGCCTGCCTTGCTGCATGTATGGATGTGTCTTCATTACCCTCTGTATTACTTCGCATCCATGTCTCTATCTGTCTCCTTCCTATAGTCTGTCCTGTCTGTCTGGCTGGCTGTCTGTCTCCGGGTCTATCCTCCAGAATAGAACTGTCTGTGCCTGCTTCTGCTCCCCAGTTTGAGCACAAGAAATGTTCCCTGAATAAAATGTAACATAATGAAACCGAATGTAAGGCAGAAAAAAAAAAAAGTATAATAACAATCGACCAGGCAGGAGCTGCTCATACAAATGATTACAAATGGCCGCCTGTGCGTCCCCAGCCCACTAAGCGCAGATGCGTGGCCCATTTATGGGTGTAATTCTGCTGAACCCTGCAGCCCCGCTCCCAGGCCCTGCAGAGAGCTGCTGCACTCTGCTGCTCCCGCAAGGCCTCAGCCTCCAGACTCACCAACGGAGCCCCCGGCGGCTCGGGGGCCACACTGACAACCACTCAGGAGCTCATTAGTGAGAGAGAGGGGGAGCGAAGGGGAGGGAGGGAGAGAGAGAGAGAGAGAGAGAGAGAGAAGAGAGAGAGGAAAGGGAGAGAATGGATAATGGAGAGAGAAAGTGAAAGGCTGAAGCAGAGACAGCAGCACAGCAAATTGCTGAGCAGCTCATTTAAAAAGCATACTAGGTCGAGGTATGTGTGTTTTGTGTGACTTTTGAGTGTGTGTGTGTGTGTGTGTGTGTGTGTGTGTGTGTGTGTGTTTGTGTGTATGTTTAAGTGCGAGTGTGTTTGTGTGAGTGGGTGTTCTGAGTTGGTTAATGTTTGTGTGTGAGTATGAGTCTGTGTGTGTATTTGTTAATGTGTTTCGGGTTTTGTGTGAGTTTTGTTTATGTGTGTAGTGCAGTGTGATTTTGTGTGTGTGTTGTACGTGCGTGTGCGTTGTGCATGTGTGGAACAGGGCAGTGAGGGAGCATAATGGAAGCAGGAGCAGGTCTGGTACCCTACCACTCTGCTGTATGTGTGAGTGTGTGCAAGTGTGTGTGTGTGTGTGTGTGTGTGTGTGTGTGTGTATGGCAGTGCACAAGTGTTTTTTGTATGCGTGCACAGTGACAGCCTGTCACGGCAGCCCCCCCCTGATTTTGGGGGCGAGGGAGCCCGCCTCGGCATGTCACTAATCACATCGCTCTCTCCCACTGTTGAGGGCTAATTAGAGAGCTGGAGAGGAGAGAGAGAGAGAGAGAGAGAGAGAGAGAGAGAGAGAGAGAGAGAGAGAGAGAGCGTAAGAGAGAGAAATTTTGAGAGTGAGAGTGCAAAGAGACAGCAAAAGAGAGAGGGAGAGAGAGAGAGAGAGGGGGGGCAAGAGAGAGAGAGAGAGAGAGAGAGAGAGAGCGTAAGAGAGAGAAATTTTGAAAGTGAGAGAGAGTGCAAAGAGACAGCAAAAGAGAGAGGGAGAGAGAGAGAGGGGGGGCAAGAGAGCAAGAGAGAGAGAGCGAAGGAAACAGCAAGAGAGAGGGGACAAGAGAGAGAGCAAGAGAGAGAGAAAGAAAGCCATAGAGAGAGATAGAGAGAGAGGGGCGAGAGAAAGAGAGAGAGCAAGAGAAAGAGAGAGGTGGTGAGTGTGAGGGTAGAGGGTGAATTGAGAGAGAAGGACAGAGAGTGAGCAAGACTAGTCAAAGACCATGGAGAGTGAGTAAGGTTGTGGTGCAAGGAGAAAGTGTTTACAGCGAGTGACATTTGATTGGTTGACATTCATGACAGTCAATAAGATTACCATATTAAAAAGGTTCACGTACGGACATTCAACGCAAATTGTTGTTATTTCTGCCGTTCTTTATTTAGAATATCATATTGCTTATGGTGGGTGTCTGCAATTTCCGCTAAATATGCAAATCTAAATCACACACAACAGGTGGTCTTAAAGAGAAAATGCATGCATATATAATCAGCACATTTCCAACATTTACCAAGGACACCATGTTCTTCTCTCAAGCCTACTGATTGAAATTCATCCCCACGAAATGGGGCGCTGAACATAGGGCGAATGGATTTGTTCAGAAGAAGGAATGAGTTCAAGAATAGTCAATACTAGGTATTAGGTTTCCGACGGGAACTGTCTGGCTTTGCCGAAAACGCAATAATGTACAATGTTCAGGATCGCTACTTCAATCCCAGCGAGGACAGCGAATAGGAGTGAAGCCCATGGTTATGGTGTTTACTTTGACAGCCTAGTCTCTCTAGCAAAAGCCCTTGATCACCTGGCCTTGCAGCAGATTATAGCTCACAGCCGTGTAACTGTGTGGTGTTATCAGTATTTATAACGCTAGCAAAAATAAAGTACAGAAAAAAACGCAATAAAATCAGGTGTGTCAACCAAAAGTACAATTTCAGAACCAAACAGTGAATTATTATGTGGCCATGCAGTCTACAAAGTCAATAATATATTTGGGCATGACAGTAAAAGTATTTTTAACTCTTAGAAGAAATGTGAAAACGACACATTCATTGTCAAAAAGAAGAAACTCATTAATTCCATATCACCACGAGCAGTATAAAAAAGAATGTTATAAATTAAACAAAATAGAATAAAAATGCAATGTTTGCTTCTTACATTTCTACCGCATAAAGGTCACAATGGATCACTACTGTGATCCGCTGAGAGCCTTATCACCTCACTACAAAGTGCAAACTGGGCTGGGCGGCTCTGGCGGTGTGCGGCCTTCCAGCCCCATGCCACTGATGACTCTTACTGGGACGGCTCCGTGTAGGCCAACCAGGGGCCCGGGGCCAAAAGTAGACTTCTGTCAACGACTTACGATGAATGGACCATGCAGGCCAAGATAGTTCACTCAGAGTGCCCCCCCCTGCTTTCACACGCACACTTACACACAAACACACACACACAGACACACACAGTCTGGCACAGTCACAGGTGTGTGACAGATGTATTTTTTGTTATCTTGTGCCGTTGTGTTATATAGTAAGGTACAACATCGTATTTTTCTATGTGAATGGGTTGTGTGTGTGTGTGTGTGTGTGTGTGTGTGTGTGTGTGTGTGTCTGGGTGGTTTATAGTCTGGCTGTGCAGTTGCAATTAGTATGCTCTGTTGTCAGCAAACTAGTTAGCACTGTCGTTGTTGCCGCTGGTGAGGCTGTCGGAAATGTACTCACCGCACCATAGCTGAGCCCAGAAGGCGATGATTGAGGACATAAAGTTGTCTTCCCCAATGTCTGCTCAGGCCAGAGCCATACATCCCTCAACCCAGACATCTCCCTGTCTGCAAGCACACATTATAACATTACGATGATTATATGGCTGACATGTATGTATGTTTGGTATGAGTGTTACTCACCCACTTATTCACAGACAAATACACACACACACACACACACAAAACCACAGAAAGACAACCTCAGACACAGACACAAATATGCATGCATAAGCCTAAACAACAAACAAACATTCATGGACTCACACACAGACACACACACACACACACACGCAAATTCCCTTCTCCCACTAACGGATGGCTCTATAGTGTGGGGAGAGGCCGGTGGGAGCGTCTGCTGGCTGTATCAGTGAGCTAAGCTGTGTTTCCTAGAGGAGGTAGGCTCTCCTGCCAGGGGGGTGGGGATGAGTCCATCTCCTCCCGGCAGGGCCATCCATCTGAGCTCGCTGTGCAGTGCAATATGCCTTCTCAGGTTACAGCAGCGTCCCTGAGAACGTGCTGTGGTGGACCACAAGCAAGGTTGGCACTCACACACACACAAGCACACAGTACACAGTACACACACAGAGAGCCATACACAGACAGTCAGACAGACAGTCAGACAGACAGACAGACTGAGTGACACACACCCACACTGCATCTGGATAGTCACATAGGCAAGCTATGTCATATGTCAAGAACAAATTGACCCATTTAGAGAACGAGAATTTATTATGCAATGCCTGCCGCTTGTTGAACTCTTGAAGACGACTGAATAGAGGCAATTTGCGTGGTGGTTTAGGGCAGAAGCACTATGTCTATGAATAAAACAAGAGTTAAAGTGACCCAATTGTAGTGATAATTGTAAAAATATATATATATATGACACACACGCTCACCTTCCCCATATAATGCATCATGTTGAAGATTTTAAGGAGCAATGTCTCATGTTGGCCACTAAGTGGCAGACAAGACTCACGTTTTCTTTATTGTTTGCCAATAAAGCGGAGGGATGTGGTTGGTTAGTCACACTGAATAAATGCATTCGTTTAACGGGTTTCATTCATTTGTCACTGAGTCAAGGAAGAAGGAGATATATGCAAGGGATGATCAAATAAAAGCAAATGAGTGTGTTTTGATAATAGAGGATAATGTCTTTTGTATGGGTCAACAACAGTGTTTGCTGACACTTAACCAAATGTATCTACAGAAGTGAAATCCAGTGTAGTTTCTCCATTGTATGTGAACCAAGAAGAACATGGGGGTTGTACTCATAAACGGTAAGAAATCCTGTTGTCTTAAAATCCAAAGATCAAAAGAGATGTGTGACACACACACACCCACACCCACACACAGTCAGCGTGAACTCTTTCTTTTTTCATCTATTCTCCTATGCTCCAGCCACTCGTATAAAATTAAGTTAAGTGCCATTTGGGGAAGAGCATGTATCAGACACACACACACACACACACACACACACACACACACACACACACACACACACACACACACACACACACACACACACACACACACACACACACACACACACACACACACACACACACACGGCTTGTCTAGCCCGCTGGCTGCACACATGCATACATTAGTCTCTGGCGGAGGGGTAAGTGGAGGGCCAGAGACACTGAGCATTGTGATTGAATGCACCTCGGTCTGGCCTGACTAACGATAAGAGCAGGACATGAACCGTTATGCGTGGGAGTCGTGCACACGTGAAACGGCTGTCTCTTTTGTTCTCACACGAGAAAACATAATATTGGTGGTCCGGCGAGTGAAACCGTTTTGCCGCGTGACACTGCCTCTCTTTGTTTTTCTGTTTTTCCAGAAAGCAGTCCTTTTTTCTGGTGTTGTCGTGGTTCCTTTTATTGTAATAATACGCGTGATTGAAAGGTCTAGCCTACACCGGGGCATCCAAACATGGCTAATTGATTTAAAAGGCAGCACTGCGTGAATTGTGTTATGTTGTGAAAGTCATTATTTAGGGAGCATGCAAGGGCAGCAGACGGCCCGGGGCAATGCATCAAACCAATAGCGATAAAGAATCGAGGGTTTGGGGGGGAAATAAATAAATAAAGCAAATGAGGCGAGGACAAATGGTGGTGTGTACGGTGGAGAAATGGTAAGAATATTCCTAAAAAGTTGAGACAATTTATATAATCATCACGCACAACGTTAATTTGTGTAACACTGTGCTTAACAGGGGTGCAAATCAAAATATCCTTAGATCGGTTCATTCAATACCAGCTGTACTTTTTTAGGAAATCTTTTTTTTCTAGATCTGTCTAGGAGGATGAAAATAAAGAAAATACAAAAGCTGTCCGTGGTGCCCAGGAACAAGAGCAGAGGCAGGGGGAATGATCTATAACGCTATGCAAACCCAAAAAACTACACAGTTATCTATACACTCTTTTAGGCCTTTGTTTTGGTGGCCGTAAAAATGTCATGCCGGCAAAGAAAGAAGTACAGACAGTTTCGTGGCAATATGGCATACAACTACAACAACATCGACGACAAGGAGGACAAAAAAAAGAAAAAATAAGAAGAGGTAAAGAAAGACCAGGAGCCCACTGCAGCTGAGTGGCTGGAGCCATCCATCACATCCACTTTGAGGGCCTACCGCAATCAATCAAACCCCCGGGCACACCACGTCATAATGGACCAGGAGGCCCGAGAGTGGATGCTATCCATCAGGCGCCGGGTAATGTGACACTCCAAGCACTCATGCGATGCAGACGGGCAGTATGAAGCGCAACTCAAACGCAACGCCGCAGGCTTTGATGTGACACCTTCAAAAGACACATATTCACAAACACACACACACACACACACAAACAGACAGATCTCGGGTAAGATAGATGTCGGATGAAATCTTCCATGATGGGGGTGGGGGGGGGGGGGGGGGGCAGCCTGTCGCAACTGGCCTTCGCGATGACTTGATTATGTGTTTATTTGCTTTTACCAGGTCTTAGTTGCTTATGGGACTCTCTATAATGGACAACCCTAACGCTAACAGGGAGGGCACCTCGACGTATGGCCTTGATGTACGGACCGGTGTGTCGTGTTGGTAATCTGTGCCAATCATCATTCTCCTGCTGCGTGCAACTCAGTGTAACCCTTGTGTACGGTGGCCATGGGTTCTGATAAAACATGACAACAGCGTGGGCCGAAAATGATCTTCCTCGAACTTGCTTAAAGGAGGGCATTAAAACAACAATGAACAGTGAACAAGTTAAAGTGGATGTGCACTGGGGATGAAATGCAAAATGTTTTTATATTTAGTTTCCCGTAAGGCCTATTGGTGAGTGTGGTGGCCCCTCCAGGCCTTTCTGTTTTTAAAACCCAAGGCCAGATTCCCACTGGCCAAAGAAGAACACTTTTGACAGGCCTAGGTGGTATTTTAATATTTCAGCTCTCTCTCTCTCTCTCTCTCTCTCTCTCTCTCTCTCTCTCTCTCTCTCTCTCTCTCTCTCTCTCTCTCTCTCTCTCTCTCTCTCTCTCTCTCTCTCTCTCTCTCTCTCTCTCTCTCTCTCTCTCTCTCTCTCTCTCTCTCTCTCTGCTCTATAATTAACTCCCTACATGTCATTTGAGTCTCTCTCTCTCTTTTTTTAAATTACATGTCTGACCCTCTCTCGGGTATAGGATTTCCCTGCTGCATATTTTGAACTGCTCTATTTTAAACTCTCTCTTATTATTTTTCATTTGGGGGTTTTCCTTTAATCTTTGCACTATGATCTTGCTTTTAGGTATTTTGCCTGGAACAAAAAAACATGGAAACAGAAAAAAGAGTTACTGGGTCAGAGTGAATGAGAAGGGGGGGGGCGTGACGTGACGCTACTGGGGAGTGACTTGAGTACATATCAATGTCTGTATCAGGTTCATCTGCAGATTTTTCATTCTTGTTTGCATTTTGAAATGCAGCATTGGTGCAGCAACACAATATCCGTCAGCTATAAAAAACAAAATTGCGAGTCGCTCCCAGTTTGTCTCATAACCAACTGCTTTCGCAAATGGCAAACAAAGTCTTCAATGAAACCGAACCAAAGATCGAACCGAACCAGAACCATCAACAAGAAAACAGCCACACCAGCCCATCCTTCACAGACTACAGCAGATTGCAGTTTCTGAGAAGCTTCCTATTCCAATTTTAAAACCAAAACATTCAATTGTTGGCTCCTTTCAGTGAGGGAGGGAGGTGGAGACTAAACAGACAGGGCCAGTAGGACTACATCAAGGCCATTGTTTACGTGATGGTTACATATGACAACTCCCACAAAAGCATACAGGAGCCATCTGTAAACAAGGGCCGGGCTAACCTCCTTCTAGCCTGCCAAATGTAATGTGGGCCTGCGCTAAGGACTGCTAGGGTTTGCCATCATCTGTAATTCTGGGTTTGGCTCTAGCCGGAGTGGAGTTCTTCAGCCGTTGTGCGTGAGGCGCACACACACGCCATCGCGGAGGGACCTTCTCAGCTCAACTTCCAGTAATTTAGTCATACCATATCTTCTCACACACACTTGTCGTCACACTCGCGCACACACACGGGTATGTGTATGAAAAGGGACTCACGCCAAAACACACACATGCCAAGTTGGCAGCACACACACACACACACACACACACACACATACACATACACACACACAGACACACACACACACACACACACACACAGTATTCAACTGCAAACGTCTGGAATGTGCTACGTTTGGTGACCCGGACCTATAATGTAGATATTTTTACAGGTGAACTACTTCAACTACGCTTAAGTTAAGTTACGCTTATGTTTTTGGCAATTATATAAAATACTTGTTATACTCAAATAACTGTGGTGGTTTACCTACTTCTGCCACAACTGTCAATGATACAAGCAAACACTAGGGGGAGCCAATCAACAACTGGCAATTAAAAGTAAAGATCTTCAAAATAGTTTCTTCATTAAAATGAGCCACATAAAGGAACATTTTACCAGTTTGTTAAGGAAACTAATTTATCTCTACCTCACTCTCTATCTTGCTCCATCTCTTCCCAAGCCTTCTCTCTCCTGTTAGATTTGTCACTGAAGTGTGACCTGTGCAGGGTGAGGTCTAAATACTGCCTGGTTTTCTAAAAGTTGGAGGTAATTGGGGCTCCGCTCATTAGCTTTGCGGAGTTCGCCAGGAACAGACAGCAGACTAATGAGAAACGAGCCGTCACAGAAAAGGACTTGAAAATGGGCAGGAGGACTAAAAACGGATAGAAATCCCAAAGCTTGGCAGCTTTCACCACTTAGCCGTATTTTGCTGTGTGTTTTCCACAGATTCTTTGGTTGAGTGACCAGGCATAAATTTTTACAAATCCATAATCCAGATTCGAGAACGTAGTTCTGCGCTCACCCCCATACTTTCCCTCGTGGGAATGTGTTGAGTATTGATCGGGAGCTGAATAATTTAAAGGCTTAAGATAAGCAAGCATGTGAGGGAAATGGTAGCGAATAGTATCATGAAAAACAAAATGCAAAGGGGGATGCAGTACTTTAGGTTCAGAATTCAAGGACAGATTAATCGTTTCATTGAATCAATTTGGTTATAGGAAGGAATGATCTTAGTTGTCTGGCATCAGACTGACAGAAGCGATGGCTATGACCAGTCAATTAGCATCACTTCTGTGACTCAAAATTCATGAGCTGTGGTAATAGGCTTCTACAAAAAGATGAAGTTGAAATAATAAGAAAAGCTAAAGATATCAATCAAACAAGCATTTGTCTCTCTGAGAAAGAGGTTGTTAGTTTAAAACCACAGATTAAGTTGTGACCAATCATGTTAATCTAAATAAATGTGATGCAAAACAATACATTTAATACATTACAAACGTCCTGTGGTGGCGGAGAGCTTGAACACGAGGAAGCAGAAGCGCAATCTTTGGTATGTTAATCATGTTAATCTAAATGAATGCAAAACAATACAACTCCATTTCTCCAGACCCTAACCCAGAGGGAACCATCAACACCCCTATCTGTCCTGCAGATCTGAACGATTTCACATTTACCAAGAGAATTGCCTCTAGACTCTGAGGAATACAGAAGAATAGAAATATAGTTTGGGGGTTTGCTGCATAGAAAGTGATTTTTACCTTTGATCCACTTGCGTCTAATATAAGAAATATGACCATGGCATAAAACTTCAGTGTAAATGAGATGAACCATTTTACTGTAGGTAACCATGGTCAACAGGCAATTGATAGTACTGTCATACCTGTAATATAGATATGTATCCCTCTCTCCCTCTCTACTCTCCCCCTTCCCATCTACTCTCTTCCTCCCAGTCCCTGCTTTCTCCCCTCCTATCTGCTCTCTCCCTCCCATTCTCCTCTCTCTGTCCATCTCTACCCTCCTCCCCCATCTCTGCTCTCTCACTCTCCGTCCCACTCCCTTCAGATGAAACTACAATGTGCATGGCTCCCTTGCATAAAAAGACTGCAATTAAAAAAAGAAATGGAATGAGATATATATATATATATATATATATATATATATTGCACAGAATGTTATTTTTTTACCTGCTCCTGTCACCAGGGTGTCTCCACGTTAGGGCAGACAGGTGTGTGGGGGCAACATGGCAGCTGATGATGAAATGTGACCTGCTGCCTCGTGTGTGGATTGTCTTGCGGTACTGACGTGAGAGGAGAGGAAGTCCTGGGGGGCGGGCACAGAGGAGAGATACAGCAGATGGATGAACAGATAGGGTTTGTTCTTTCTTGCTCTCTTTCGCGGGGGGGGGGGGGGGGCTTGGGCAAAGTGCTGGCTTAGTTCATTCTTGGGCTGAAGGTACACATTGTTTTTTTTAATCTCACCACCAGTACCAACACTGTGTATTTCAGAGTGTATAGGACACACGTAAAACAATCCCTGAATCCCTGATAAAGCAGTGGCTCGTATTAGCAAAACCATTAGAGTTGAATAGACAAGCAACCTTTTGATGCTGTGGTCTTTATTCTCATAAAGCACAGAGGCGGTATAGCCATCAGCAGGTTTTTTTTTTGGTTTCTTTTAGCAGGTCTTTCTGAAGATGAAACACATAGGCTAGCATATAGGCTGTACAACAGCCCTTCATCACGTCGCAAGACACTTAATAAAACCAATAATGTTATAAACATAATACAGAATTATTCACATTAATTCTAATAATACAAACACAGCAATCTACAACGACAACATGAATATCAATATTGCACTATATTAGAACTACAGTACATGGGGCTGGGGGCTGCTGTGTACCTTGAGAGCTGCTGGGTGTCGCTGGGTCCACCTAGTGCATTCTCACTGTCTGCATTGCTGACAAATGTCAAACTTTGATCCTGCCTGGATTTAATAATACAATAATACATGGTCATGGTTCAAGCAGTTATTATGCTTACATTTACATTTTACATTTAGGGCATTTAGCAGACGCTTTTATCCAAAGCGACAATAAGTACAGTTGTCATAAGAAGTGAAACAATATATCACTGTCGGTACAGTAAAGATGTTCATAGAACCAAGTGCATGTACTAACAATCGCTAGGCTAATCCACTCCCCGTATACAGCAGTCATAGCTAGCTACTGCAGATGCTACACAATTAGAATACAACGTAGATTAAGTGCGTTCATTAAGTGCGTTCATTAAGTGCCCGGACGTACAACAGACAATAGTGGGCGGGGGGACTGAATGGCTAGAGATGCTTGAGATAAAAAGTAATGCACATTACATTATTCTATGTAAAGACATGACCAGACATTTATATTTAAAAAGACAATTAGTCCATAATGCTTGATTTCAATTATACACCCAAACATAAACGCAATATCAGTGCTTTCTTTAAAACAATTTATAATAAATAATAATAAATAATAAAACAACGATTTACTTCTATAGACTAAAGATCGTCTTTCACAAACTGTCTGCTGGTCAACTATGAGCCTGCGAGCGTTATGAAAAAAAACGTGCCGTTTTTTGTAGAGTAATTTCCTCCTGATTAAAACATTACCTTCAAGCGAACAACCACCGTTATTCCACACCGTCGTTTTTAATTTATTTCTTCTCTGCTCCCGAGTCCTGTTTAGTAGGCAACCGACATGTCTGCTGGTATTATTATACGGCATTTCACCAAACTATTTTCTTAATTTATTCTCAGGGGCTTGTATTTGTGTATATATTGGTTGGTGTATACAGCAGTTGGGTTTAAACTTCGGATACATTACAAACGTCTTGTGGTGGCGGAGAGCTCGAACACGAGGAAGCGGAAGCACCATCTTTGGTATAGCGAGGGAAAGTAGAACAGCTCCACCTGCTGGCAACGTCTAACGCTCAGGTGAAGTGCATTGATTCTCCCATAGAATCCTATGTACATTATTATGACTAACATTATTAACCTGTAATAAATTATAGGCTGTATTAAAAACTTAAAGCATATAAACGACAGTCAGCATTCCTTATTATTGTTAAAAGTGTATGGACATTTGTTTTGTTCTTTAGTAATAACATTGTTGTGGATACTTATTTTAAACCAATAATAAATAATTAATGCTGTATTCTACCATAAATCAATAGTCTGGAGTGGCCTTTCTGTGCTGGCTACATCCAGCCTTATACTACCCAGCATACAAAATGTTACTTGGGAGCTGAAGTCCAAAATTGGTGAAATCATTCGTTTCTGTAGTCCCTCTGAAAAATAATGAGCATTCCTGTATGTTTACCAGAACCACATCATAGCAGGTTTTTGAATGATCCGGTCATTCCTGGCAAATATATATATCTTTTTATTATTGAGACAAAGCAGATCAAAGACGTGGCAAATATACAAATAGAATTTCCAACAAGGAAATTATGCAATGTAAGTGGAAGGGACGGATAAAGAACCAAAAACAATAAACAGTTGGTGATGTAAGTTTGGTATATTTTGGAGGTTTGTAGGTTCTGTTTAGTGAAGCTCACCAGCCCATCTGACGGAAATACATTAAAGCAAGCAGCAACAGGCCTCCTCTCCTTTCGTGTTTCCATTTGAAGGGTACTCTGGGTTTTCTGCGGCTTGAAAACGCAATGACATATGATCTACAGGATTGCCACTTTAAGGGATTTCACAGCCCTGCCATGGCTTTCTATTTCATTTTATATATATATATTTTTTTACCATTTTATGTTGTTTTTTTTGTCGTCATTTAGTGCAAGACTTGAAAGGCATGAAGTGAGCCGGACACAGAGTGAAACAAGGACAGGATTGTGTGCAGAGAGAGCCACCCCAGAGCCCGGGGACCCGGCTGTGGGGATGGCAGGGAACTGGCAGGTGGGTGGCTCTTTAATGCCCCACTCCCCCCCTGCTCTCAAACACAGCGTCACGCGAGGTGGGGCCCACTGGCCCGCTTCCCAGGCTCAACATAAACTGGGCGTGCTAGGTGCATGGATGGAGTCACCTCAACCCCCCCCCAAAAAAAGAAATGGTCATGGTTGTTTTAGAGGCTTCAGTGTTCCGGTGGACTCCTCCTCTCCACCCCCCACTCTCTAGGTATCAAGTTCCTCCACCTTTTTCTTCTTTTACTCATGTATCGCTATGAATCAAATAATCTGTCTTTTATTTTTATTTTCTCTTCTCAATGGCAGGCCTTTTAAGGTTTGAGGGATAAGGTTTAAGTATTACATCGCATGACAAATCTTTTAGCCGTGATGTGGAAAGACTTTTTTCTTTTTGGTGGTGCAGGCACACCTAAAAGATTATCCGTGGAGTTTTTTTATCTGTACACTGTGTCTGTGTCTCCAATATTCTTTTATGTGTGAAGTTTTATTATCAAAATATTTTTGGAAATCTTTGGGTGTTTTGGTAATACAAGCCGGTCATGCGATTGGACCTTGCCAAGGAATTACCAAGACGGAATAGACTAAATTCCTGCACGCTACAATTTGCAACGTTTCAGTAACAAGCAGAAGCAAAGTGTGTGGTACGTTACAGTCATACATAAAACCAAAACAAGGTTGCTTTTTGTGTGTGTGTGTGTGTGTGTGTGTGTGTGTGTGTGTGTGTGTGTCATTTGTAATTAGAGCAGTTGGAGATTGGGTTAAATTCAATTCACAGTCCCAGGAAAAAGCATGGCAGTAATCGCAAAGACTGATGGAAAATCTGCATCACAGAGTCTGTCTTCTCTCGCTAGGTGCACCATGATGGTAATTTCATCTGCATTTCTAAGTTCCAATTACGTTGCAGAGGGCTTTTTGTGTATTTTATTTAAGTGGCATTCCAGAGCGAGCCAGACTCGATTCTCCAGGTATGAGTCAACAATATGGAAATCACCCTGGATATGGAAGCCTTCATCATGAAAGCGTTGTTTTTGTCTCAAATTATTCCCTTGAGAAAGTACGTAAGGATGTTATGCCTGGCCCTTTTGCCTTGTTGCTCTCGCTCACCAAGATGGCGACGACTTTAATTATGTGCACGTCTGTGTTTATTTAGCACTGACACCGGCAGCCATTGAACCTGTGTTTATTTTGCGACTTTGGATAACTTGAATAAAGTGGGGGAAAAGTTCCCTTTCTATCCTCGGGCATATTGAAACAAATAAAAATAAAAACACTTTTGCGCACACACACACACACACACACAGACACACACACACACACACACACACACACACACACACAAAAGATATGGCAATTTGAAAGCGACAAGGGAAATGTAACCCTGCTTTGCACATTTCCATGGTGAGATCTTTGAAGAGCTATAGGAGCCTAGCTTAATTTGCTAATGTATTAGCGCAACATTGTTTTTCTTCCCCTCTTCCATATGTTCCCCAAACTATCTATTTTTGTTGAAATAATTGTTTGACTTTTAGGAATCCATAACAAAGCAAAATAGGATGGTATAATTTTTCACCATCTATTGTATTAAAATAATTGTTGGACTTGAAGTAAAAAAGAAAGGATGATGTCTTGATACAGAACGACGGCCCAACATGGGAGACAGAAAATGCGAAAGAGAGAGCTGTAGTCTTACACCAAGATATGACTTTACTGCAGGTCCTGAGTGCTCTACAAGGCGTATGTGCAGGACTCTCTCACTCCCACTACAGTGGGAAGCCATCCCAGAGGGATATAGCCGAGAGAGCGAAAAGAGCGTCAGACAGAAATGGAGAGACAGAGAGAGAGAGCGAGAGAGAAAAAGAGAGAGATAGAGGGAGAGCGAGCGAGCGAGAGAGAGAGAGAGAGTGCGAGGGAGGGGGGGGGGGGTAATAACTCAATGAGGGGTAGAGACTGCCAATTACAGTCTCCCCGGGATAGGGGAGCTGGATCAGACACATTGAAAATGGCTGCATAGACTCCCCAGGGAAGGCCCTCTCCATCAGTAGGCTGTCAGTCCGGTCGGAAATATGAGCAGCGCTGCGGGAAATCGCCACAATGGGGTAATTGTTGTAACCGAACACAGGGAAACATGACTTGTTGTTGTTCTCTTTTTAAGACCTACAATGCAGACACTCCTTTGCCCAGAATTTAATTTCTTTCCTTCTTTCTTTCTTTTTTTCCCCTTTATGCTCCTTCTTCTTTCTTGGCGTTGGGGTTTCATACATATGGTGCCTGGATTCAGCTTCTCGATACAAATGGGGTTTGGCAGGTCTTCTCCAGCTGACGTGCCTCAAGTCAAAAGAAAGTAACAATTTCATTAGCGATTGACAGGCCTCGGAATATATCTGCCATATGTAATTGAATAATGTCAGTGGTCGCTTTGCGCTTAAAGTAAATGCAGTATTTCTATTTATTTTATAATCCTATTTCAATTAGCACCCTTTTTTATTTAGTGAAAGTGTCTTTTATGTTCTTGGTTTTCTTCACGTCTTTGCTGTAAACTCTCTCTGAATCTTTCCAGGTGCAGAATCCTTGCAGGGAAACACAACTCTGTGTGGCTAACATCAGGAGACAAGCAGAATGGACGAGATGTCCTTTCAGTGCAGTGTGACTTTGAGGAAGATGTGAGAGCAAAGTTACTATTTATTCCACCTCAGGAAGATCAAGCCTGTTGTCTCATTCAGCTCACTGAGCCACAATGCATTCACAGAAAAGGACAGAGTCAGAGCCGGCTAATGACAGAATCAAAATGGATTGAGGAAATTATTCCATTAAAATTAGGTTAGTGATTGAACAGTGTTTCTTTGTGGTCTGAAAAAAATCATATGGTGATATTGGGTCTATTGATAATAGCCTTGATGAATGCTTTTAATCAAATGCACAAGCAAAATCGAGTCTGTGCTAAGATTCTGATTGTGAGTAATTGAAGTGTTGTAATTCTTGATTTCACCTTGAATCATTCTGCATTCTTTTTTTTTAAAAAGGGTAAAAAAAATGCCCCTGTGTTGCAGAAACATTAATATGATGTTGTCTCCTTCTTCCAGCCAAGCTTGGCTGACAGAGGCAGCCCCCTGCAGGATATCCTGGCAACCCACTGCGGCAGCAGATTCTTTCGGAGGCCCATCCCCAGGATTAGAACCCCTCTGGGCTGTGAACCCCCGACCTTCTGCTGTTTGTTTACCTTTTCCTGGTCTGGGTCGCTGCCACGTACAACTGTATTGTGGTGTCAACATCCCACGTTCCGTTGTAATCTGGCGGCACACGTGCATGGGGCATATGAGTGTGTGTGTGTGTGTGAGTGTGTCTTTGTTATGTGTGTGTGTGTGTGTGTGTGTGTGTGTGTGCGTGACAAATGGAGACAGAGAAAGAAGGATAAAGAGATAGAGAGAGAAAGTGACTGCATATCAGAGGATAGAGAATGAGACACTGTATTACAAAATGTACATGGTAACAATATACATGACCAAATATTAATGCTCATCTTATTTGACCATTTGTGAGCTGAAGGGACTGAGTTTCGTCCGGATGCAGGTTGTGGTTTAGCCGAGAAAAGTAATTAGGAACTATAGCATTTAAGCCTGCACCTCAAACATCCTCCTCATACACCACCCCTCCCTGTATACCATAATAATCCTTCATTCTGTGGACCCTACATGGAAATATTCACTTTCTTTGGACAGTTGAATCACACAACTTAGTTCCCTCTCAATAGGGAGACCCAGGATGCTCAGCATAAAAGCCTCACCTTGAAAAGTGTTCGGGTCATCACTCGAGGGCCTCAGAAGCAGTGCATTTCCTCCCAATAGTCTCCTTTCCTGTCAGCACCCCCATAGTCCTCCCACCCTCACACCCCACCACCCCAAACCCATCCCCTTCCCACTCAATGTATTTATTATGCTCCTGCTTTCTCCATCTTTTGTCTCCTCTTAGTCCCATACCAGAGTAGTATCAGGGTCTCCCCCCCACCACCCCCTCTCTCTTCCATTTGAATAAATCGATGTGCAAATCATGGGATGTGTACAGCCAGCGCCCCAGCTCAGATTACACACCTCTCTCCCCTTGAGGTTCATTTAATTAGCTTCCCCAATGCTGGACTCGTGGCGCGCACTGCAAGCGCTTCATTCATATAGTTCTTGGGTTGTTTTTTGGTTTAAGAAATATTCTTTGTTCCGAGCGAGGATTGAAACGACGCAAAGGGCAAACGGAATTTAATGACAAACACAGTCAACAAAGAGCCTATTTCAGCGGCTTAAGGAAAGGTTTAATCTTCTGAGTCGGCGATGGTATATTCAAAGATAAATCCTTTACAAATAAGTTGGGGAAGTTTACAAGACACTCAATTTGCCTCATTGTTAAAAAGAACAAAATTGTGTTGACATGAGGCTATTAAGCCCACAAACTGGTGAAAGGCTACCAAATAGGATGTTGCGGCTACAGTTTAATGGTATTTTCTTTAACCGGACCTGCTATTGGTGGTACTTCTGAAGAGCTTATTTATATTTTGTATGAAAAAAAACATGAGATGCTGTTACACACACACACACACACACACACACACACACACACACACACACACACACACACACACACACACACACACACACACACACACACACACGTCTCAGTGTCTTTCTGCACCCACTGCCAATCTGCCCTCTGTGTGCTCCTACACACGGAGCATCCCGTGAGGCAGGAAAAAACACAACAGGTTAAGCCGCTCTGCTTTGTGGGCAGCAATCACACACACACAAGCAAACACACAGGCACACACACTAGCACACACATAAGCACACACACCAAACCTTATTTCCCGAAAAAGTTGGGTCGGGGCAGGTGAGTTAGAGGTGGTGGTGGTGTTGGTGGGGTGAGCGATAGATAGAGAGTGGCTAAAGCATTGTTGTTCGCTCTCTCTACATTGATCCTCTCTCTCTCTCTCTCTCTCTCTCTCTCTCTCTCTCTCTCTCTCTCTCTCTCTCTCTCTCTTAGTTTGTTATGGTCCATCAGCAACACTCGTGGCCACGCCAGCATGCCGATGGACAGCAACTCTTTTTATTTTGTATTTTCTGTGTTCTTTCCTTCAGCTCTGTTGGTGTTTCGGTTTCCTCTACAGACCCTCACGAGGTTGAAGCCTGTGTGCCGCAGCCTGGGTGAGCTGCAGGTTTACTCTGTGTCAGCTGGCCTCCCTGGCCCCTTCCCTGGGCCGCAACACTACTACTACCCTCATCATTTATTCACCGCTCCTTGTTTGCCTTGTCAAGCTGTGGCCTTGCTTCTGGGGGTGTAGAGGGTGTAGGTGTGTGTGTGTGTGTGTGTGTGTGTGTGTGTGTGTGTGTGTGTGTATGTGTGAGTGTGGACCTAACAGTCCACAATTGTATTCTTTTGTGGCAGCTTTTTTCCCGCACCTCGCAAGGCTAACCTGTATTAATATTTCAAATCAGCAAGGAAGCAAAAAGGTTGTCGGGGGTGTTGGTGGTGGTGGTGGTGGTGATGGTGGGGGTTAAGGCGGAGGGTGGAGTAATAAATAAATAGAATCGGGGTAGATTTGTCTGTCAATTTGGTCCCGCTTCATTGAGCAGTACTGGTTTGGGTTCTGAGGCTGGAGGGATAATTCAATGTGGCCCAGATGTCCCATGAATAAAACATGGGCAGGGGAAGAGCAAATATTAGTGCTTGCATTCCTGATTATTTTCTTGTCAGCATTTTGGCAACGTCAAAACGTGCACTTTTTGGTGTCGCCGTGCTACGGTGATTATAATTGGCCGTGGTTAACAAAAAAGGTGGAACATGCTGTTTCAGACGACTAACAATGACGAAGATGAAAGCTGTTACGTGTAAACAATTAATTAACATTGGAGGGCTTTGGGGAGATTTGATGATTTCAGTTAATTTATTTTTTACACTCCTCACTCCACTCTTTTTTGACACCACGGTTACAAACAATCTCCAAAATATCCCATAATGACTCCATTCGGTCTGGCATCCCATCTGGGGTGTTTCAACAAAACAAGGTCAAGGGTCAAAAGCAACACACTCACCTAAAAGGTTCCCATCCGTCTGAAATTATTAAATTTGACGTAGCCTTTTCTTGGATTATTCACGACGATACACAATGCATGTCAGTTTGTGGTCTGTGGTCTGCAGTCTACAGATATGTGTCTACCCTTCTCCAGGGCCTGTCCCAGCATGTATTTTATGCAAAGGGAGGCAAGTGCAATCCTAGAATTTACACTGTCAAAACAATGTCCTGGCATGGGATGATCGATTACTAGATAAAAATGACTTTTTACCTTTCCAGTTCAAACACCTGACACTCATTCAACTACAGCGGGAGGACGTTCACGCTGGATTCTCACCATGTTAGGCTTTAAAGTAAAATAAAATGACATGACCACTAAACAAGGATAATCCGACGGATTGTGTATTTGCTGCTATTGTTTTGCTGCTGTAGTAGTGCAGTGGAATTCCTCGACTGCTTTTTGTGTGCTGCTGATTGAGTTGCAACTACAGACAACAACAGTGATTAGTGCGGACGGTTTGCCAGTAGAGAAAGGGAAGAAACTACAAAACCCATCCAACTAGGCCACTACCCATCTGTTCACGTCCTTTCAGAAGCAGATTCACATGGATCAGCACACTGCTCTTCGTACATAGTGGCTCAATTGTGTGTGTGGTTGCCTGCGTGCGTCAGTGCGCGGGTGCCTGTGTGTGTGTGTGTGTGTGTGTGTACAGGCCCACCCATATAAAGATATTGATCACTCTCCAGATGTTTATTTTGGATCAACTTTTAAAGTGCTCAGGGAACACCGTGGACCTTGTCCCCCTCTCTCGCCTGGTGGTCCCCGTCTCGTACCAGAGTCTGTATATTGTGTTTACTGGGATGGGGGGGAGGGGGGGACATGCAAGGCTCGTGATGATTGATGCAGCGGAAGGCTCTGTTAACACGTCTGGTGTAGAGCAGCACATTCATGGCAAAGCGTTCTTTGTGCCCCCCACTACAATCTCAGCATATAGCGGGGATTGGTTTATACGACGTTGGTGATGTTGAATTGCTGATTATAGGGCATGATAACAAACATTTCAGATGAAAGAAGGCCTTTTTACACTGCCAAATATGCCGTCTTATGCACGTCTTTTTCGCGGCACGGTCGAGGTAAATTGCCTGCTTGAGCTAGCACCCCAATTTACCCTCCCGGACCCGTCACACATTAGCGGTTTATTTTCATGTAAATGCGATTAGACGCTCCGCGGGGGGTGGAGGTGTTGCTGCGCTGTCTCTACGACAGAGACAAGACGGCGGATGTCAAAAATGTGAAATGTTGAATCTGACGTCAAAACTTTTGTTAGCCTTGGAGAATGAGGAGGGGGGGGAGGGGAAAGAGGATTAGGCAAAACAAAAACCAGAAGAGTCCCTACTGAGCTGCTCTAAGCCGGCCCGTCGGTGAGTAAGTCAGAACGGCCTTGTGGAGCATCCTCACGTCGGCTGATGGGGAGATGAATGGGGCTGACGTGGCTCTTGAGATTAGCTGTCCAAGGCTAGCCCAGATGCTGCGTGTGTGGCCCCAACCAATAAATATCCACAGAGGGAGTGAACGGTCGGGGGGGGGGGGGGGCTTCCTGGTTCAGTCCTCTTCCTCATTGGCCAATGGCAGCAGCCAAGATTAGGCTTTTCATATATAACCTGTTTATTTCTAACATTCTCGTGCTAGCTTTTAGGTATTATAATGATGGAAGGTAAGTAGATAGATCAAACTAAACGCCAAACAAATAAACAAACAAACAAACACAACAAGAAGGAGAAGAAGAAGGATAACTAATTAAAATAAATTATTCATTAATTCATTCAATTAATCCAAACACAATAAAGGCTTAAATTCTGCATACTGAGGAAAGCCTATTATTGCCATCATATCATCTTTTTCATCTTCTGGGGGAATTGAATCAGCTCCCCACTGCCTCTATCGATCACAAACACACACGTGCGCCTTCATCAGTGACACAAGAAAACACAGAAGTTTGGCTATTGTTTCTGCTTTTACTAAATGGTTGTCTTTCCTTAAAACAGAAAATCTCCTCTTTCATGTTCTCACTTGGCGGCCTTTCCTCTCTCCTCTCCTCCATCCCCCCTCCCCCCCCCTCTCTCTCTCCCCCCCCCCCCCTCTCTCTCTCTCTCCCCCCCCCCCTCTCTCTCTCTCCCCCTCGTTACTCTCTCTCCCTTCCCCTCTCTCCCCCTCTGTTCCTCTCTCTCTCCCTTCCCCTCACTCCCCCTCCGTTCCTCCCTCTCTCCCTCTCTCTCTCTCTCTCTCTCTCTCTCTCTCTCTCTCTCTCTCTCTCTGACCCAACTCATCCCTTGTGCGTGTTTTCACACAGCCGCGTGTCCTGTGATGGAGGGGATAAGGCCGTCCAGCAGACGAGGGGCGTTTGAAAAATGGATTAAATTACCCTCTGTGCTCCTCTCCGGAGGCTTCGTTTCCTCACACTGTCTTTTAGTGCTGCCATGTTTACATTCATTAGCACTTGTCACCATCTCACACCCGCCAAACATGGCCGCCTGTCTGTCTGTTGGTAATTCCCCCTTCACTCCCCCTCTCTCTTTCTCTCTCCCTCTCACCGTGCCACTCTCGCTCTCCCTATCCCACTCTCTCTCTCTCCCTCTCTCGCTCTCCCTCTCTCGCTCTCCCTCTCTCTCACCCTGTCCCCCCCTCTCGCTCTCTCTCTCTCTCTCTCTCACTCTGTCCCTCTCTCTTTCTCTCGCTCTCTCGCTCTCTCACTCATATCCATTTGAGTCTAAACCGTGCTGCAAACAGATGCTATCAAGAAATGAAAATGTTTTGTCTGCCTTCCATTAGCGGAGCCAAGTAGCTCAGCCGGGACTTGTCAGAGCACATGGGATGTATCTCGGTTTCACGAAGGCCTCTCATTGGCCGGGTCCTGCTTGCTTACAGTGGGTTTTGTTGCTCTTTCATTCCCCTGAAGTATATTCATTTAGGTATCATTCAAACAATCAGAAGGAAAAGCCCAGGTCCTGAAAGTAGGTAAATATACAGAGGTTCCATTAAAGAGAGAAAAACCCCTTTCAGATAAATCATAGCTTGGCATATCTGGCCTACAGTGTGAGTCAAATGAGTATACGTTTGTACTGTTACTACTTTTGTTTTTTGATGAGAGACTTGTTCCACACCTTTTGTACACTGGAGATGAACATGGAGCATGTGTTTCTTGTTTCACTAACATGTGCATGCAAACATGGACGCACACAAACACACACTCAGAATCACCTTTATTGGCCAAGCATGCTTCTTCCAACCCTTGCGTGTGAGAAAGGATGACAAAAATGTTTCTTTAACTTATTAACAAAAGTAACATGTTGAAAAGAATACACACAAAGTAGACCAATTGATGAATATTGAACACACTGTATCAATATTGAAGCTTTAAAAGGTGGATTACAACGGAATAACAACAAATCATGTATAAAATACCTATTTACACACACACATATACACACACACAGAGGCACACCAACACACACATACACCCCCCCCCCCGACGTCCCCAAGGCCCAGCCACTCACACCCCAGCCTCATTCCCCACATACCATCGCCCCACCCGCCGCCACCGTTCGATTGGACGGATTGAATCATTGAAGCCCATCTGACACGAGAAATGGATGCGGGCCCCCCCACTCTCTCTCCCTCTCTCCTGATGAAGGAGCCGTCTGGCGGGGCCCGAGCCGCCCAGCATGGGGCAGGCTGGTGCAGGTGGTGGTGGGGTGGGGGGGGGGGGAGGCCTGTCAGCGGCAGGCAGGCCCGGGTCACCCGACGCCGGACCTTATTAGGGTCCTCGTCAGCGGAATGTGGGCTGTCAGGCCGGCGGCGCTGAAATAGAGGAGGGCTACCACGCTCGCACACGTACACGTACGCACGCACACACACACACACACACACACACACACACACACACACACACAACCACACACACCTTCTTGCCTAGCCACCCCCCCCGAAGCGCTGGCTTTCTGGCTCACTGCTCGCGATCAAGCCCATCCTGCCCGGCCCACCGCGATGCCTTGTGTCACTCCATTAAGGAGAATGCGAGGGGGCTGCTGGTGATGTGGTGGTGGGGCCGGGCAGAGGTGGGAGTTCACGCCATGTTAAGGGGGGCGACAGAGAAAGTCGTCTTGACCTTGAATGCTCCAATGGTCGGCGTGCCTCCACTCTTCTCCTGCTCCTCCTTCTCTCTCCATCTCCTCCTCCTCCTCACTGCCAGGATCACTGCCAACGTGCTAATTAGACGCCTCAACGGGCTTGTGTTTTGCAATTTGTTACACAGTTAATAAGGTTTTTGTCCACGGTCGAATACGTTCCTAATTCACCTCCACACTGCATTCCTCGTCTGAATTCCTGGTGGAACAGGGGGTAACTGATGTCAGAATAAATGCATAGAGACGTAATTCTATACAATTATGTCAGAGGTTGCATCCAACCGACCAACCTTTCAACTGCTGCGGCCGCGTGTAAACCTTCCCCATATGGATTTTATCTTAATGATAATGTGTTCGGGCTCCGTGCAGGCAAATAACAGAGGATGAAGTCTTCTAAATATTTATCAGCCCATGAAAGCATCGACTGGGGCCAAAATAAGCTGCAGGCTGGCACGAGAGGCCCCAGGCCTCGGTCTCCTCCTCCACTGAGACTGTGCCAGTTAGCCGTTTGTTATTCCCTTTATGGACTGTAAAGAGACGCGACAGACTCACCCAGAGGAAGAAGGACCATGTGTTACCACGCAATATTCCACCGGGCCTTCCGATGTCATTCACAGAGATGTGATTTACATCAACATTTCCCTAAACCTCAACCTCAAGTCTATGAAATTAAAAAGTAATTGATTTCACGACGGGTTAATGCATCGCTTTCTGTAGAGCAATAAGGTTACACTTACGCCGGCTCACATTGAATCTGATATTGGTGGGGGTGGGGGAAGATGACCTGTAACCCTTCAACAAAAGATTTGCCTGAAAAGCATTTTCTGAGTGTGACCTCGTACTAATTACGTACCGTATGTGTGGGCCAGTTATACATATCCACATACACACACACACACACACACACACACACACACATGCATGCATGTGCATACACCCCCCCCCCCCCCCCCCCACACACACACACACACACACACACACACACACACACACACACACACACACACACACACACACACACACACACACATTCTGAGCACATTACTGTGTAATTACGTGCATGGCCCCCATGGTGAACTGTATTGGAAATGAAAATAACCAACTGACTGCCAGGCGTCATAAAGCAATATTTGGGTTTGGTTGTGTGTGTATTTAAACTGGACAGAGCAGGAGATGATGTGCAGGTATTCATTTTAAATTCAATGCCTTTTAACTCCTTGTCCGTCAACAGCTTTTGGTGAAAACAACGTTGGGAGGAACTTTAAACCACAAATGGTGCATGAATAGGGAAAGAGAAAAAGCTTGGTGTGCATGACCAATCGAAGAAAATGAAACCTTGCATTCAGCAATCATAAAATCCCCAAAATGTGGCATTAATTCTCCAAATTAATGTTTAATCAATTGTGTGTGATAGTCACGCTTATTCCCTAGAAATAAGGCATGATTATATTAGACTAATCCCATTGAAAAAGCAGGGCATGGCATTGTGATAGGGAACCATCATTCACGCCTTGCAGTCATGTGTTTCCGTCCCGCATGACAACTATACCATTGTCAATACAGTTCAGTTCCTTAATTCCATATCTCTCCGGTATCTTGGTATGCCAAAACAGCGCCAAAACATTGAAGTGAACCACTGTAACCTCACTGTATACTGCACACACACACACATACACACACACACACACACACACACACACACACACACAGATGATCACACCAGTACTGTATGCAGGCCAAAAAAACGGAAGTAACCGAAGACAGAGCCGCTGCTGAATCCCAGCCACCGGTGTCACCTCGGGGCAACGTCTCCTCTTCCACCCCCCCCCCCCCCCCCCCACACACACACACACTCCATGGAGTTTAGGCTCGACTAGCCGCTGCATATGAGCTTGGCAATGACGGTTACAGGGGGATGCTACCACCCCGACACCTCGGGCGCCAACGGCATCACCCATGTGCGTGTTGCGTTGCGGACGCTCATCGGCTTGTAAGCCGTTGATTCATGTCCTGCCACATACCGAAAGGCTTTTGTGTTGAATCCGATCTCTCTGGGTTTGGCACTTTCAAAGGCAAAGTCATAACGGCCAATATGTCCATTTCAAAACCGCTACATGTATGTTTCTTTTTCATAACCGCGGCTCCGGTTGCGGAGATAAAACTTGGAATCTGTAGGGTGTGATGGCAGTGTAGAGTTACAACATGGCTGTCGTGCCCGGCGTTCTTGGCCTTACTCCCTAACCAGAAGCGTTGATGAAACTATTAGCTGGATTAAGGTTTATCATTGGACAGGCATGTGCGGTGGTGTGGGCGCCTGTTTGCCATTCATTCAGATGCATACGGGGGAGAATTTTGGAATTCACCAATGTATGCTTGTTGTGCCAATGTGGTGTCAAAATTAAATGATGTGCATGGTCTTCCTAATAGCCGTACAAAACTGGTTTGACACGGGTGCCGACTCAATAGAACACTCTATTACGAACAGTGTGCAGCCCGGACTTCCACATTTTTAAGGAGCTGATTTGAAACCAACAAATGTATCAAAAAAAATGCACAATTGCAAAAAAAATACGAAATAAATGCACATTGTTAAATCCACAAAACGCTGAACGCGGAAGATCTCTTTTTTTAGCTCCATGGTGAAAGACACGATGATTAATGGCTTCTGCGTCTGACTTTGCAGGGTCCCCCTTCTGCGAGTGGGCCCTGAACACATGTTTTTGCTGAGGAGTTGAAAGATGGCACTCTGAGGGCCACAATTGACTGCTTCCAACCATGAGCCGACATAACTCTGATTTACTCACACGGCCTTCTCACATGGGCTGCAACTGTTTACTGCACGAGCAGGGGAGGCACTGGGTTAAAAGTTAGAGAGAATACTACAGAGACAGGATAAGGGAGGGAGGGACAGAGACACACACATAAACACACTTTTCTCCCTCTGTCCCTTTGTGTGTGTGTGTGTGTGTGTGTGTGTGTGTGTGTGTGTGTGTGTGTGTGTGTGTGTGTCTTTGCATTTGTGCATGTGCGTGTGTGTGTGTGTGTGTGTGTGTGTGTGTGTGTGTGTGTGTGTGTGTGTGTGTGTGTGTGTGTGTGTGAAAGAGGGACAGAAAACTTAAAAAAGGGAGGTGCAGAGAGAGAGATAGAGAGAGAGAGAGAGAGAGAGAGAGAGAGAGAGAGAGAGAGGGGGGGGGGGGGAGGGGGGGAGCAGAGAGAGTTGGAGAGTTGCAGATATAGAGACGGAGCGATAGAGAGTGAGTGAGCCATAAGGAGAGAGAGAGATCGAGAGAGATGCAGTGACACAAATCATAAATATAAATATCATAAATATAGATAAAAGTAAGACAGATGGGGGGAAAGTGTGAGAGAGCATCAGCAAGTGAAAGAGAGAGAGAGTCAGAACGAGAGAGCGCGAGAGAGCGCAAGAGAGTGCGAAAAAGAGAGAGATGCAGAGGGAGAGTGAGCAAGAAAGGGACAGAGTCAGAGAGAGAGAGAGAAAGAGAGAGAGAGAGTGAGCGAGATGCAGAGAAGCGCAGGAGCGTTGTTTATTTTCACAGGAACATTCCAGGAGTTGACAGCTATTCCCTTGTCCGGAGTGCTGAATCGCTGTGCAATTTTCCAGACTCCAGACACCCAGTATGGGAACTGAACTCCCTGCAAGACGTAGTCTATGTGACACTGAAGAATGACTCTCTTATTCACACTTCCCCTGTGGTGTAAGCTAAGGAACGGGGAGCAGGAGTTAACTGTTTCCTTGATCATTAGTTCAATATTAGCCCTCTCCTTGAAACCCTTGCCTTACATCTAATGTAAGTGTAATGTAGAGAAAAGACACGTCCCCCTGTTAGTCCACACCGCTGATGGCTTGGCAGAGAGCGAGGGTGTGACATGCTTGAGATCTATATTTAAAGACTGACGAAAGGCATTCCAGCACTCCATTCTGAACGTGGTGGCATCGCGGCCTGCGCACTAAATGTCACGGTAACCAGATAATTTCATGCCTGAGTCCAGTTACACGTCCATTAACGACGGGGTAAAAGATCCACGTGCTGACCCCCAGAAAAATAAGAGAGAGCCCCAAATAAGCATACATTTGGGAAGGCCAAGCAGTTCTGAGAAGATGTTTCAACAGGAGTCAACAGGAAGCACCAGAACGCAAGGCAGTGGTAACTGCCTTGCCTTCTGAAATACGACATCTATAAATTCCTGTGGAAAAAGAAAATGTGATGTAAAGCAGATTTTGAAGACGGCACCTCTGCCAAGAAAGTCCTCCAGCAAGAAGTTATGAAATTAATGAGTAATGACAATAGGCGTCTGTGGTAGGCCTATAATATGTACCAAAGAAGAACAAAAATCGAATCCAATACAAAATGATATCCCTGGTAAAATGATTAATGTTTCTAAAGTGTTAAGCACTATGCCATTTGCAGGCTAACCAAAGCATGTGTGTTGCTAGGCATAAAAAAGAGCGCTATTTCACTCATCAGCAATATCCCGCTGGAACATCCCCCTCCTCTCTCTGAGGTGGCAGAGGTCAAACAATTAATTCACACCAACCCTCCTATAGGTTAACTGTTTTTACAGGATGTCAGCCACATCCCCCCTAGTGGATCGTCGTGAAGCCCCCCTTTGTCATGAACTCCGTTGACGAGCTGTCAAGAAGCTGAACTCTGACCCCACATGTACGCGGGTCAATCACCACATAGCCCGATATTTCGTGGCCACCTGGGACCCCTAAACGAGCGTTTGAGTGAGTGAGTTACGGCCCCTGTAGCAAAGGGGAAGTGTAGCTGTCTCTACTCCCCGATTCCAACAGCAGAACAAGCAGGGTTGTCAATGGCCTGCTACCCCCTACCGTGTGCCACCAGTAGGTGTCGGATGCAATCCAAAAGGCCCGTCCTACACGGCCGGTGGTTAAGGAGATGTTTTACGGGAAAAGACGGAAGGGAAGCCAGTCTGGGGTTTGTCACATGGCCAGAAAAACATACTGGACCCCAGGTGCAGGCAGCCCCCGCTGGGGCCTTTTCACAAACACTTTGTTCATTTGTCTAGACGATGGGGTGGCTGGAGAGCACGCTGGACGGCTGCCTGGTTGCCGGGCCGACTCCCGTGCAGGGGGGGCATCAAACTCGGCTAACCTCCTCCAGCGCCCCTCCCCACGAACCCCTCCACTGCTCCCCCCCTTTTGCCCTTTTCTGCCCCACTTTCTCGCCAACTGGTTTCGTGCCTGCGGCGCTCCTCGCTTTAAGAGAACAAACCAGCGAATGCGAGAGTTCCGCAGGGTTTAGGCCAAGATTGCCGTTTAAACACATGTCACCGCAACCGGACATCGCGGCTATCATATGAATGGTCCCAGTCAGGACCCGGCCTTCTCCAAGTGCGGCTCCGTCTCTCTAAACATATCTGCCATCCGATCGATGCCCACTTCCCTCTGGGACCGTACGCTAGGCGTTTGTCTGGCCCGAGCCCCTCAGGGCCCTCGCAGCCTCGGCCTATTACTGCTGGCACAGACACAGCATTCATTGTGGGAGTATTTGGCAGTTTAAAAGAAGGCTTGCTTGGGCAGAAGCTGTCTCCTCTTATTGTTTAGCGATCCAGGGTGGAGGGGTAGCACAGCGGGGAAGGGAGGGAGGGGTCGCTTGGCACAGGGATTGCCTGGTGGGGTATAAGAGAGTGAGACGGGCGCATACTCCGGGTATCGCCAGCCCCTTTTATCTCCTCATCATCCCGCCACGAGACACAACCTCCAGCCTGCAGGCTGCGGCTGCCATCTTCATTTACAGTGCATGGCTGCGTGTTGATGTCTCCGAGCCTGCCGCCAGCCCCAACTATTGACGGTTCTGTGTAGCCCAGATCAGCAGGGGTCAATTAATGAGTGGCCCCTGACCATAAGATCCCAATTATGGCTTTCAGCAGAGCACTCTGCTCATCCAGCGAACGCGGCCACCGCAAATGTCCCCGCTCTGTATTGATAGATTGCCTGATAATGGCGTCATTAGAGACAGTGTTAAGGGACGTGGTAAATCCCTCCCTCGGACTCACGGTGCTAATGGTGGCTATCATGGCCGTACCTTTCTGCCATTAGCTGCCATAATTGAGGTAAGCTCTTACATTGCCCAGCATACATTCTCGTTTGGGATGTATTATTTGACATCAAGGACAGCGCTGATGCTGTTAAAATATTTACCCGCTCATTAGCTGATCAGCCGTTTCTGTTTGATGGATGATCATTTATCGTACACTGTTGGATCCAGTCAGTCGGAAACACACTCGTCAAAGCTCTTATTTTCAAGAAACATGAAAGTCTGTTTGTTACATTTAATGGACATATGCGTTGCATTTTAATAGACCTTCAAGACACTATGGGGAATGAATTTGTAGGTTTTAAAAATAATTGAGATATTCTCAATTCTTGATGGACCTTCTGTCTCCATGAACTTTTGATGACCTTCATAAAACATGGAGAGAGTTTGTAGACTGTGATATAGCATCATAAAACCTCTTTCAAGGGTAGACATCCCAGACAGGTCAGTAATGAAGCAAATGAAAGATCTTCATATTTCCCCTTACCCACCAAACATTCGGTGAGAGCTCTTCCCAGGGTCTGATGTCAGACACACATTCCTCTGCCCCTGTTTTCCCTGTCGAGCATAAATGTTTGACAAGACAGTCTCGTTAGAGGAGATGAATGCAATCTTTTTTTTTTCCCAGGTACATTGTCTGTCCCTGTCATTTCAATAAGTAATGCCTTGAACCACCATTTCCTATACAGTGGCCTAGTGTCATAAATATGAAAAGGGCTGAGCTGTTGACTTGACATGAAGTAATGAGACATTTTTGACAGCTGCACCGGTTCTACAGCCAACGGTGATATGCCGACGGTTTGGCGCCATGTGCGTTGCAATGTCACCCACGGACACGTGTGCCAGGTGGCCTATTCTTCTCAACACAACATGATCTACACAAACTGTCTGGAAGAGAAATGACTTACAGAATGCAAAGCACAGCCCCTGTGCGTATGAACTCGGTAATGGGAATTAATTAATTCTAATTGCAACATTTACTCTGCAGTGGCGGATTGCTGGTCAGGAGCACTTGTTTTTGATGCAGCCAGTGTCCCATATGCTGCACTCAGGGGCACATCTGTGCCCAGTGCTCAGAGAGGAATCCCCCGGCAGCAGTCAAACGAGAGCCTGAGACAGACCAGAGAGGGGCAGTGTGATATGCACAGGGAGAGAGAATCTGCAAGCCACGGAATTTAAATGCCAGCCTGCATGAAATATCCATCCTTAATTGGTCCTCAATTGTATTAAGCTTGCTATTATGTAGCAATTAAATGTGTTTAAGCCCCCGCTTCCAGTTACAGGTTTGGACGTGACTAATTAAAAACTAGAAAAAAGCCTCTCTCCACCATAATGTCTGAATTCACTGGATTAGGCGAGTCAGAATATAACAACAGAACACGGTTAGATTGCGCAGCCCATTGGCCGATCCACCCCCAGAAGCCGTTTCACCAGGGGATGTGTCTCTTCAATCATCCCACAAGGTTCCTCACACTCACATTAGTGGAATCCGTCTGTCACTTTCGGTTTCATTATTCCGTGAATCCACCATCCACACGCGAAGACGGTCTGTGTGGACAGAAGTGATTCATTACCCCCGCTCCCCTGCCATCCAAGTCACAACACATCAGAATTGGCACTAGGAGGAACATCCTCGCATTGAAATGGGAAAAGAAGGCAAGAGAAGAAAAGAGGGAGGGGGAAAAAAAGCTGCTAGCAGAATAAATGGCCGCTCGGGCCAAGGTAGGTTTTCATTGGAACCTGTGTGGCCATCTGTGGAAGAGTGTGTGCTGGACCTCTAATGAAGGGCTATTGAATGTTGAGTTTTGGCCCAACTCCAGCTGCACCAAGGCCTTCTCTCCCTCACAACCCGGGTCATCAGAGGTGAATCGCCAACCGACGAAGGCAATGGAGTACAGTAATGAGCCATGAAATAGGAAGGGAATTTAATTGGACAACCAATAAGGAGGAGATTAACAGGGATGGGTATTATCCGGTCTCTAGGAGTGTGTTAGTAACGTGCGTTCGTAGGCCGTTTTTTTTTTTTTTTTATGTCCAGGAAATGAACAAGGAAATGAACACTTTAATACAACATCTGTAACGACGCACTGCTTTAACATGACCTGTTAAACTGGCCCCCGCACTCAATTATCAACCAAAGTGTTTTACGATGTTTGATTTAAAGCTAATCTCCCCCATCACTGAGTAAACATTGGAGTTCTAGATAAAAAAGGGTGCTCTTTGTGGATCATGCCGTATTCCAGTCAGGCTCTACTCCTTGGAGCGGATATGTGTAGTTGAAGGAAGACACAGCAGGGGGCAAATCCCTTTCAAAGCCACAAGCTGTCAGGGACCATCCCAAACTGACATACGGCTGGCCCTTCGGTGCTGTTCAACCAGTGGGGGCCCCGCACGGAATTAGTTCCACCGATGTCAGCAGTGACATGGGTGCCGTTGTAACGAGCTGGCCCCAGACGTTCGCTTGTTTCCTATGTCATGGTGAGTGGGCTGCTGCAAGCCTTGCTCATATCTCAGGAGGCTATAAGTCTGGTTCATGGGGAAAGGGAGCCAACTAATTCATATTTAATACCTCACTTAATGCAATATATAATATAAAAAGAGAAAGGAAAAATAAAAATGTATTTAATCAAATTAATTAATCAGCACAATGAGGTCCCATTTTGGAGGCACTTCTGAATTTGAATCACAAATCTAAAATCCTCAAAATCCTAATGGTTTCTAGTCGTCTTTGCTTCATGGAGGAGGATTTGTGGTTAGGATGCACATGCTAGGTTTTCTGTGTATACACGGCAGACTGCAGTGTATACACACAAAAGCAATAACATGGGCGATTATGTCTCATTACAGTAACCGTAGACACTTGGTGTACTTTCCTTCCTGTTGTCCTGGAGTGGTTTGGCTCTGGGTAACCAAATTATTATCAAGTTTTGTTTTCTAAGTAACAGGAGAAGGAGCACTTCCCTAAACCTTGAATAACTGCTGCTGTGCCGTGACCTGCACTGTAAAACAAGGACGGCAAACGGAAAATCCACACCTTCCATGTGTAAAGCTACGTGACTCATCGTATTGACATGTTAATCCTGCTCCAATGTTAGTCAATGTGAGAGGATTGATCAAGACGTAGGATGCAGTGGCTGCATAGGGTGCAATAACAGCAATATTAAGGAATTACGGCAAGATCTCTCGGGTCAAGCTATGCTCCTCCATGTTGTTGTTATGTTGTATTTCCCATCCATATTATGGATACATCATGCGGGCATGACGGTAGTAGGTAGTTGTCGAAGAGAACTGCGTCATTCAGCTACTTTTTTTCCGACACATTTCCATTTGATACGCTGTAAACTAAATCCTTGAGCCAAGACACCACCAATCCCACCCGGCACAGTTACCTTTCCAAGGTAATGTTGCAGAATCATATGTCAAACATGGCGGCAGGGTGATAATTCATGTTTAGCCCAACAGATCGATAGAGCTCTGCGTGGACTTGACTCCAGAAGAGGATTATCGTGTGCCACTCGAGAAGTGTGCTGTCAAGAAGGAAACTCATAGCCGGATTAGAAGTTAATGCCCGTGTCTTGCTGATAGACAAGGCTAGGGAAGGTTACCTGTAATCTTTTCTCGATTTTCTTTTATTTATCTTCATCCCTATATATGTTTAATCTTATAGTATCTCTCTCTCTCTCTCTCTCTCTCTCTCTCTCTCTCTCTCTCTCTCTCTCTCTCTCTCTCTCTCCTTCTACCCCCACTCACTCCCTCCCGTCCTCCTTATTTTTCACCTTCCTCCCCTCCCTTAGTTTTTATCTATTTTCAGTATTGATCGCCTCCTGCTCTTAAATTATGCATTCTGCAGTGCCATGCCTGAATGAGGGTGTGTGTGTGTGTGTGTGTGTGCGTGTGTCCCAAGTGGATTTGTGAAAGACGGAGGGGGGGGGGGGGGGGGGGGGTGCTACACATGTAGCACCCGCACATTGTGGCTCCGGTGGCTTCCAGAAAATCCATGCAGGTCAAGACTATGTCACCCCGTCAGTTTTAATCAGCCGGGGGGCTGAAGACAGGCTCCTGGTGACAGGGCTGTGGAGGGACACACAATGTGGAGGTCCCTCGGTTCACCCCCTGCTACTCCCTCGATGGGATGGGTCTGGTTCGATACCTCGCCTGCTGCCGTCGCCAGACAGCCGTTAGCATCGATGTACCGCTATGGAGGAATAACAACATGTATTTATGTAGCGCTCTGGGCATGGGTCTCATGTGCCAAAGGGTTGTGTTTTTGTTGTTGTTTGTTTTCCTGCGGTGCACTATTGTGTGAATTCAACATGATGGGAGCTACAGGGAATAAAAGTCAGATTTTTCTAAACCGTGACATTTCACTTGCATTTATGGTGCAATGTTTTAAACGGTTGTATCATGATTATCGTTATTATATATATATTACCATTATAACGGTAACTAACCCAAACCCTATTTTATAATAACATGCTTGGTGCTTGTTTTGAATATGTAAACGATTATATCAAACTCGATGTGTGACTCAAACTTTTTACGAAGCCAGACCTAAGCCAAAACAAACAACCCTGACCATTACATATTAAGTCATCCTGACCCTTGGCTAGTAATGGTGGAGACTTGAGTCCCGACCAATAGATCTGGAACAGATTGAGTTGCGGCCCCATCTGGCCACATCTCTTTCCACAGATATAACAGTCCCCAAACAGAGCCAGTGTCCATGTGTGATGAGTGCCACAATGATGTTGATTTCTTTGAACTGTTAAAAAGCAGTCCAAAATGAGACAAACTTCACTCAAAAAAAAAAGATCCTGAATCCGGGCCTAACCCTATTCTATGGGTGCTATTATTGTGAGGGGTGATGTTCCTTAAGCTGTCGATGAAAAGAAGTTGGTATTTCACAGAGACGGCTGACCCACTAAGAGTAGGTGTGACTCGGATACAGTTTCAGTGTCTTTTATATTGTTTTTGCTTCCTATAGACTTCCCACCTGATGGTAACCCGGCCCCAGCACAGAGCTTATCAGCATTTCAAGAAGGGCAAATCAGAGGCATCAACTGGTTTTGATTACACTTTGTGTGTGTCTGTGCGTGTGCGTGTGTGTGTGTCATCTTTAGAATCTAAGCCTGCCTCCTAGACGTGTTACACCTCTCTAAATATTAACACCTCTCTAAATATCTCACCGTTCAACTGGCAAACTATTTCCCTCTTTTTTTGTTGCTCACACTCCACAGCTTCCACTGAGAATGAAGTGCTGTGCGTGAACACAACAGTTTAGCGTAGAAGCCTTCTCACATTTCCACCCAGCAGGGCTTGGGAGCGGGGGAACACCTGATCGTATCCTGTAAAGAGATATTGGTTGGGGAAATGATCATTTCAGTCTTTTGAAAGAGCAAAACAAAGGAAGGAACTCAGCTTGAGTGTGTTTTCATTGGCCTTGGGTGCTTTTGGGTGATTGACAAAAGGATCTCAAAATCAAATATAAAATATAAAAATATAAATAAAGTGTGTCTGGATTTTTTCCCATATTTCTACCCAAGTAACTGATATATCACGTATCAGTTGCTGTAATCCCTGTTGTGTCACTTTATCGCATTCCTATTGTGGCACAGACGCTCACACACAAACACCTGCACGCACACACAAACACACATAAATGCTAAACATTAATATTCACGCCAACTAACATTGCACAAAATGTGTAATGTTAGTTGGCGTGTATTTTAGTTGGCATGTTTTTGTTGGGGATTTTGTAAACCCATCAGTCCCATGTATTTAACATTAGGCAACGTTGTCTTGACTCATACCTCTGGGGTCATGAACTTGTAAGGCAGGCTACTCCTTATGGGGGAGGGAGGCCGTATCCGGCATGCGGATCATTTTATCCAGCCCGTTAATTATTTATTAGAACATAAACAATACATTTCCCATGAAAAAAAGCTGTTTCTGAGAAGAATGAGAGCCAGTTCAATGTCCTCCAATAGGAAACCGTTTTACCCAGTCTGTCCCACCCCTATGATCCTGGATGCTCTCTGTGTGCCAACTTCCGTCTTTGCTGTGGCAAAAACTTTTAAGAGCTAAAATTACTTTGTCCACTAGGCCAAAGGTAGACAATGAAAACCGACAATCGAAGGAGGTGTGGACTGTGAAATATCAATTTAGTAATGTGGGTCTAAAGTCCACATGTTTGATCTGAATAAGGCTATTGCTGTAACAAAAGAATACAATCTGAAAGGGCCCTGCATCACGTATCAGTCAAACTTCAATGAAACAAATCCGATAGTTCTGATGCTCGCATCAAAGAGCAGAGCCTATCTGTGAATGACCAACAGAGGGAAGCCTTAACGGCCTGGTCGTGTTGACAACTAGATGGGAGCGCCACAGCTTTGCTTGGATTTGTGTTCAAAACAGAAACCCCTCACAAACTCTGAAACAGTAAAAAACTGCATGCTGATGGTCCCTGAAGTTGTAGCGACGAAGCACATAATTTAGTCTATCCGAAAAATTCCAATGGCCGACACAACAATCAGAACCTATCTGGCTGTAGACAGGTCAAGAGACCATAGCGATGTAGCAGAGATGTGCATGTATGTACGCTTCTTTAATGGAGAGTGTTTTTTTCGAGATGTGCTTGTACTAAATAACTGATAACTGAAATATGATCACTGGTTGCTTAATGTATTTATATATATACATATATATACATATATATATATATATATATATATATATATATATATATATACTGTATGTTGAATGGTAATAACGTGATCAGTTATTGGTAGATTGGTAGATTGATTTATTGCTGAGGCCATCTGTTTTGATTGTAGCATGAATTAAATGAATAATAAGAGTACTTGGAGCTGATTGTTACATGTTTAATTTTAAAAGGTTCAATGTTTTCCATTCTTCCATGTTAATTTTAATCAATCTGGTTTGTGTGAGTGTGTGTGTGCATTCGCGCGCGTGTGTGTGTGCGTGTTCGCATGCCTGTGTGTGTGTGTGCGTGCGTGCGTGCGTACGTGCGTGCGTGCGTGCGTGTGAGTGCCTGAGTAAGAGGAAAAGCGGCAGAGAGAGAGACAGCTGTGACTGCAGATTACTGGGGACAACTTTATTTAAATATATAACTAAATGGAAAGCTCAGGACAGGGTTCATTTTAAATTAATGACATGTTTGCACCTATACATTTCTGCAGCAAACTGTAACATGCATGCAAACAAGCGGGGGAGAGAGAGAAATGAGAGAGAGAGAGACAGACAGACAGAGAGAGAGACAGAGAAAAACAGAGAGTTAAAGAGAGAAAGAAAGAGATAGAGGCAGAAATAGAGACAGAGATTGAGAGACAAAGATATAGAGAGTGAGAGAGAGAGAGAGAGAGAGAGAGAGAGAGAGAGAGAGAGAGAGATCAAGGGAGAGACAGAGACAGACAGAGAGGGACAGAGAGCAGGGGAGAGAGCAAGAGCAAGAAAGAGACAGAGAGACAGAGAGAGAGGGACAGAGAGAGACTATTAGATCCAGGGTAGAAAGCCACAGGCACAAAGCAGCCTCCGTAGCTCCACCACTCCTCTCCCCGCCCCAGCACGCCTGTCTCCTCCTCCGTCTCCTCCTCCTCCTACCTGATCCACCGGCTCCCAGCCGTCTCCTACAATGCCCCCAGGGCCAGAGACGAGTGGTGCCAACCATTATCCCTCCCACCCTCCCACCCCACCGCCACCACCCCCACCTTCCAAACTGCTTTGCGACACCGTCTCCTGTGCTCGCTTACGCTGTCATCACACACACACACACACACACACACACACACACTGCCAACCCCCCCCCCCCCCCCCCCCCCTTCCATCACACATACACACACACACACACACACACACACACACACACACACACAAAAAGACACGCAAAGACACACAACGCACCATAACACAGTCATCACCCGGCTAGTGTGGATAAAGAAAGCCTGTCTCTTACAGGTAACACCAAAAATTTGAAACCCCCCTGAGAAGCGAACATATAGCTCTGATCGTCTTGGCTTCACATATACTCATGCATGCGTTCATATCTGTGTGTGTTTTGTTCGCACATTTTCACATGTGTCGTTTTCAGGTCTAGAAAGTACTCTAGATATTCATCGTCAACAGATGTGAGTGGCTGGGTTTGATTTTTAACACCAGATGTTTCTAGTTGTCGATATTTGCCAACGCTATTTGGATGTTAAATACTGATGTCTAGTCAGTACAGCAAGTTTTTTATGTTACATTGAGTGCTGCTGTTCTCTGATCTCTTAAATGATTGATGTACTACGATTACATAATAAATGTGTCAGATTTGAGATTATAATCTAAGGAATGATAGAGCAGAAACTGAAATCTGGGCCAACAGGGCGTTTCATATTATTTTTCTTCATATTTGTTTTGGCCAATCATGTGAAGCAGGCGGGGGTCTGTAAGTGTGTAATTGGCTAACAGCAAACAGTGTGGAAAGACAAGCTCAAACTGCAAAGGTTGCAAAACAACTCTGGCCACTGTAGAAATACACTCTGCCCATTTCAGGTTTCCGGCCCAAAACTCTGGCCCTGTGTGCAGTAGTCCCCACCAGAAGTTCTGCTCTAACATAGCAGGACTGCTGGATCCCAGATTAACACATGCACACATAGATAGATGTAAACAAACTACATCATACATATCATTCCGGGAAAAGCTACTTTATTAACTGTGCCAACGAATACATTTAAGAAAGATCCCATCCCCCCAACGTCCCCACCTCCCTCCTCCCCCAGACGGCTTAACTAAAGCCCAAGGATTGCATCACTGTCAGACGTGAACTTGCGGAAGCCCCCATGTAAAAGCTTCGGGGCATTACTAATAAGTGGAACTGTTTACTTTGGCAGGCTGGCAAAACATACACAGAGAGGTGGTTCCACCATTAGTCATGTCACTCTGACAGGTAAACACCGGCGAGGGGTCCCACACCGCCCTCATTAGTACTTATTGAACAGCGCAACTTTTAACCGAGTCAAAGTACACAGAGACAAACGCAACCGTCCCACCCGCCAGAACCTGAGCCTCCGCGGCTAATGTTCTCGAGTGTAAACATTCCCCCGTTCACAGGCGGCGATAATGTCATTGTTAGTGTAGAAGGGGGGAATCCGCTATACATTAAACAGGGTGGTGTCCAAATTGGTGTGCATATAAACATTTGAACGGCGGAAGGGATGGGTCGGGATAGCAAGAGATCAAGGAACACGATCGACGCTAAGGTCAACGCTAGGTGTAACATTTCGGTTCACCCCCGCGTAATCCCGCTGCTTAGCACCTGGGCGTTGGCATCTTGGGGAAATAAGTGCTTGTCCCGCCACACGGTGGAACAAGCCTATCTGACACTACAAAAACGG
>NC_140281.1:12743300-12790800 GCF_964030765.1 Micromesistius poutassou | reverse complement strand
TGTCAATGTAATGCATAATTTAAATAATGCATCAAATATAGCATCCGTTTCAAGCACGCATTTCATTTACGATGCACGGTGAAAATCCCATTAAATAGTTTTTTTGTTCTATGCATCATATTTTACTCAGCAGGCCTGTCTGGCCTCTTATTGACTTCCTGGGTTCTTGGGTATTTTTGTCTAGCAACTACTGAAACATTTGGAAGCCCCCCGATACCTCAGCCGTCCAACAAAAACCTGTTCAGTCAGCGGGCGAGCAACACGGCTCACTGTGGCCCGTTCATTAGCGCACGCTCATAAATGAGACCTTGTTAGCTAGTTAGAGGTGTGATGTGGAGAAAAAACAACAACATGATGACACAAGTGAACCTTAATTGAATATTAATCCATTTTCTGTGTGTGTGTGTGTGTGTGTGTGTGTGTGTGTGTGTGTGTGTGTGTGTGTGTTTGCCGCTATGTATGCGCATGTGCATGCACAAAAGTGTGTGTGTGTCTGTGTCCGTCTGTCCGTGTGTGTGTGTGTGTGTGTGTGTGTGTGTGTGCGTGCACAAGAGTTTGTGTGCGTGTGTGTGTGTGTGTGTGTGTGTCCGTCCGTCTGTGTGTATGTGTGTATGTGTGTGTGTGTGTGTGCACGCACAAGAGTTTGTGAGTGTGTGTGTGTGTGCGTGCATGAAAGTGCATGTGTAACGCAATTGCAATTCTCCACACGTCTAATCCTTCCCTGGACTGACAGGCGTTACGGGGCAGGCCGCCGTGGCGTCAAATCCCTCACGGCCATCGCCACGTCTTCTCTTAAAAGCTCCGTCCGTGACCGCGTGCGAGGGCAGGCGTGCGGCCGCAACGTGATACCCGCGGGGGGTACGTGGGAGAGGGGTTGTGTTGCAGGGCTGCTGGAGCCGGTGGGGGGGGGGGGGGGGGGGGTGAGGGGGAGCGGAGGCCTCTCTCCTTTCTGGGAGAGGGCTCTAGGGGGAAAAAGAAGGCTTTGCAATTGATTTACCGGCAGTTTGACCCCATTAGGTCCTCCCAGCGCCTTATTACCCCGGTGTCCCTGGGTCTGCCCGGACGTGTGTGCAGCCAAAAGCCCGCTGATGAATGAGTGTTTGTCTGCACGTAAACGCACACGCTCCCCACCGTGTGTATTCATGCACGTGTGTGTGTGTGTGTGTGTGTGTGTGTGTGTGTGTGTGTGTGTGTATGACATGCATAAGTGTGTGCAGCTGTTTATTTGTAAGATAATGGGGGGAGGAGGCTGAGATGGGGATGGTGCACGGTAAGTGATGGTGGTGGTAGTGGTGGTTTTGAGATAGCAGCTGGGGGAAGGGGAGTGTTGACGTGTGTGTGTGTGTGTGTGTGTGTGTGTGTGTGTGTGTGTGTGTTAGGGGGGCAGTGAAGAGAGCAGTGCTGCAAACCTTTTATCTGGCCCATGTTTATTTCATAAACACTCATACCTGGGCCCTGTCAGTGTGTGTGTGTCGGTGTGTGTGTGTGTGTGTGTGTGTGTGTGTGTGAGCGCAAGGGGAGATACAGCATGCACTTCTCCATCACAAATCCTACTTTACCCCAGACACCCACCTCACCACCGCCCACTCCAAGCACCCTCACCACAAATAAGCCACAGCGCACCTGTGAAAACCAGTGCACCAGTTAGAGAGAAAGAGAAGAGGGAGGGTGTGCGTGTGTGTGTGTGTGGGGGGGGGGGTTACGGGGAGAGGAGGAATGCAAAGAGGAAGAGGAAGGCAAAGAAAATAAAGATCTGTGTGCCAAAGTTGCGGTTTGAAACAGGCTGGGGTTGGATTGTTTGGCGTGGCTAGGAGTGTGCCCTTCCTGTCACGGCAGCAGTCATGACAATAATAATAATTACAGCGGTGAAAACGATATTACCACACGTCACTCCTAATTATAGGTAGAGATAGGGTGTAGCCTCTCGGTAGGACTGAACGTGTCACTGTGCTGTTGACGTGTGGCACGGCGAGCTGTGTTTAAATAAAGAGAGGAGCAGGAAGGGAGAGAGGGAGGGAGGCGGGAGGGAGGGAGGGAGGGAGAGGGAGGAGGTCAAAGGGTGTTATCTGAAAGAAAAAGAAAAATACAGGGTCAGGAGAACCACGTTAGCCTGTTAACCCCCCCCCCCCTTTTGCCCCTCCCTCCCCCTCCCATTTCCAAACACCTACACATCACTCAGCAGGGCCATACCGCACCCTACTCCCCGCGGTATCTACTGATGAAAGACGTAGGACTTGGAGCGGATATATAGACATCGAGAGAGAGAGAGAGAGAGAGAGAGAGAGAGAGAGAGAGAGAGAGAGAGGGCCCCCTTCCCCTCACTGTGTCCCCAGGGCCCCGTTGGAAAGGGCCCTGGGCACTCATTGGCTCTCAAGAAATCCCCCAGAAGTCCATCTGACATTCTTCTGTAGTCCTTTAATGACATCTTTGCACTGGCATTTCTCTGGTGTGTGTGTGTGTGTGTGTGTGTGTGTGTGTGTGTGTGTGTGTGTGTGTGTGTGTGTGTGTGTGTGTGTGTGTGTGGCCTGTGTGCCTTTGTTTATTTTTTAGCGTCTATGCAGGTGTGCCTTTGTATATTTGTGTGGCCATGTGTTTGTGTTCAAGTATATATGAGTTTGTGCATGTGTTTATATGTGTGTGTGTGTGTGTGTGTGTGTGTGTGTGTGTGTGTGTGTGTGTGTGTGTGTGTGTGTGTGCGCGCTTCCTGCTGGTCTCATGTTAATAGAGCTGTCAACCACTTGTTATGGTCGAGCTGGGAGTCACGTGAGAGTCCCTGCCCCCCCATCCCCACCCGCCCGCTTCTCCCAACCCCCCCCCCCCCTTGCATGATGCATAGCTGGATTTGGGAGGGGGGGAAACAAAGGGGCACGATTGGTTCTTCCCCAATCCAAACATAGAGTTGGGGTTGTGGATGACGGCGATGGAGGGCAGACAGACATGCAGTGACGAGTGGAGGGTGAAGGGGTTGCCACGGTGATTATCCACATAAAGCAGTATGTAGCTGATATGATAGCACAGATTATAAGGGGTTGAGTTTAGTAAAGAGTGTTTGTGTTTTGGGTGTGGGTGGGAGTGTGGGTGTCTGTGTGCATCCGTTTGTGAGGCAATACGATGAGTTGTGTGTTGCCAGTTTAAATGTTGGAAACTTGCTTTCTTGCTGTCGCTTTCTGTCTCCTGCCGTTTTCCTGCAGTCCTAACTCTCTCTCTCTCCCTGCCTCAGTCTTTGTCCCTCTCTCTGTTTCTCTCCCTTTTTCACCCTCTGTCTCCCTCTCTCTATCTTCCTCCCAGGCTGTCTCACTCTCTATCGCTCCATCTCTCCCCTCTTCCTCTCAGTCACTGTCATTCCAGTCGTCATGGCGCGGGATTCTCCTTCCTGCACTCTTGGCCTCATTATTTCTCTCCACTTCCTGCCTCCTCTCCAGCATTTCGTCTCTTCATTCTTCCTGTCTCCCCCCTCCCCCCTCCCCCTCCTCCACCCATACACACGCATTGATTGGCATGAACCAATTTCTAAAACTTTAATTTTCCACTAAACCCCGAGGAACACATTGCCTCCGACTCGGCGCTGCTCGTGTTTGACTGCAAACTTGCCGAGAAGCGAGGACTTATAATGATAGTGTGGAGCAGACTCGCAGGCATTATTTGAATATTATAAACAGTAGCTGGAGGTGAGCTGGGTCTGCGTTGTTCAACGCCACACCCCCTTAATTGCTACATAACTGAATTTAGAATTTCCAAAAATTCTTGAATTATGAACTAGCAGATCCCTGGAATATTAATAAGTGATGAAATGTTGTATTATAATGATTTAGTGTCGAGAGGTGCACGCCAGTAGGGTTTAAAAGCAAAGGCGGCATTGTGGTAAAGTAACAACTTAGTTAGTGAGGGAGTTAGTTTGTTAGTTAAGCAGATTTAGGTAAACATATTGGAGTTTAGGTTAGGGTTACCGCAACCTCGGATCCAGCAGTTGTAGTACGTCAAAACAGAACTTCTTGAGAGAGACGGCATGGTGCCTGGACCGGAAACCAAGAACTTAAATTGGCGGAGTCACACCTTGTTTTCTGCTTTGTTATGGAGCCATTCTTCCAAAATGTTTTTAATTTGAGCCAGTTGTAGCTTCTGAAAGTGTAGCTTTCATAAAATGATTTAAACAGGTGTATTTCTTCAGTGGCCAGCCCACAGGTAATTCATTCAAAACCTATAAAGACACTTTTTCACAGTTTACTGCGGCGGGCGTTTGTGTTCGCCTGTGATTACAGATCTCTGCCTCCAGCAACATGATTGGTCAACCAGATTCGCGCTCTCCTGGTGTCAGACTGTAGACATTGATCTGAAGTCTGATTTGTGAGACCAGGGGTATGCCTATGCCCTTTGCCAATTGAATGACATGCAATGCATACATACATTCAATTTATTGTGATTTTGAGTTTAGCTAAACCCATGACTTTCTGATATCGCTTCCAAAGAGAGAAAACCGATGACCCTACAGTGTCCTTAAATCCTCATCGCTATTAGCATTTTAAGCAAATCTGTGCGAATATTAAAATTGTGGCATTGCGATCATAAAAGCCCACGTTATCTGCGTCAAGGCGGAATAAGTCTTTAAACACAGCTCTGGTGAAGTGCCACAGCCACAGTGACAGTGATAAGACCCTTCGTGTGAATGATACGGTATCTGTGGGTGTGAGATACCAGATATACACGTTGAAATCGATTCTTTCTCGTCTGTGGATTCATCTCAAGTGGAAGTGGAGATGATAAAATGAGCCCTCATCAATGGGAAGGCTGTTTGATGAAGTGTGACTGAAGTATGAGACTCCGGTTTGTTGATTGGATTATGGAGCCCTGTGTGAGGTTCAAGCCCTATAGTTCAAACAAAACCGGTAGATGGTGGAAAACAGTGGAGGAAACGGATGGATCTGACAAGTTGAATACACATGGTGGGGTTTCGTGGATCAAAACACATATCCATGGTTTAAAACACATATCCATTCGTCCCGCCTGTGTTGTAAATAATTTTATTCTGCCGTTTAACTGACACAGTGAGAATGTCAAGTGTGTCCCAGCCATGGTTTGCTGATGCAATCCAGAAAACAAAGGCTACGGCTCGGGAGATTGAAGATGGAAAACACTGATAATCACGTGAAAACAGGACGGATAGTGAATGTCAAGTGCACCTGGCAAGACCTTGCATCTGTTATTATTTTTTCCCTGTTTGGTTTCTATTTTTTCTGCGCTTCCTATCTTTCTCTATATTACTCACTTTGTCGCAGCGATACCTTCATTTTTTTTATCTACCCCCCCCCCCCCCAAACCAGCTTAACCCCACCACCAGCGGAAGAGGAATAGATTTGGATTAATTGCAGACCAAGTGGCACCGCTAAGCAAGCGGTTTCCGTCGTATACTCAGAATGAGAATCTCCCCCACTCTCTCCCCCCCCTCCACTGTATATCCCCTGTCATCGTGCGGTGCGGGAGCCGCTCAAGCCGCGCTAAAACAGAAGTAATTAAATCTCCCCTCTCTCATTAAATATACAGCTGTCTGCCGCCCAGCGCCGCAGCCCTCGCTAAGCGAATGTAAATTTTCATTTCACGCTGCTGAGAAGGGCGAGCGAGCGAGAGAGAAATGGAGAAAGGGATGAGAGCAAAGAGAGGGCGAGAGAGGAAGGGAGAGAGAGAGAGAGAAAGGTTGTTCTTAGCCAGTTATCCTGGCCCTGCCAACTCTGTGCAGAATAACTGTTCCCCCCCTGAAATAAATGTCCTTTTGTTTTGTGCGGAACTACACAGGCAAATGGCCCCTGTGTAATATAATTTGTGGATTAGGTACAGTCACAGGAATCACGGTTACTAGCGGAACAGTGCGGCTATTGAGCTCTCACTTATGTGTTTTTAAGGTAAAAGGGATAGGGCGGGATTAAGAAACGTTAACTGATTTTTTAAATTGCCTTTTCCTATTTAAAAATAAAAGAAGAGAAAGGGAAAGAGGAAGAAGATGAAGCTCAAATGCCCCTGCAAGATCTGCACGGGGGGAAATGTATTGGAGGTTAAACACTAGGTGACACACACTCCCTCTCTAGTGCGATGAAGAATGGTTTCTGCTGATTTATAAAGATTACACTCAATTAAATACTGCACGTCCAGCAGAACCACCAAGATGGGGTACAGTGAGTGTGTGTGTGTGTGTATGGGGAGGGGGGAATCCAATCAACTTTCGGGACAGATACTTTGCAACTTTCTACTTGGTAGGCAATCTCAGAATCCATCAGCCATCCTCTGACGAAGATTTACCTCCGGGGACTGCACACAATATTTTCTGGGGAGCACCAGTCAATGTTTTTTGATATTTTTCAAGTCCAGACGACATTTTGGCTAATCTCTATAAACAAATATCAAATCTAATAAAAAGATAAATTGTCTTCGGATGATGGCCGATGGTTGGGTTCCGAGATTGTTGCCCTCCATACAGAATGTTCACCTGTATGCAACTTATGCCCGCTCAACGTGATTGGTCAATTCTACTTGGACTGCTAACAGACTATAAATGGAAACCTGAGCACTTCCGATACAAAAATTTTGTTCTGTTGTGTACTGATTCTGCATATGTGCTGATTAGTCAATAGAACCTTGACAAAATTCAACACAATCCATGAAGACAGCTAAAACCTATTTTTTGTTGTGCTAACGCATTTTTAAATCTTTAGGCCTGCCCAAAAACGATAACTGTCAGGTGAAAGAAGGTACTTTTTACATAGCAGTTGAAATATTTACTGTTAATCGGGGGAATGAGACAATATAGCCATGACTGAGGAATCCTCAGTCATGGGAATAACAACATTACAGCGCATTGGTGCAATTGACAAATATTGTAATAGTCGTCTGCGTATCGCAGCAACTGCAGCCATAAAGATGATGCTATCTTGCGCTAGCCTACATTTGGCTTTCATGACAGAGGTCTAGAAAAAAAATGGGTAGAAAAAAACCTTTCTAGCCGTCACTCATCCTGGCGAACGCACTGAAGCCGATTCATAATTCAACTACAGCAGGCCTCATACAATTCATGAGGGGCTGTATATCTCTGGCTCTCTCCTCCTCTCTCTGTGTGGAACACTCTGGCTCAGAGCTTCAACTCCCCGGCCTGCCTTTCACGTGGGGAGACCACCTTAACAGTTCATCTCCATGGCAACTAAGGTCAGCACGCCCACAGTGTCAAAGGTCAGTGTCCTAAAGACTAATTCAAAATGTTTTTTTTTTTTCTTTTTTACAGGAACCCCAAAAAAATGAGCATGGTGAAGAGACAGTTGGTTAGTGTTTGCTTATTGGGTTGTGTGTGTTTGTTTATTATGTTTGTTTACTGTTAGACATTTGGTCTCTTAGTGTGTCGACCACATAGAAATACTAAACAGAACCCATTCCATCACCTGACAAACACAGAGCCCAACAGAACCACCAGTTGTTTTTATAAGTGAGGTTTGGAGTATCGAAACAAGAATGTGAATGTGTCAGAATGTGTAAGCAAACTTGAAGGAGTGAGCAGTTTACCGCAGAAAGACACTGAAACATTGCAGCATTAAATATATATCAAGTACCTTTTCAAAACTTAAATTATGGGACAGCACAAGTATAGCATGTAGTCACTGACAGCCAAATGACACAGAATGACACACAGAATTACATCTAATTTATAACTCTCTCTCTCTCTCTCTCTGCGGGGGGGCTCTGTGTGCTTAAGTTTGGAGTGTGCATGAATCTTCATGGTCACTGCTGCTGCCATCACTGCTGCTGCCATCACTGGCTGCGTTTCATCAGGGCATTGCTGGGGATACGAAAGCATAGAGCATCTAGACCACACACACACACACACACACACACACACACACACACACACACACACACACACACACACACACACACACACACACACACACACACACACACACACACACCAACTCACCCCCTCGGTTCTTACAAACCAGCAACCCAGGAACAACTCTCACTCCCTCTCTCCCCCCGTGGGCTCCCAACTAAATTACAGGAAGATGTCTCCAAGTACCTAACCCTAACCACAGGCAAGTTATTTTTAAAATGCCCCAAACCATGAATGTTCTAATGTCATTGTGCTCCACCACAAACCCCCGCTGCCACAAGCGAGAAGCTCTGGAGAGGCCTACAAACCCCAAGTCCTCTCTCGCACACAGGGGCAACACACAGGGCTTGTTTTTGTTTCATGTTTTTCAGTTTTTTCAGTTAAACATGGCTGACATACGGGGGTAGCATTTTGTCCCGAGCGCCACCATGTTATTAATCAACAAAGTGGTCTCTAAGTGGTGAGTGGAGGGAGCAAGCGAGTTCTCCCTTGCATGTACACATCTCCCTCCCTTCCTCCCTCTCTTTTTAGAATGCATTTCATCAGGTCCGGGCACAGGAAGCTCTAAGATGTCTGCCGTCTGGCGAGGCCTTTTGAACTCACGTCCTGGTGTTGTCCACGCCGCGCCACCTTGACAAAGACAGGTACAGTACCGGGGGAAAAAAAAGACGACAAAACACAAAACAAAAAATGCCAGCGAGCACATTACACAACGTTAAATCGCGTCCCGACATCTCTCAACGCCGGCCGTGGCGAGCGCCCCCCCCCCCCCCCTGTTTCCTCAGGTTTGCACGGGCAATTGCCTTTCAATCACTATTATGGGATGGCGATAGTGATCTAGACACCACATCGTCCAGGCCCGGGCTCGGCACGGCGGCGGGTCGGTGTCGTGCGAGCGCGCGGCTGTTTGATGGTGGCACCCCTTTGATTAATCAGCAGAGGAGGAGGAAGACCCCCAGCCACCCAGCCAGCCAGCCAGCCTGTCTGTCTGTGAAGAGTAAGTAGTGGGAGACTCTGAAAGGCGGAGTGGCTCTGCTTCAATGCATCCAACTTCCGTCTGAAAAATATGGGATGAGATGGGATGGGGGCGATAGGGGTTGGTGTTGGGGGGAAAGAAAAAATCTAAAGTAAGCCGAGCTGCATTTTATCAGTGAGAGAGGGAGAGAGGCAGGTGTCAGGTGTGCACAAAGGACAGAGCGATAGAGAGATTGGACTCATAGGGACTGACCTCGCTGAACCCCTTTGTCTCCGGAAGTCAAATGAACATCTCTCTTGTTAGTAGGAGGGGGGTGGGGGGATGATATTCAAGGGCCTGTGCTTTTCTTCTTGTGTGTGTGTGTGTGTGTGTGTGTGTGTGTGTGTGTGTGTGTGTGCGCGCGTCTGTTGTGTAACAGCCACTCTACAACCTAAACCTGAGTTCTACACAATGCCTCCATGTCCTGACGAGCGAGGGCGGGACCACTCGTTCCTCGCCGAGCGTCTCATTGGCTGTCAGACGCGTTGGCAGCGAGGCGGCTCACCGGGCCGTAAATCACCGCCGTGAGGTGTACCTTCTCAACATGTGGCAGCTCGTTTTGTGCGGCTCGCCCCCCCTGTCCTTCATTTTTAGTGCCCCATCGGGTCGAAACAAGGGGAAAAAAAGAAAAGAATAGAAAGAAAGAACGGCAAAAAAAACAAAAACAACGACGGCCAATGTTTGAACAGCCGAATACGAGTGGCTGGACTCGGGCAAACCACGTAATCTTAAAAACGCATTCATCCAAACAAATCCCCGTCCAAGCCCTTCCCGCAGCGGCTTCCCGAGGGTTCTGCATCATCCACCTCTAGCCCTACAATAACACGGCCAGCCTAAGAGCTATTTTCAGATTTCCCCGATTTCCTCGCCGGAATGCCACACTTAGTGGTCGGCAGCGAGCTTCCCTCTGGGCCGTGTTTGTTTGTGCAGGTAATGACTGCAATAAGGTCCGCCGTTTGATAGCTAAGATTAGATTGGGAACGTCCAGTAAATTTGTAGTTTTGCGAATTGATGTGCACCACTGCTGGCCCCAAAACAGGAGTAGGGCCTCGCTCCTCTGTGTATTGATTTCAGGCCATCGGTGAATGTGGGAGGATTCCGACGGACTCGTGCGTTGTTTTCATTCTGGTGTGTTGACTTTTGTTGAAGCAACCGTTAAATAAAGACGTACTCTCTCAAAAAGGCAAAATAAATATAAACTGCTCCAACCTCCGATACACAAACAAGTGCTACTTGGTGGGAGTTTTTTGGCCAGCATACTGTCATACTACCTTACTGCAAGACGTTCAGTCAGACTGTGAAAACATCCCTCCAAACAGTGAGGGATCATAACGCAATACTGACGCTACAACAGTAATGTTGTCATTCACTGAATGACTGAAATTGTTATGATACTTTGGCAGCGCATGAGCTGGTGCTTTGTACATTTTGTTATGACAATGGGTTCAGTTGATGTAATGTTTGTGGTGTGTTTGCGAGGACCTTTTACTCACGGACATTGACATTGTCCGTTGTGACGGGCCTTGTCCCACAATGCCAACAAGGAGTGTATACGCTCCTGATGCTTTCAAACTTACTTCAAAACCGTTTTTATTCATCTCCATTTGCTTACTTTAATACAAACTCCTCACTGCAGTTGCTGTTGTTGTTGTTGTTGTCCCCTCCCCCCTCAGAAAACCACCTTCCTCGATGTAACCCATATTATTGTACTGTTGGCCGCCCATTGAAGGTGCTGGCGGTGCTGGTGGTGGTGGTGGTGCTGGTGGTGGTCGGGGAGAGCTGGTCCCCCTCCTTGTTAGCCGGGGACAAAGACCTGAAACGAGAGCTCGGCCGGCCTGTCATGGACTCATCACCCAGGTGTGCCAACAAAGGCAAGAACAGCTTCAACCGCTGACCCCTGGGAAAGGTCATGTAAGACCCCAATCTAAATTCCTGTCGGACAAAAACCCTGAAAAACCAGGCCACTGAATGGGCTGTCTGTCCAGAATGCGCTACCAAGAAAAGGCTACTCAACAGAGATAGATTGAGAGCGAGAGGTGTCAATAGAGACATCGGGGAGAAATGTGTTGGTTTCTTCACACATTTTGGCGGGTTGGGAAAAGGGAAGGCGTGGCATAGGCTCCTCCAGTATAAAAACAAACAAGCCCTCCAAACTGGGTTCCATTACTTTGGTCCAGAAACTGGCCTCGCACGGAGCTGTTATCTGGGCCTCCGCCTCCGAGGAAAGACAGACAGACAGACAGACAGACAGACAGACAGAGAGAAAGAGAGGACCCTGGGGAAGAGCATTATGTTGTCCTGTATTCTCAGCGTGGGATGCCAGCAGTCCCCCCCTCCCCAACCATTCACCATGTGCTCCATATCAGGCTGATACAGACTCTCATCTCAATGCCCAGTGTCTTTCTACTCTCTCCCTCTCTCTCTCCCACATACCCGTTCTCCCCCTCACCCTCTCACACAAAATACACTCTAACTCTCTTCTTGCATTCACAGACACACTCAGTCTCACACACACACACATATGCCCTCTCACTCTTGCACATTCACATGGATAAACTCACTCTCAGACTTATATACCCTCACTAGCCATCCCTTTCCCTCAGTGTTGGCATCTCTCTCTCTCTCTCTCTCTCTCTCTCTCTCTCTCTCTCTCTCTCTCTCTCTCTCTCTCTCTCTCTCTCTCTCTCTCTCTCTCTCTCTCTCTCTCTCTCTCTCTCTCTCTCTCTCTCTCTCTCTCTCTCTCTCTCTCTCTCTCTCTCTGTGGCTTCATCCCATGCAGGATTGAGGCGCTAGCCGGAAGGTGTTTCTGGAGCCTGGGCCCTTTCAGCCCTGTGACAGCCATGGCTGTGAGAGTGCTGAGCCGTGACCTTGGCACTGGCTCTCCTGCTGGCCCACTTCCACCCAGGGGGAGAGGAGGGACTGTGCCTGAGCCTTGGTCAACCTGAGTCCTTGTGTGTGTGTGTGTGTGTGTGTGTGTGTGTGTGTGTACACTGTGTACTGTAAAATAATTACTAACCCTAACCCATATCTATATATATATATATATATATATATATATATATCCAACAAAATGATGCATGCAAGCTGCATGCGTGAAATCTACAGCAAAAGTAGCTTGCTTTGCAGTTGCTGTAGAAAAAATAAGCAGCAGAGAATTGAATAAAAAGACAACAAAAATTGAAATTAAGTGGTGTAGTACCAGAGCCGCAGTGTTTCTGTGTCTCTCCAGTGGAATTGAGTTGCACTGGCAGAAAACAGACAAGGCTCTCTCTCTCCCTCGCCGTCTCTCTCTTTCTCTCTGACTCTATTGACTCTGTGGATAATCTTGACTCCCCAGAAAAATCCTTAAGCAGCTGGCCACAAACCCTGTGCTTGAGTGCACATGCATACAATATCTCCCCCCCAGCCCGGGGCGTCCCCCACTCTCCCACCCCCCCCCCCCTACACCCGCACCCCAGTACCCTCCCCTCTTTCTCCTCTTTCTTCTGTATTCCTTCCTTCCAAGTTCTCTGGTGAGTTCCTGAGCCAACTCGCCTGGAAGAGAGAGGAAAAAAAAGGAGAAAAAAAAGAAGCAAAAAGGCAGGATTTGTTGGTAGGGAATGGAAAGTGCCAAAATCAACACCGGTCTCCTCTATAAGGAGGGCTTGCAGCAAATTAGAATGGAGCTGCTTTCCTCTTCCCTGGGATCGCTGTGAAAACTGCAGGCTTCCACCACTTGGCTTCACAATGAGAAACCGGAGAGCTCCAATTTTGTTTGGAAATATATCGCAAAAAAAAACAAAGCCCAACTCAATAAAATGGCCGACCGGTGGGTCCACGGTGGGGCAGGATCTCTGCGGTGGCGGCGGTTTCCTGTGTAAACAGGTAGGCCATTAGAGGGCGGTTACATGTGTGCCTACATCAGAGTCCTATTAGTGGTTTCCCCCCCTCTCTGTGTAGCTGCCCAGAGAGGAAGGCAGGAGGTGTGCATGTGCAAACCCCAAAACGACCGTACTACACAGCGCTTTACCTCCTCCATGACAGTTTAATGCATGGGAATAGAGACGAGCATAATAGTCTATAGTAGAAAGAAAGAAAGAAAGAAAGAAAGAAAGAAAGAAAGAAAGAGGGAGAAAGAAAGAGGGAGAAAGAAAGAAATAACCTGTCCGGTTTTCATTGAGTCGGCTCTCAGGGATTAAAATGTAGATATCAGAGACGGTGTGTTTGGAGGGGCTGGGGGGGCAGGGGGGGATGGGGGGGGGGGCTCAGATCGGGGCAGGTTCAAAGAGTACTATCTTGTAGGGCTCCACCACATCCTGTGTAATGTTACACCCCCTCGCTTCAAACCGTCCACTGGACAGCTGCAGATGACACCTCGTGTGAAGAGTTTGACGTTTGATCGGGGGGGCCCCTGTTTGATGCAGCCGGAATAAAGGAGTCACACCTTTAGCTTTTCAACCCGCGCGTTGGTCTGTTTGAAGTGTGGCGGCGGTGGCGCTACAGGTATGTTCCGGCTGATGTTTATTGACTTACGAGGAGGAGAAGGTATCATACAGACGGCCCCTCGAAGGAGGCTGGGGGCCGATTGAGACTGTCCCCCCGTCACTGGCAAGATGAGGTGTGGTTCCTCTGTGATTTGGTGGAATTTATGGAGATGAAAGTGTAGATTTGTTATTTGGTGAATAGTTTTGCTGCTTTATAAAACAGCAACGGTCGACGAGGAGGTTGCAACTCGTCTTTTTTTAATTTGTAAAATTGACAGTTTCTTATCTCCTGCTCTTAGACTTCACACAATCACTCTATTTTTAAATGCATAAAATTACGTCATCTGTTATTGTAAGTGAGTTAAAAGTTGTACAGACATCAGTGTGCCATTTTAAATGCTATAATACAAAAAAAATTAAAATATAAAAAATAAGTGTGGCTGTACTTTGAGGGCACTAAGTTTGCACGTAAGTATTTGCAAGTATTTTATCAGATTCAGATTCACGTAACCTCTTGGTGAAGGCTGAAGGCTCTCAGGCCTTCAGCCTTCAAGGCTGAAGGCTCTCAGGAGCTCATCTTGAGGTAGACTGCCTGCTCCAATGCTTAAGAGCATTCCACCTCTGAGGGGACTCCTTAAGAAAGGCTTTAAATCTCACTACACCACCTGAGGGGGAGATGACTCAAAAGGATAGCAGAGGTAATAGTTCACTGCTCCGATCGGAAAGAGGTAATATTTCACCGCACCGATTGGAAAGGATTTTCCCCTTAATTATATAATCAGTGAGGCGGTAGTGACTGCTTGAGTGATGGCGTCGCTACTGTAACCAATCCAATACAATGACTCATTTCCGTTGTCGGGGGAAATGCATTCCGATGTGCCTGTATGTCCGCAAGGTCTAAGTGATATTCCTGCAGGTCACGACTTGACTCGTTTTTCCCTAATAAACACAACCACCAACCGTCCCTGTTGCCTGTCAATTTGTTTCTGTGTATCGGTAAGGGTTTTTACACTGCCAAATATGGCGTCTTATTTGAAACTTTTTCCCGGCATGGTCTGCGAGTTTACACTGGCCGAGGTAATGTACCGTCTTGATTTCGCACCCCAATGTCCCGTCTCGAACCCTACACATATTGGGGGTTTCATCTTCATGTAAATGCGATTAGATGGCATCGCAGTACCAGGGGACGGACTTGGGTAGAGGTGTTGCTCTACAACAGAGACAACGCATGGGAGAGAAGGTTATGCAGTCGCATTTAACAAAGACGGGAAAAGATGGCGTGATCTACCAAAGTAGCAGAGAAACTTTCCTTACAAGGCTTTCGTCGGGTTAACAAACATGTGGTCAGCAAAATAAAGAAAATGTCAGAGTTTTTGCACTTGTAAATAGTTAATCGTGTTTGTAACGCCCAACACTTGAGGTAACATGTCCCGCCTGCTCCAGTGAACCAAGAAAGCCAGCTCTTTGACGAAGGGGGAATGTAGCCCCTCGGTTTTACACAGGCAAGACAGTGAAATCGTAAATTCTGCCAAGCAGCAACCGTACCTGCTTGGCAGTGTAAAAATGCCTTGTGTTTCTTCATGTGGTGGTGGATCGGTGAGTTTTCCACACACTTCCTGGAACCTTGCACTCTCCCCTCCCACCCTCTGCAGAGCGCTTCAAAGAGCAGGTATCTACTACCCTCCCCCTCCTCCCCCCCAGGGGGCTGGGTGATGGAGGGCTGAGAAGGAAGGAGACTGAGTGGCCTAGCTGGTGTTATAAAGAATGCAGCAGAGCATGCATGCATTATTCACGTGATGTTATAATACCGCTGCTCCGTCCACACAAAAAAATATCAACCGGCAGCGGGGCCCGTTATTTATTCATTCCTCGGGTCCTACGCCGATCGCTCGGAGCCGTCCGTCATGCGCTCCGCGGACAGTCGGCGTGGAGACGGGGCTCGTTTCTCTTTGAATTAATGTATCTTTTACCAAAGATGGCGTCACGCCCTTGTGGCAAGCGTAGCCGCGTAACGCCGGTCGATGGCGAGCAAGGGGGAAGGTTGTTTATTTATTTTCCCCGTCAGTCCTCTCTCTTAATTTAACGGTTCTCATCTGGTATGGATCGACTGTGACAACTTCAAATATCCCCTGGGCGCAGAAGTTTGCCCTCTGACTCCCTAGGAAGCTTCCGGGCATGTCAGCATACCGAGCAATTAGCATGGCACCCCTGAACATTTAGAGGAGGAGAGACGGGAAAGAAGCAGGGATAAAAACATATCCATAACTTTCCACCAGCCCCCCGCCCCCCCCTGTAACACCGCAGGCATGCGGCCACAACCAGCACCGCCTCCGCCCGCCACACCACAGCACACTCACTTGGGAGGTGGTGGCGGTTGAGGAAGGGGGGGTGGGGGGGGTTGAAAATCGGTTTTCCATACCCTCTCTCTGCTCCATCTGGGCGAGTGTGTCTGCGCACAATCAAGCGATACCCGTCCGTGTCTCCGGCGAGCCAGACAACCCCAGAGGCAAGGTTGTTGTCACGCCACCGCGCCACGACTCAGAGAGTCCCCACCGGTGAGTGCGTTCATGTAAGGGGAGGGGGGGGGGAGAAACAAGAGTTGTATTTATAGTTGGAATTAATGGCAGTGGAGGGGGTGGGGAGGAAGGGCGGGGAAAAGGCTTCAGAAGTGGTTTCCACTGACCGTTTCACTGAAGCTAAGTAAGTAAAAACCTCAGATTCTCCACACACCTCCCCCCCCCCCCCCTTCTCCCCCACCTCCCGGCCATCCGCAACATTCCCCCAAAAAAGAAAGTCTACATAAATATTTCCCTCCCCCCCCAAAAAAAAAAATAAGATTTGGTTTGCTGAGGTATCATTTACCCTGCATCCTCCACAGACCAAGGGTGCAGCTGTGCGAAATGAATTTGTCATCAGGTTGAAAAGTCTTTTTTGGCAGCCTATCTCTCCGCCTGCCCGGGCCCCTTGAAGTAGAGGGCTGGGGGGGGGGAGACTAGGGAGGGGGGGCTGGGGGTTCCCCGCTGCTCAGCTCCGTGGCGTCGCAGCAGGTCCGAGGATTACATTTACGCTTGCTGTCAGAGCCTCTGACGGGCCCTTAAAGGGGAGAGCAATGGTTTTCTTTTTTTTTTTTCCTGGGCTTCCTTTTTTCGATACCTGGTTCCGGTGTGTGCGGGGGGAGATGGACCCCCCTTCACAAGGCCTCTGTGGGGGCAAGTGGCTCCCCGTGGTGAGTTAGCATAATGTGACGCTTAGCATATGCGCCACACACACACACACACACACCGCTACCCGCCCGCACACATTCTTCTCTTTAAGTCTTCGTTGGCCCTGACGGATCATTCTCCAGGACAGTCGCCATTCTCAGCCTTAAGACCGTTCAATGAACTCTTTAAATCCTCTGCCTGTCTCTCACTGCTAGGCTTCACTCGTGCGGTTGGACTCCTGGCCCTTCTTGGTCACTGATGATACCAAACAGTGTTGTGAATAATGCATGCGTCAGGTATCACGGTTGTTCCACTATTCCACCAAACTGCCAAAGCCCATCAGTCAATCCTCTTAGCATCAGCCGGAGGAAAGCAAACAACACGGGTCAGGAGTTCAGCGTAACTTTCTGCCTCGCACTTCTCGTGCTCAACTCAAGCTTCCAAATGGAGCAAACACAGAAAAAAAAACACTGCGCTTGCAAATGTCATGTGAACTTTACCATAAAAGCTCATATGAACAGTAGTGATAGGTAACTTGACCTTGTCATAATAAATCAAAAAATGTAATGGTGGATTCAATGCCATTACAATGCATTTCCCGACATCTAAACATACAACGCCTGTATCCCAGCCAACTGAATTCCAAAGGAAACGTCAGCCCTCAATTGCACGTCAGCTATTTTCTTGTTTACCTTGGACTAATGACAGATACCTGGCACCTGCTTAAAGACGGACAGCTCCTGGCAGCGACTGTTAGAACTATTGATTCAGCCCCCTGTTTCAATGGCTCTCTTCGGCAGCGCCCCAATTATGAACAAGACCGCCTGTCCCGCGCCGCCTCAGATCCTGCGCCTGGCCCTGGAAGGGGAACCTTGGGAAAGTGTTTGTGGGAGGGTTAATGAATTTAGATCAGTGTTTGCTGCAAACACCGCCTTCACCGTCCATTGTGGAGCCCCCCCTTGAAGTCGGCAGGCACGGGGTCAGAGTCGGGTCGGCTCCGGAGACAATACGGCTGATTAGGACGGCAAACACTGCGGTACTGCAGCAGAACCGTGTGTCTGGCGGCCAGGGACCGGGACAGAGGCTTGGGCGCAAATGTGTTAAGCCCGGCTCCGCCGAATAACAAAGTCACGAAGGCGCGGCATAGGACGCCATTGAAATGCTGATGTAAGCCAGGGGGGACATTGAAACGCCAGTCACATTCTGAGCACACAAACAGCAGGGAAAGCTGCCCACTTTATTTTTTTTATTTTTTTAATGAAAGCTTTGTGAATGTGGAGCCCATACGGGCATCGTCCTCATAGGCATGTTTCACCAGGGCAGGCAGGAGAGGAATTTAATGGGAGAATTCACTGAAAAAAAGTGTGAGGGAAGAGTCCCCAAAGTGGGTTTGAGACACTGATGGAGAAGTGATCCGCTGAAAACAGAGCACCCTGGACTACCACATTATCGGACCAAACGTTAAAGAGTGCAAACCGTTTGGAGGCAGGTGGGTGTGGAAGACATGGATAGATATGAGACAGCATCCTGAGAGAGAAAAACTCTATCTAGTTGTTAAAGAGGATAGTGTTGCTAATTATCACAAAGTCCTCCTTTGTCTGTTTGGGGAGGAGGGATGGGAAGAGCGGTTTACTTCTGACCCCCATAATAACATTTCCATAGCCCTGCATTGGGTTAGTCACCCCGGCCAACCTCTGGGAATATTCATATCCATCGCACTTTATTCACGCCAAGGGCGAGCAAGTTCTTGGCCTCCACCTCTGAGATGATGAGGAGGTTATTGACGATTTGGGCCCCTTCCTTTGCAACGCAACCCAAATGCATAATGACAGCGCTGGAAGTGCAAAGTCCTTTCATGAGCATGGCTAACCTGCCTTCCAGTCCGTGCTAATGCAGCAACAGTGTACACTCAGAGGAGGAGGGCACTAATTGCACAGAGGTGGCTGCTGGGAACATGGGGGTCAGTGTAATGTGTGTGTGTGTGTGTATCTATCTATCTATCTATCTATCTATCTATCTATCTGTGTGTGTGTGTGTGTGTGTGTGTGTGTGTGTAAATACCTAATTTACCTAATCATCTCCGCAGTCGGTTGGAGAACCTGCCGCCGTCACATCGACTGCGTCAATATTTACCTTCCATACACTTTTATTTGCCTGCTGTACGTGTCTATTTGTGTATGTGTATGTCTCTGTGTGTTTGTGCGCGTTTGCCACAATATATCCCCCAGTTTATCTTTTATTGGTCCGTGAAGCTCTTATTTGCGAGCCCGGTCTGTGTTTATTTTTACGCAGTGTGGCTCGCGAAACACGTGCTGGAAAAAAAACTGCCTACAACAAAGGCGTGGGGAAAATCCACTTGTTTGAGAAAAAGAAAACTCTCCAGTTTATCTCTGGATACCGTTGATCTGAGGACGTTCTGCTGTTTTTGCTGTCAAACGCTGTCAAGTGCACTGACTGCATCTTTCATGCGTTGCACTGAAATTATATTTGTCAACCAAATAACAATTTTCTCCCAGCCAAAAACCGATCCGACACACTGAGGTAATAACCGAACAAGATATAATCGTAGCGGTCATGTTTGGCAGTGCGGGGGGACTGCCAAGTGGAGTTTTGAAGACGGAACGAGTGCGATAAAGACAGTGTAACTATCCTTAACACCAATCACTCTTCAAATACATCTCCACACGCATGTTCCTCCCTGGCCGCGGGCCCCCGGCCCCAGAGACATCCTGGCCGCTGCCAAAAAGGAGCATCGTAATTGGTCAGATTAAAAAAAGTGAAGGACATGCTCTTTTCTGACTTGTGTTCAAGTGGCCTCTCTTTTTGGGAGTTTCTGGCATTTATTTTTGATGGGGTAAGAGGGGTGGGATGATGTGTGTGTGTGTGTGTGTGTGTGTGTGTGTGTGTGTGTGTAGGGGGGGAGGGGGGGCTGACAATACACCTAGGCAGCAGCGTAGTTGTCCAAGTCTGCCCATATGAGACAATGGCCCCCTTGTGCAATCCCTTCCACCCAGTCCCGCCATCTCCATAGTGTGGCAGAGTCCTGGGAGACCGCAGGGGCAGCTGTGGTGCGATCTGGAGACAAGCTTTTAAAAGGCCTTGGGTGGAGTGCGCGGTGGTGGAGGTTGGGTGGTTGGTGGTGGTGGTGGGGTGGTGTGTGTGTGTGGGGGGCGATGAGGGTGAGGAGCAGAGGGAGACAAAGGAAGGAGAGGTTAGGGGCGGGGTGAGGGCCGGTGTGTTGTGGGAACCTTGCCGAACAGAATGCCCCTCCCTCCCCCATCCACCCCCACCCCCCACCCACCCATCCACCCGTCCTTTCTGACTCCGGCGAAAAAAGGCCACTGCGCCACAACCCGCTATTTGCAATGCAGATCATGTCCAGGACAGGGGGTAAAGGGGTGGGGTTGCGTGGTGGGGTGGAGCAGAATCCCTGGTCCTGTATGGATCCGCTGACTACTAATGCCCTCTCGCTTCTGATTCTTGACCCCTTCCCTGCCAACCCCCACCCGACCCCACCCCACCCACAACACCACCCAACGACGCCTCCTTCGCCCCCGCTTCTTGAAAAACACTATTGTCCCGAGGGAGAGAAGGGGCACCCCCTATCACCCCCCCCCAACCCCGGCCCCTCACTCCGTTAATCAGCCAAAAGATGCCGCACTAGGCCGGGGAAAACCAACAACCTAAAGTCTCTTTGAGGGCCGAGGCAGTAACTGTCACTTACAAATGCGTTTAGCAGGTTGGACGCCGCAGAATAATGGCGTGAATAGAGAAAAGAGGAGGAGGGGGTTGGAGAGAGATGGAGAGAGGGCGGGAAAGTTGGGGTGTGGGTGGGGGGATGGTGGTGGTGGGGTACCAGCCAGTGTTTGGACAGAGCAGAGTTAACCCTTGTGGTCATTGTCATAATATCCTAATTTGTGTCAAAAATCTGGTTAGGCCGACACGGTAAATCAGCGAGAGAAAAGGCGGGGAGAGTGTCAGGTGACCCTAGACGGCCGTATGGAAACAATGAGTCGGTTCCAATCTCAGGCTTCCTATGTTTCAGACCTGAGGAAACATAGTATGAAGTTACCTCATTATCCGAGCGCAAAATGATGCGACGCTCTGTGAACTTGTAAACCAAATGGACCAATTAAGAGCCTCGTATGAAAACTACACTTTGCCATTGCCGCTTTCAAAGCGCACATAGTTAAGAAGAACGTTTACGTATTTTTTCCATTTTCACAGCAGTGTCTCAATAATAAAAATGATGCCCGCCTCACATCCTTTCTGTGATGTTCTAATCTGCGCAGTAGATTACAGATCTTTATAGCTAGCAACAGGTGAATAATTAAAGCCGTATGTGATGGCTAGCTGTGGTTCTTCTCACCCTTTGCGTGCGACGATGCAAGATCAGATCTCACTGGATGTAGCGTATAATTAGATATTTTATATTTATCATCAGCCATAATATCCCTGTTTTTTTATTTATTCATATTATTTTACATATTTCATCCACTCGCCCCCGGCCTCGTAGGTGACGTCACCATGGCGATAGACGTCTACATCGCAAACGTGCTGACGGACGAGGCAGCGGCCGTGCGATTGCTAAACGATGTGTGCTCTTCTGTGAAGCTACGACACACACTAAAAACATACCAGCTGATTCTGACCATTAGCGCTTCAGTCGGACGCAACGGGGCCCCTACCCCTGAGGGAGGAGGAGTAATTTGGCCCCGAGATAATAAAAAAATCCCCTGAAGCCAAAGGGCCGGTACTTTGCACTGGTCGGAGACGGAGGGTCTTCCCGTGGCTACTTGGCTCCCCCCCCCCGCTTGAGACCAGCTGAAGGGGGTCACATCTGCTGACCCACCCCCCCCCCAAACACCCAACACCCACACACACAGGGGACAGGCTGGAGCTTCAGGTCCATAACAAAGCCCCCTCCGCGGCCCCCCAGGGGTAATGAGTAGCAACAAGGGACCCTGGAGATGTTGATTTGTATTATTGTTGTTTGGTATAATGGATGCTGCTGATGATGATGATGGTGGTGGTGAGGAGGATGGTTGGGGCTGACACCACATCCAGGGGCGACGCTTGTACGGACAGCTTTTTGCACCATGCCATTTTCTGTGCAGCGAGCGCACAGACTCATTGGTATTCTCCATGTGTACTCACAGTTCACCGCTCAAGAAGGAGGTACAGTGTGGTGTGGAAGTTGGAGTTGTTGCTGTGGAGAGAGAGCAAGAGGGAGGGGAGAGGGGAATCGTGGAGGTGTGCGTGCATGAATTTGTACATGTGTCATTGTTCATGCAGTGTGAGTTTGTGCAGATCCGTGCGAGACGAGAAGGGTTTGCGCGCGAGCGTGTGTGTGTGTGTGTGTGTGTGTGTGTGTGTGTGTGTGTGTGTGTGTGTGTGTGTGTGTGTGTGTGTGTGTGTGCCTGCCTGCCTGCCTGCCTGCCTGCCTGCCTGCCTGCGTGCGTGCGTGCGTGCGTGTGTGCGTGTATTTGCTTGAGTACCACCAAGGTAAACTATATGAGCTGAGCACCAATTATCCTGCCTGTGCTGTTTGGGTCGTGTGTGCACATCCTGAGTTTCATATGCATGATGTCTGACTAGGTTTTGCCTTTTGCATAACATAATCCATACACTGGATCGGGGGCCTATTGAGTGGGGATGATTGGGAGTCCAATCTGTCAGTTCATCCTGTCCAAAAGGAGAGAGAGAAGCCTGTTCGTTCCTGCTGCCTACTGTTTATTTATGAGCATGTCCAGGCCCAGCAGTTTTTAATCATTCATGAAACTCAACTCACAGGCAGAGAACCAGTCAACACCTTGCAGGATCCTTCCTAACCCAATCAACAGCACCCAACAGCTCAGCTGTCTCTGAGCTGAAAATCCTGTTTCTGAGATAACAATAAGATAAAGAGATACTATAAAAAACAGATTAATTGTCTTTTTGTGTCTGGTTTGTTTTTTTGTGGTATTCTTGTATTGTCTTTTTTTCTGTACTCCATGAAATGCAGACTAAGCCTCTGCAATGATTGGTATACATGTCAAAGCCTGAGTCATCCTTAACTCTCTGAAACCCGACATTATGAATGCCTTCTTTGAATGACACCTCAGTAACGGAGCTGCGTTCCTCTCAATCTATCCAAAATAAAATGATAATAATAAAATAATGGAGTAACCAAAACAACATAAGCATGAGGTTTCTAACACTGCCACCGCACTCTTCTTACAGAAACTCTGGTGAGAGGGTTATTCCCAAATCAAACTCCTTTCAGATTAATGAACGCATAATTACAAAAATATGCACAAATATATTGTAATGTCCCCTGAGCAGCCTGATAAAGGTCAGGTTTATACATACGGACACAACGTTTCTGTTCCAGCTCAGGCATTTGAGGAGCTCTAATTCATATTGTTATATTTTCCATGAAGTGGAAAAATATTAACTTGATTTAGCAATCAATAATGCATGATTTCTGAACCAATGCATGCAACCCTGCTTGCATTTTTCCCAAACGAGGTCTGGAAAATACTGTGATAGTAAGGATCCTTCAGGTTGGGTATTTTGGTAGAGAGTCTTTATGTGTCTTAGTTTGCATAAGCAATGTTTAGGGAGGTTTGTGTGTCTTTCAGGGGACAGGTGTCCCCTGCAAATGTAAATGATCATGAACCCTTAAAAACCAATACCATACAAAACAATACTTAGTACAGTACAGAATAGTGTGTGTGTGTGTGTGTGAGAGAGAGTGTGTGTGTGCGGGTTGAGAAATGTGCAGTAGAATAACTATTGTGTAAACACTACACAGCAGTGGAATTTTCAGTGACATCATGCAGTATTACGTCAAGTCAACAGTAGACCTTTCACTGCAATGGTGTTATGGTGTTAGCCGTCATGCTACGGATATTTCCAAAGGATGTGTACCTAAATGTGTGCATCTAAAAGTGTTAGTGTGTGTGTATGTGTATGGGTATGGGTATGGGTGTGTGTGTGTGTGTGTATGTGTATGTGTGTGTGTGTGTGTGAGGGGGGGGGGGGGGGGGTGTGCATGTGTGTGTGTGCGTGTGTGTATGTGTATGTGTAGGTGTATGTGTATGTGTGCGCCTGTGTGTGTATGTGTGTGCGTGCATGCATTCATTCATGCGTGTGTGCCATTGTACAGTGCATGCGTGCAGTGTACCTGCGCGCCGCCGTGCATTGCGAGTGTGTGTACTGACGTGTTTAGGCAAGCATGCGCTCGTGTCTACACGCGCGTGTACCCACATGCATTGGTGCGCAATCACCAGCACAATTCCCCCGCATCGTTTCCGTCACTCGATGACAAGACTTGACACATGTTGCGCCACAGCTGCATGCAGCAGAGGGGCCCACAACTCTGTCTGGAAATATTTCTGCCGGGCCCGTGCCAGCTTTCAGGGATTAGAGAGATGGGAATGCTGGAACCGCTCCGGAGACAAAGTTGCATCAAACATTCTCATGGCGGATAAACAAAATAGCCACTAGCGTTGGGAGACGCTGCGGTGCCATGTTACCACGCAGCATTACGGCAATCTGAAAACACAGGGAGCCATATCACGCACCATACAGAGACTGGCAGGCCGCCACTGATAAGTTTGGTTGTCACCAAACAGCATCTGTGAACGGTTGTGCAAACAAGTTCTCCCTGAATGGTGAATAGGTAAGCACAAAGACAACCAAGCGCATACAAATCACAGTGGGAACCTTTTACCTTGTCCAGTTGCGAGAAACACAAGACAAAGATGAACCACGAGGGACCGCGACTACCTTCCGTGTTAAGAAAGTATGGGAGACCCTGGGAGCAGCAGCAGAAAGAAACATTCAAAGTGCTTAAAACAGCAGAGGTATGACAGGGAGACAAAAGCTCAATGAGGTACAGCATTTGAAAGAGATTTCCATTTCAAGCGATGCCCGAAATGGGGGTACAAAAAAAAAGAAAGAACGGCATGAGAACATCGGTTTCACTGTAAAAAAAAAAAAAAAGCGGAAAAAAAAAACACCTTGATCTCATTGTTGACAACGAATGGCTGTGAGGAGAAAAGATGGAGATGGGGGGGCGGGACTAGAGGGTCATCGCTGTTTGTGTGTTTGCTTTTGGTGTTTGCAGAGAAGCCGCCCCACTCTCACTCCACACTCCCCCACCCCAACCACCCCTTTTTCTCCTCTTTTTTTTTACGATGCCATCTGCACCACGAGAAAGGCCTGCATTGTCCCATACGTGCAAGCCTCTTGTGAGTAATCACCACGTTCAAGGCACTAATGACAATACCATTTGAACTTCCCACACTGCCTTCGCTTTCATGCTATAAAGTTCTTGGTAGCCCGCGCCAAGGAAAACAAGGGGAGCGTAATGGACATTTTCTGGCTGAGCAATTATGTGAGACACGGCGGACTGCGCACAGTTTTGTTTTGGGATGGTTTCGCGGCGAGGCAACGCGCGGCATGCGATGTGACCAAAAGTTCAATTGCAGTCAACAGTTTGTATTTTCTACATCGCTGCCTCATCTTAGAATTTCTTTTGTAAATAAACTAAATGTACAAAACTTTTTCCCCTGGTTTTATGTCTCAAATCCCATCGTATGTTATGGTTTTCATGATTTTAATAGCAGTTTTATCATGGTGTAATAGCAATAGCCTTTTAAACACTTGGGCCACAATCTCAAAAGTGTGTCAGTAAAATGCCTTGGTGGTGGAAAATCAATGAGAGGACAACAACAAAACATGCCCAGGGAACATAATAAATAACAATAAAACAAAGTAATAAAAATTATCTCCACTCCACAAAGGATTCCACACACACTCCATACTTTAAGTGTTGACCTAGGGTCGTTTGTGTTTATTCTACATTACCATGAGAGATTTTCCCCATCCCAAATTGCATTTTCCCTGAGCCAGAATCAATACAAACACTTCCGGTGAGATCCAGTAATCAACAGAAATTGCTCAGGCCTTTTTCTTATTCTTTTTTTAACTGGAGCAATGGTGGTTCTGTCCCACAGAGATTGGCTTACAATGAGCATGCCAACCCATCTCCTCATGGAAAGAGAGAGCCAACTAGGCTTAATGTAATTTAGAGCACTTAGCTGAATCCTGCCGACTGCATTAGCGAATTAATGAATGAATTCCTGGCACAATGTCGTTGTTTTTCTTCATGGATGTACGTTGAGAAGGAAATGAGGAATAATATACAGGAGGAGGAAATACCATCGAGGGAAGGGGATCGGGGAAACGCATCTTCTTTTAAACATTTATTTTAAACAGCTGACACGTCTAACTATGTAAACTAGTCCACATTGTTTATTGCGGCTGTAAACTCCTCTCCCTCGCGCACTGAAAACCTGCTTGCTCCGCATATAACCCTCCAACAATAACTGTCATCCTCCATAGTTAATCACCTCAAGTGGTGTTTGCAGTGGCTGTACAGTTGTTGTTGTTTTTGTTTTGGTTGTTATTGTTTGCTGGTTTCTGAGCATGCCCAGAGGAGGTGTTCTCGTGAGTGGCTGCGAAGAAGAGTGGTCCTTTTTTTTTTCCTTCTTGAGGGGATGATGCAGGCAGCTCATTAGTCTCTCTCTCTCTCTCTCTCTCTCTCTCTCTCTCGTAGGAGATTTTTGCATGTTGACGTGAATGGAAAGTGAAGGTGTTTCAGTAGGCAGGAGAAGCAAAGACGAGATTCAAGCTTTAGTTCCCAATTGGCATCTTCTGCCAGGGCATCCTTGGTATATAGATGGTGAAAAATACTTCCCCACCCCTTCACTCTCTCTCTCACTCCGTCTGTCTTCATTAGTTAGGCCAAGAGTTCAGCTGAGACACACTTTGCCCTTAATCTTTGTCATAAATGCATTGGTTTGCCACATACACGATCAGTCTGCCAACACAACAAGAACCCCTTTATATAGCTAACTGACATGTTTTGGCGAGTTCATCAAAGTGTTAATGAATACGCACAAATGTAGGCCAACATTGGAGTCAATTGGCTACAAAGAGCCTAGTTTACTCACACAGTTATGAGTTAATGCGAGTCGTAAATTCAGAAATAATTTATTAAGATAAATACAGCTGTTTTTGAAACGACTTATTGGCAGGTCCCCCATAGAACCATGTAGACATGACGACATAGCACCTACCAAAGGGACATTCACACTGCTTCTTTTGTTTCAGTTAGCTGTTTAATTTGGCGGGAAAGGAGTCTGGAGCTGGTCAAATTCTAGCATTGAATTTGAGCAGAGCAATGCAGTGCAGCATTCATGGTATTAAACCCTTCTTAAATAAGTCAGGCAGGTTATGTTGCTAGCTCTAGCAGTGAAACCAGTATGGCCAAGGTCAGGTGGGTAGGGTAGCGAGTCAGAAGATCATACATTAACCAGAGTAACTCCCGCTAGCAGGCGTTAGCCCTGCTGTGGTTTTGAACAAGGGAACAAATGCCCGTCAGCTCACATTTTTGCTGTTGTTGGTTACAGCGCTTGGGTATACAATTCAAAAATACAAATAGTTAATATAATATGTGATACTAGGTCTTTGGTTATTCATGCAGTTGTTTATTTATTTGACCTTGGTGGAGCTCAACGCCATAACAAGATGGCCTCCAGAGCATGCTTGGGAGTTTCCTTGGGTCAAATAAATATACAATTTGGCTCTTCAAGGTTCTGAATAATAACATTCTTCCACTGTCAATTTTTGGCAGCTATACAAGACTCTACAGTAGCTGTACCAATATAACAAAGTATTATCATTTACTATTATGAGTTTGGTTTCAACAGTTTTTTTTCAAATGCTTTTTTTAAGCATACTGTTAAATACACCAGGAGCGAATGGTGTAAGTATGTTGATGATAATCTTTAAACCCTAAATAATAAAAATCCCCTCCTCTTTTCCTTCCTGTCTGTACCTTCTCGTTCACAACATTGAGCTGAGTGGAGGAGAGAGAGGAGAGGAGGGTCCCAGATGTGGAGTAGCAATAAATTAGCTGAGCTCTCCTTCCTCACGACCCAGAGAGAGATAGAGAGGCAGACAGAGAGCTCACAGAAGGGCCGTCTCAACACATGAAGTACTGAGCTGGGAGATTCCCCCAAGGCCTTGTTTGGACGCTGCATGGAGGGGATGGAATTCAACGTCTGGAAAAGAGAGAAGAAGAAGAAGAAGAAGGGGAAGAGGAGAAAAAAATAAAAGGAAAAGAAACTGAGTACTCTGAATGCAGGGAACCTTTGGAACTGGGGCGGTTCCAAGGTAAACAAGGTCACTGTGTCTGTGTTTCAGGGCCGATCGCAGACCAGCGTCCCGTGTACAGTTGGACTTTGTGTCCAACTTTGTTTTTCTGGGGGTGGGGGAACGGGGGTAATGTCTAACTTTAACATGATATATGACGGTTTAACATGAACGACCTCCCTCAATGAGTGCAAAAGTGCAAAACGTGGTGGCAGCTCTGTTCTCTCCCTCCTCAAGTCTATCATTCATATTATTTTGAAATACTGCTACAATAAACTACAGCAAGTAACTTCTAACTTCTAATCTTATTGTTTTCTTTTCCATTGCCCGAGAAGGCAAAAACGCCTACTGTAAGCAAAGGTAATCAGCATTTGTTTTGTTTGATGACCGCAAAAGACACCATTGAAGTTAATCAAGCCAGAAGGTTGTCGTAAACTATTTCCCCACCCCAAGCCCCAAGCGAAACCAGCGACCCTCTTTTAATCTTCTCCATCAGGGACGTGTACACAGCGCCCTAAAACAGCCTGGTGGAGCAGCAGTTCACCAGTCTACATGTGGTACAGACTTGCCACCACGCACGACATACCCCTGCCATGGACACACATACACACACAGGCCGGCATGCCACACAAACACAAAAGACACACAGATACCCAGATATACAGATTTGCGAGTACAAGCCAGAAGCGTGTGTGTGTTCAGTCTGTCTGCGGAAGGAGGAAGAGATCCACTCAAGCTGACTCTGGTTTTCTGGGGCAGATGTGTTATCATCGTTGGGGGGGGGGGGGGGGGGGGGGGGGGAGAGTGTGTGTGTGTGTGGGGGGGGGGGGGGTTGTTTAATTAGCAGAGTTTTGAATACGGCTTGCGTCCCTACACTGGCAGGTTGGCAGTGCCTGATTAGCATGGGGGGGGGATGGGGATAGACTCTGAGACAATGTTGTACTTCCACACCAAATGTCCTACTCCTCATACAAGCACGCACACCGCACACACACACACACACACACACACACACACACACACACACCAACCTTGTTATTTTTTCATCATCTTTTTTTGCATCGCCAGTAGAAAGTAAAAAAGGTTTGACACCGACACGGGAAGACATGTGTCTAAACAGGTGCTGGAAACTTTTCATACTGGGGAGATGGTTCGACATATGGCGACATTGTTCTCCGACATGAAACATGTTCACAGAAAAAAAGCCCTAGATCCACAGCATGTGACGATGATGATGATGATGATGATGATGATGATGATGATGATATAAGCAGTTCTAACAAAAAATTGACTTCCAAACTTTTTGGTCTGACTCGCTAGTTTCTACAAAGACTTTGTAGTTTCAAAAGCCATCCAAAAAATCTAAAGATGTCCCTCTCATTATCAGCCTCGTTACCACGTCACCACCACCTTACCACGTCAGCACCACCTTACCACGTCACCACCACCTTACCACGTACACATTATGGACTTTTCTGTATGGACTTGGTTAAAGTATTTACAGTTACAATTAAAATTTATGTTTAGTACTTTTTGACATGTCCATTGTCCATTTTTGCGTTTTTGAATTCATCAAACAAATGAACCCATTTGAATAATACTCGCAACGTGTTTGATTGGATCGTCAATATTTTAAATATTCAGAAATCCCACTATTTAGTGGGAGTTAGACAGTTTTGGGACATTTCATGGCTAGGTAAAAACTATGTATGTAATCCCTGTCATCAACTTGCAATTTGTCACAATTATAATTCATTATAGAAACGCTGTATCTTGTAATTTCAACATATTCAGAATATACTGAGCTGAACTCAAAGCAAGCAGCCAAGGATGTAATAAAATAAACTGTTGACGAGACTAAACCACAGAGCAGACAGCAAGAACTCCCGTCTGCTCTGTGGCCAGACGGCCACTTAGATCGACTCAAACTCTCACAAATCACCAGGTTTAGGGAAGAAGATGAACGCTGTTTGAGTAGTGCAGTGCACTAGTGAGTACCGACGGTCTGTCCTGTGTGCTCTGCTTGGCAGAACCCAAAAAAAGGGTCACAGGGAGGTGCTGGGGGAAAGGTTCCAGTGTAGACCCGGTTCATATGCAGGTCCCTCTGGGAGCTGATATGATTTCCTGATATGGAGAGGGGGGGGGGGGGGGGGGGTTGCCTCTGGTGTCCAGACCACCATGGGAAGGTCGTTCCCCAAGAAATCATTGGGGAGGGGGTGGCTCTTCTAAATAATAATCCCAGGAGCCATTCTCTATCTTCCCATGATGCAGTGTATGCTCTCATGTTGACATCAGTTTGACATCAGTGCGGGGAGATGTATTTTTTTGTTGAGCGATTCGCAGGCTTGTTTGTGTGTGATCGAATTTCGGCATAGTTTCAGACCTCAGTCTGTCCCGTGGTTGACATGCCGGGGCCAGGGATTGAGATTCTAGACTGTGTGAATGCAATAAATGTCTATTTTGGCCACTAATATCCACATCACTGAGTGGATTCAGAGGGTAAGCATATATACTTGACACAGAGAACAAATAAACACGCTCTCCGTTTACCTCCAAAGCATAACACAATCAGGACGCAATATAAACCGGCAGATATATAAATATGTCACAATATTCATAATAACAAATAATGGTATGAATGTGAGCGGGAGTAGCATGGCTAGGCGCTATGGCTAGAGAGGGGGGGGGGGTGGGGGTGGCACAACAGTGAACAGTTCAAAAATGTTACTGCCTGTCCGTCCCCACTAGCTGCCTGTGAGCCTGGTGTTCCTGGTCCGGGAATGGCTGGTGGGTTGAATAACAGGATTTGTCGTCCCAGGGGCTGGTGAGTGGATGGTGAGGCTACAGCAGGCCCTTCAGACAGCTGCTCTGGAGGATGGAGGGAATGGCCACTGAACTCCGTCGCTCAGTGGTCCTCTGGGTGGCCTTTCTGGGCCGTGCTGTTGTTCACACGGCGAACTGACGCCGTTATCTGGACCCTCTCTTCTACGGTACCGCCCTGTTCTCAAACCGTTGTAAAACCATAGAGTAAGCCCTGGTGATTCTGCTGTCCATCACTCAAATCAATCATCATCACTCAATATACAGTATATATTTAATACTAATATAGTATAAAATATATACAAAAGAATCTTTGTTATTGAAGGGAATAATTGAAATCACCTTGATACACCGAAAAGCTAACAGTTTAAGGGGCAAGTTGTGTGTTCTGCTGCTAAATTGGCTATTTCATTCATTTGCTTTTATGTGGACATGCAAAGGATGAATTTGAAAAAAAAAAATTGTACGAGCAGAGCTGTATAGCAGTAGTTTCAGAAGCAGCCAGCATCAGTAAGAGTCGCAGTAATAGTTGTAGTAGACTCAAGGAAACACGCTGACAGCCACCTAATCCCAGTTCGCCCCGTCCCAGCCCCCACCCCCCCCCCCCCTCCCCGACCAGCCCTGCCAGATGGGCACCCCAGACCTGGGGTGCTACAGGTTACCTGGGCCTCATCGCCACCAGTCCTGGATCTGGCTAATGGACATCTGTCGGCACCTCCCGCCAGCAGAGACCCAGCCACTGTCGTCGTGCATAATAAAATATGTATGACACGAGAATGTTTAGCTCTGCGCCCGGCTGAGCTAAATCAATGATTCGATCCACTGGCGGCTGGCGCAGAGTGTATTTACTATGCGTTATCTGTTCATGCTCTCCATTTTATGCATTCTTTATGCATTTTACCTCCAGTGGTGCTGCATTAAAGAGATGAGGAAAATAATGAAATTTGTGTTTAAAATATAGAACTGTCCCGTTGCCCCCAAGCGTCTCTCTCTCTCTCTCTCTCTCTCTCTCTCGAAAGTGCGGACTCTCCTCCCTAATTCTCCTGGCTACACTCGTGGGTTTGCTCAAGACTTTTTTTTATTATTGAAGCACCATGGTCATTTCCATTGTAGAAAAATAAACAATTTTTTTTTTTTTAATAATGTCGCCACTGGAAACATTAGCAAACCACAACAAAAAGTAACTTGCTCCTGAAGAAATACAAATAAATAAACACAAAGAATGGTCCCCAGTGCTCGGGCTCTTCAGGCCTAAGTGACCTGAACAGGAGTTAGCGGCGGCAGCCAAGGGCAAAGCTAGCTAATGTAAACCAAATCCTGTACCTGGGGAGCACGGCCTATTCAAGCTAATCCTCTAGCCTGGAGGCTGCTGCTATAATGGGGGCACTGTGGGCCCCGTCATTGTCCTCTTGGCTCCAGGAGCACCGGCGCAACATGTGAGCCCCCGGAAAGCTTCAACCCCAACCCGTGCTACACCATCACCACCACCACCACCCCCACTCACACAGCTGAATATTTATGCACACAATCAGGGCAGGTAGGGGCGATGGGGGGGGAGAGGAAGGTGAGTGTGTGTGTGTGTGTGTGTTCTATTTGAACTGATATTTGACACCGAGCGTAGACGTGTTTTGTTTAGATACTTGCAGAAAGGGGGTTACGTTTCACACGCACGGCTCAGAAGGCAGCGCGGAACCACGCCAGTTTGATGTTGGCGCCAGCGACAATGAATACAAATGGATCGAATGGAAAAGAGCAATCTGCTGGATTGTACCCGTTGTATTATCAAACGTGCCCCCTCTCTCTCTCTCTCTCTCTCTTTTTTTCTCAACAGGCCTGTCATTTGGCACCAGCCACCGAGGGAGCAATAGCAGCTGTCAGCAGCCCTCCTTTACATATCTATCCTCCCAATACATCTCATTGGATTCAATTCATTTTACCTGAGGCATTTTTGTCAGTCCCCTTCACAGGCTCTCTGTGAAGGGTAGTCTGTGTGCGTGTGCTGTGTGCGTGTGTGTGTGTACGTGCATGTGTGTGTGTGCGTGTGTGTGTGTGTGTGTGTGTACGTGCGTGTGTGTACGTGCGTGTGTGTGTGTGTGTGTGTGTGTGTGTGTGTGTGTGTGTGTGTGTGTGTGTGTGTGTGTGTGTGTGTGTGTGTGTGTGTGTGTTATGATAGCTTGCACCCCAATGCGTGTGGTCATATAAATGTGCTCTGTGTGGAGCTTTAGTGTGCATGAGTGTGTGTCATGAAGTGCATCTGAGTTTATGTTCACGCCACTGCTGTTGTGTGTGTGCGCACATACACACACACTGACATTGACAAATGACAGCCGTGTAACATTACTTTTTTGCCCTTCGCCATCGGGTGTGTAAACAGTGTGCGTTTATATGTCTTTGCGGACCGAGAATAATAATAGAATAATAATGACAGACATTAAAGGGCGAGTAAACCACAAATCGTTTTTTATGGTAATATGCCAACATTATAATCTTAACCATTTCATCACTGTTACTGAAATAAGAATATAATAATATAATAATTGACAGAAAACAGCCCTAAAATCCTATCATATACCAGTTATACCAGTCTCCTCAAAAACTCCAGAACATTCTACTCTGCTCCAAACGCTGGCGTTCCTTTCATTACGTCAAAGTGCCTTTTAGTATACTCCTTGAGTGTACTAAACTCCCCCTGTCACGGCGAAGGGACACTGGCCGTGAGGAGTGTGTATATGTGTGGAGCTCTGTCTGAGCTGCGGTTGATTTGAATGTTCGCGTACTGAGAGAGGGATATGCTTCCCGGACACTTATAGTATAACGCCACGGTGTTACACGGTCACGCGGTTAGTATCGACGGTACTAAAAAAGTAACACAAAGTTGCCGTGGGTCGTAACCATGGGGATAACATGGTCCCCCGCCCCCCTCCCCCCTCTAGAACTCTCAGCCCCGGAGAAAAATGTTCTTAAATCTCAAGGTGTTGGAAATCGGAGCTGAAACAGGGGGTTCACATCCAGGTGAAGTCCCCGCTGCCATGTGGACACGGTGAGCGGTGAGCCAGGAGCCGTCATGGTGGCGTCCTGTGAAATGGCTCCGTATTGAGCCCACTGATTATCTGTACCGTTCATTCAAAGCTCTGAGCTTTGCCGTTCGATCACGGCTCAGCCCCGCCTCCTTGCAGTAGCACAGGGGTTTTGAATTAGTTTTTTTCTTGTTGTTCAGTGTATGGTGTCATAGCAGACTCCCCCGATCAGGTTTTTTTTATGGTTTCACTTTCAGCAAACGTTGTTTTTCCTGTAAGGATTATTTTGGGTGTCTTGTCAGATAATTCATGTACGGGTGTCTATTTTGTAATTAAAGGGGAATTCTCCTAGAAGTTGAGTTTTTTTATTGAATGCGCAATAAAGCCTGCAAAAGTTAAGTCTATTTGCTGATGCTATTCCATTTCTTATTCCGTTCCGAAGAGAAACATTTTCAAATTGGAATTATCCAGTATACTGTATAATATGTCTTGAATCAATGAATGAATCTCCCTCTCTCCTCAAAATTATTCGGCAGCCCAACACAACACTGTGTACACAAGTGAAGATCATGTGTAGCTCGTGATCCTAGCAACTACTAAGAACCCCGGCGTGGCTCATCAGTCAGACAACAGCCATCGTATCTCTTTGTGAGTGCGTCTCGGGAAGAGCAGATGATGTAGATTAGTTCGGATCAGAGGTTAATTTCAAGTATTTTGGTGTTATTTCAAGCGTAGTAGCTACCATCCACATTGATTGGCCCTCAAGCCGTGTGTGTGCGTGTGTGTGCGTGCCGTGCGTGCGTGCCGTGCGTGCCGTGCGTGCATGCGTGTGTGAGTGGGGTAAGGGCGAGGCTGGGTAGGGAGGCTGGGCGCTCTCGGTTCCCTGCCCTCTTAATTGCAGGTAGAACTGTCATGGTGCATGCAGACAGACGTGCGTAATTATTCCACTCTTCCAGAATCCAGACTTGTGGCTGTCAACCACAGCGCGTGCTGCCGCTGGGGGTGGGGAGAGTGAGGGAGGGGGAAGGTTGTGGTATGGGTGAAAGAGGGGAGGGGGGGGGTGCAGAGGTATATGTGAGATGATGGATGTGTTACGGTAAGGAAGACAGACGAAGAGAAGGGAGAAAAAGATGTCAGTGTGTCAGTGTGTGCGTGCGCGTGTGTGAATCTGTGTGTGTGTGTGTGTGTGTGTGTGTGTGTGTGTGTGTGTGTGTGTGTGCGTGTGTGTGTGCGGGCATAGAGCACGTGTGCGGCCACGACAGGCTCCATGCTCCATCTGGCTAGAATAGGAGAGTTTCGGCGGAGGGGTGAATCCAGTAAAGGATGAAAAAAACAGTGATCTTTCAATTTGTCTGCACTACCCTTCCCTCGATCTCTACTTCTGCTTCCTGCTCACCCTGCAGTCAATCAATCCCTCTCTTTGAGAGAGAGATAGAGAGATTAACAGAGAGAGAGAGAGAGAGAGAGAGAGAGAGAGAGAGAGAGAGAGAGAGTGAGAGAGGAGGTGGGACAGTGAGATAGAGACTAGGAGCTAGGAGGAACGTGAGAGAGAGAGAGCGAGAGAGTGAACGACGAGTAAAAGTAGGCCCTACAGAGATAGTCCAGGCCTCCAAACATAGCGTGCCGCCTGCTTTCACCGTTGCCTTCCATTGGGCGAAGCCGGCGGCGTCTTGTTCCACCACGTGGCAATTAGGATGTCAAATCAAACTTTGGTAAGGCAAACAGCGGCGCTGCTCCTCGCTGCTATTTACAGACACAGTGTCTCGCTCCCTAGCGCACACACACGCACTGGTGCACATAAACACTCGCACACACTGGCATTGGTACACGCACACAGTGGCATGCATACACACACACACACACACACACACACACACACATAAACAGTCAAATTGTAGAATTGTAGACATATGCACACAAATACATGCAGCCATTCTGAGGATATGCATATATATATATATATATACACACATCCACAATCAAATGCATGCGTGTTCGCATTGAGACGAAAACACAAACCGGCATGACATCAACTTGGTTTCTTGATGCACACATTGTGCAGTGCACAGTTCCCCCCTAAACTATTCCAAGGTTCAAATCAAATGTATATACAAACACAGGACACACACACACGACACAAACACAATTACACGCTACATCGCTACACACCGACCCTGGCGCCCGGCTCCCAAACAACTCATCTGGGGGTGTCACAGTAAGGGCTATGACCCCTGACCCCCGCCGACACCAGGCCTGTCTGTAACTGTCAGCCGGCCCGGTCGTTAGCTCCTCTCTGACCTCTCAGGGGTTACCGGGACAACAGGAGGGCCAACCGACTGGGGCCTTGTCCCTGATGTCATGGCAGCGTTGTTGTCTTCCGTTACCATGACGCTGTTCCCATGTTCCGCTCCACAGACAACAGCATCACTTCTGCTCCACTGCAGATTTGACGTGAGTGACTTCAACGTGTCGCGTGAGCGTCTCTGTGTGTGTGTGTGTGTGTGTGTGTGTGTGTGTGTGTGTGTGCGTCTCAGCTCTGTGTTTCTGAAAGGCAGAGAAACACAGAGCTGAGCTAGCAAAACAAATCCAGAACAAAAAGTACAAGAAAGTACAACAATTTAAATGTAAATCTCACCCCCCAAAGAAATGTCCTAATTCCTCAGAATGTGTTTAAAATTCAATAAGTCAGACAGTAAATTCAATAAGGTGAAGTCATTCAATACAAGAAACTATCCATACGTCTATGTGTGTGTGTGTGTGTGTGTGTGTGTGTGTGTGTGTGTGTATGTATATATATATATGTGTGTGTGTGTGTGTGTGTGTGTGTGTGTGTGTGTGTGTGTGTGTGTGTGTGTGCTTGCGCCGCATGGGATTCCAACAGTACAGGAAGAGTGCTCTGCCAAGATGATGCAGTGCTCCCAAACCGAGCGACCAGGTTCCAGTGTTTTCCTGGAAACACACCTAATGGCGGAACATGGACCCTGCTGTTTGTCCTAAGTTCTTAGGACAACTGGAATTCAGTGGAGAACAGAGAGGCAGGCAGCGCAGTGGGGGAGGGCTGTGTGTGTGTGTGTGTGTGTGTGTGTGTGTGTGTGTGTGTGTGTGTGTGTGTGTGTGTGTGTGTGTGTGTGTGTGTGTGTGTGGTGCAGGGGGGGTCGGTCGGCTGTTGGGTAGGGGTCATAGGAATTACTCTGGGTCACTGACTCTGAGGTCACTGACCCCCTCTGTGTACCCTACGCTGGCCTATCCATTCACTGTGCATGAGGTCATCAGCAAAACCCCAAACTGTTATTTATTCCCTGACAAACACGAGCATGCACACGCACACACACAAGCGCACAGACACACATGCGATCATGGAGCACACGTGCATCAATGTATCAATGTGTGGCAGCTTTGAGGCATCTGTTGCTACTTACTTTTCGATCATCAAGCAGGTACTTTCATGGCAGCCATTTTAATTTTTCATATAAACAACTCATTACTGAGGCGTCTCTCAAGGAGACCTACAGGTGGACTGCAGAGGTTTATCTGTGTTGCGTTGTTAATACATTCAAAGACGACAATTACATCTGGCGGAAACTTTCCCTGGTAGTAAAAAAAACAACAACTTTGCACTTCCTGCTCTCCTGTCAACCCTCACTCTACTCCCTTCCCCTCCCGAACCCGTCTCTCCCGTGACACCCACTCCGTCTCGCTGCTTCCCGACACGATGGGAGCCATCGGGCGTTATTGATCGTGTGTCGCCTGAGCATGACTGACAGCCGCCAAACCAAACACTTTGCTCCTCTTGCTTCCTCTTTCCTCTCCTGAGCCCTGTCCGTTCTGCAGATCTCCTTCTCCTCTGCTTCCTTCCTCCTCGTCATGCTATCTCTCTCTACCTCCTCTCTTCGATCCTTCTCTACCTCCTTTCACTCCTTCCTCCCTCTCTTCTCTCCCCAGCGCGTGGCTTGCATAGATGTGTTTTTGACGGCAGTATCGATTATTAGACGCCACGATGCTTCTTCCTCCTGACACGATGACAGACTCCAGAAGTGCCCACCTCCTCCTCCTCCTCCTCCTCACACAGCTGGAAACCTGAGGAGGGGGGAAGGGGGGGTGCTGTGGGAATCAGATGCGTACAACAGGGCCCCCTGGACCCTGAAATACAAGCTGAAAAATTCACTCCCATTTCTGGGTCTCTCTCTCTCTCTCTCTCTCTCTCTCGCTCTCTCTCTCTCTATCTCTCTCTCTCTCTCTCTCTCTCGTGTATTGTTTAGCTTGAAGCCTTACTGTGTTGGGAGGGGCTAGAGTCTGTGTATTGTTATAGTGGAAAAACAGCTGTTCAAATATTGCTCTGGTTTGCCTAAATGATAAATGATACACCTATAATGATAGTGTTTGTCTTTATTCAATTCAGTGATTCAGAGGTCACACTGACTGAATCTGAATATGCAACTTCTTCTGTAAATGTTCTTAACTAATGAAGTAATGCTTCTCTAATCTAAAGTTTGTCCAGTCGTGTTTGATGTATGTATTCAAAACGGCACGCAGCTCTTTCCACAAGTCCTGCTTCATCCAATTTATTTCCCCCTTGAATAAAAATAGTGTTGCGCCGTTGCCAAGACAAATCCCGTTAATCACGACTTCTCGCTGTATGAATCAAAAAAATAATAAATCCAGCTAGGCGTCTATGTAGGAGCAGAACAAAAGTCACTTCATCTGGTGAATAACAGCCCGTCGCCGACCCAACGCTCCCTCTCCCACTCTGGGCTAGCCTGCTAGCCGCGGTGGCCCTTGGGCTGCATTAAGCTAGGCCTGTAAAACGCTGTGACTGATTTACATCCCCGGTGCCCTGGGCTTCCGCAAGCACAGCAGCCCCCTCGGCCCTCGTGTCCTCGCTCTGGGGGTACCTTGGAGAGCCGTGGAGGGGGACGGTACAAGACCGACACATGAGTTCAGGGGTCCGGGGTCCAGGAGAGAGCCAGAGGGAGAAGTGGAAGAAGAAAGAAGGAGAGGGAGGGAGACAGCGAGAGAGGGAGAAAGGAAGGGTGTGGGTGGGGGGGGGGGGAGTGAGGGACAGACAGCGAGACACAGAAAGGAGGGGAAGGGGGGAGGGACGGAGAGAGGGAAAGAATGGGGCCAGAGAGACAGAAGGGAGTGAGAAAAAGAGAGGCGGAATGAGAGAAAATACCATGAAGGAAAGAGTGATGTCGGTATAGGTCTGAAGCGAAAAAACACAGGAGCGACGCGAAGGGGAGGGAGAAAAGACGCTCGACGCAGAAGGAGGACGGGGGGAGAGTGGAGGGGGCGGCTGGGGTTGGGGTGGGTGTGTGGGGAGGAGAGGTGGGGGAGGAGGTAGGAGAGGGCAAAAGGGCAGAGCGCGGCGCTCCCAATCAGGGCTGTGTAAACAAGCCTCCCCTGGAGTGGACAGGCTTGGAGGGTAGGTGGTGGTGGTGGTGGGGGGAGGTGGGGGGGTATTGTGTGCATGTGTGTGTGTGTGTGTGTGTGGGGGGGGGTGGGGGGGTAACCCTCCATGGGCCACTGGGGCTGTCAGCAGAGCAGATAACTGATGGCAGGAATGTGGCATTTTGTTCTTAAATAGAGCGGAGTGAAGGAGGAGGAGGAGGAAGAGGGGAAGAAGGGGGCTGGGGGGGCGGGGGCGGGGGGGGGGTCTAACGAGTGGACCGCCAATTAACATCTACTTGATGCATTCATACAGCCAGGGGACCCTGGCTCCTCAAGCCTTGCAGCTGCATGTCTCCTGGCAGGCACTTCCCTGCTCCGCTGGACCCTGCACATTCACACAGAGGAGGTCCCGCAGGCCCGGGACCACCACACACACACACACACAGGCACACACACACACACACACACACACACTCAAAGGCACACACATACACACACACACACACACAGAGGCATACGTAAGCGCGCACACACACACACACACACACACACACACACACAGGCACAGGCACATGCACATTACTGCAGGCCCTGCCTGCTGAGCATGTCAATGGAGGTCTTCATATACGGGGGGGGGGGGGGGGCACATGGGCAGACTGTATGTCTTTAGATGAGGCGGTGCGGAAGGCAGATGCTTATTTCACGTGGTACTCTCCTTTCTGCGTTGACAGTTTCGACTGCCTTGGAGGATTAAGTCACCGCTCACACTGAGCGGGGTAACGGGCGGCTAACCAGAGCTAACTGCTAACCAGAGCTAGCCCTCTGGAAGGGATCTGCCGCTAACTGCCACCAATCTCCTTGTTCCAAATGATATCACAGCAGCATATACTGTGATACCTCCCGCCCTCCCACCCATAACCGCCGCTGTCTCCCCCTCCCCCCCCTGTCCCGGCCCCGCAGTCGTCCCTTTTTACATCCAGCGTGCGGGTGAGGAGATTGACATCAATTTAGGGAGTTAAGCCACAGCGGCGGGATAAGCCCGCCGTCTACAAGACACAGCACGCCTGCCGCCACAGCAGGACTCCCCCCACGTCTCAGAGGGGGGGGGGGGGGGAGACGGAGAGGGAGGGAGGGAGGGACTGAGAAAGAGAGGGAGGGGGTGAGAGAGAGAGAGAGACAGAGAGAAGGGAAGAGACAAAGACGGAGAGAGGGCGAGAGAAACAGAGAGGGAGTAAGAGGTAGAAGGGGAGAGAGAGAGAGAGAGAGAGAGAGAGAGAGGGGGGGAGAAAGAGGGAGAAGGGGGAGAGAGAGGGATAACGGGGAGAGAGAGAGCGAGAGAGAGGGAGTGTGTGGGGGAGAGAGAGAGAAAGAGAGGCAAGATTTTGGTTTGTAAACATAGAAATTAAGAAGTTCCTTGTTTATAATCCAACCCATGTACACACACACACACACACACACACACACACAGGTGAAGTGTTTCCCCCGTCTCCAGCGGCAGAAAGAGAGCTCCCCCCCAGTGATCCCTGTATTTAACCCGCCCTGAGTCGCCACCCATCGGGACCTCCTTTGAGGCCCAGCGAGGTGTAAACAAACCCAATACACTCCGCATTGTTGCTCCCCGAGGGTCTCGCTTTACCCCGAGGTACAAATCACTGCAGGTCACGCTCTGCTCGCTCGCTCGCTCGCTACATAGACCCCCCCCCCTCCCGCCTCCACTACCCGCCACCCACATCCACACCCCCCTTTCCTCACCCCCCCCCCCCCCCCCACCCACCCATGGGCTTGGGCGGAGGTGGTGATGGGGGTGGCGGGGGTCCGTGCATTAACCCCACTAAAGCAGGGGCCAGCGTTGTTGACTTCATGGCGGTTTATTTAGATTTGACGTCCCCAGGATTGATGGAATCCCGGTTCCTTTCCTTTCCCCCCCTCCCCTATGCAGTCCTGACTTTCACACACGCCTGCTTAGTGTTCGACCTGCGGACCACCGCTAGCCGAGCGGCCAGGGTCCGCGTGTATCCGTTTCTTTATGTTGTAACGCCACGTCTGATTCCGCCCCTAATTTCCTGGACATCGGGACCACTTGTGCAACACGGGCGTTCTCAGCCCTGGAAACGATCACTACAATTGAACCATTACGGTTCAATAGGTTGTACGCCCACGTCCCTCAAGCTAGACTCCAGCCAAACAGGACAACTTTAAAAAGGTTGGTTAGAAATTCCTCACATTAATAGAATCCAACTGATTCCCCGATATGACCCCAGCATTGTATTTCACGTGCCACAGACACATAACTGACGTCTTACTGAGACCAGAACGGTGACTGTTTTCCTTCGTTTGCTCTGTTGCCTTGCTTTTTTGTATTTTTTTTTTCAAGTGTGTGTTGTGTAAATAGTTGTATACAAACGCCGTCTGGGGCCGGCAGGCCACAAGGCCGCTATCCATTTCCTGCCGAGTGTCACTCCTCCGACCTGGCTGACAGTTAGCAGGTCAGGCTGAGTTCACCCTCGTCTGTAGGGGACAGAGTCTGTGTGTGTGTGTGTGTGTGTGTATGTGTACGTGTGTTTGTGTGCGTGTAGGTGTGTTTGTGTGTGTGTGTGTGTGTGTGTGTGTGGAACATCGAGCACTCCTTAAGGAATAGCAGAGAACCTAAGCGTTTTAAGCAAAATAAAGGCACAACACCCCTCCTTTTCTTATAGTCAGTATATATTTTCTTTTAGGTGTTTAACCTTTGCATGAATATTATCTTCATATGAAATAGCTTTCATAAATTTCTCGTGGCCAATTAGCAGGTATACCATTTGACTGCTGTGTCTCTGACTGGTTCCTTTTATTCATCTTCTTTTAATAAACACAAACCATTGAGTGTATAGTAGGAATTTAGCGGGTTTTAGTTAGTTTCGACGCAATGCTCGTCTACAATAGTGCCATTGTGCTCTGTTGTGTCACCATTACCTGCACTTTCAAACACGGGCACTCGCAATAGAACCTTTTTGTATTTTTTTATTGAGGGCCGCTAAACAGACAGATCACACGATACCACAGGTCAGTATCGTGCTTATTCACTCGGCTGCTGGGAGGTGTGTTTATTCATGGGGGGGGTGTAGTAGAGGACAGAGAAAAAGAGAGGCCGACAACGTGGAACAGAGAGAAAGGAGTGAGAGTCACAAAGCGGAAGAATGAGGGACGATCGAGGAGAAGGAAGAGAGAGAGAGAGAGTCAGCAGACACACCTGCTCCCGTCTGTATTGTCCAACCACGGGTTGAGAGGTTTTGAAATAAAGCAAAAGGGTGGTTGAAACATGGTCAGCTTTAGTACTAAAGCGCGTTACTTAGTTTGGTCAGGGTGTAGCCTGTGCAGAAATGTCATGGAGCACGTACTTCTCAGCACATATGTCACGCTGCAATTTTCTGAATGTGCACGTGAATCCCCTTTGTGGGTCGAGATAAAAATGTAATTCCGTTCTTCACTCATTTCTGATATCATTTTCTTTTGTGTTTGTATTTCTTAGTGTTTTTTGAATTTGTATTTTTTTTCTGCTTTTGGGTTAAGCGAGGTAACGCGTGTCTCCTGCCTGAGCCGGTCGGGTATGGGTAGGTACACTGGGTGTGCGCAGAACATCCCGAGGCTAGCAAGTTAGCTCGCTGGCTGATGCAGTTACAGCGCCGTCTCGAAGCGTTGAGGTATTTTAAACATAATGGCTGTATGGCCTGGTTTCTCTTTTGACCCAGTTAACAGTTCTCTTTTCCGTCTAATTAAATAAAGCCTGATTCGTTCAACTTTTTTCTTCATCAGGGTTTGGTGAAGACAACGTTTTTAAGCTAGGTCCGCATTATGCTCCTCTCAGATTTGTCGAATGTTCACGAGGTTAAAATATCAAAACACAAAACATGGGCTGTGGATCATGTTAGGATATAGTTCATGGTTTGAACAAGACAACCTTTACTAATGATCAACATACCGCCATCAAAACTAAGGGTTTCTCTCCAGAATCTCACCAATCCAGATCTTCTCCATATCAACACATGTTGCTCCATTCGTTATCCCTGATGGAATGTCAGGGTTGCCTAGCGAATGTCACTGAACGCCAAGCATTGTCACCTGACTCCCGGCAACATCACAGCCCAATTATATTGATTTGACATGACGTTTACAAGCAAGACTACCGATTCAAAGCTTGGCTTCTGAAACAGGATTTCGTTGTCATTGCTTATTTTATTCCTCAATTCAATAAAATACCCATACTGGGTTTCAAATAGTTAACATAGATGCTGAACATGACAGATGCGACAATGCAATAATGTTGATAGTTAATCTTTACTGTCAATATTGAACTTTTGCTGATTGGTTTGTTAAACAGCTGAGAAAGCAGCTGAGAGAGCTTGCATTTCTTAGAGGGATTACTATCGACTATCGGTTAGTTTTAGAAGGCAAACATTTTTACTTCAGAGATTATTTCTCCTACACACATGCTTGATAGCACCATCATAAATAAATCACATAGCATTGTTAGGAGAAGACATAATACATTGTGTCTCAGCGCACATTGGTTATTTTCTGTACAGCAGGGTTAACATACCGCTTGTGTGGATACCGTATTTTAAGTTTTGACGTTTAACTTGTCTTTTTTGGCCAGGGAATTCCAGGTTGAGATGTTTATGTTGTACGAGCAGCGCACCGTCTGGGATGAAAGTTCCAGTGGGACGTCCCGGGAAATTGCAATGGGAATCAAACCGACCTGCTCTATAAAACATTTACCAGTATATACAAGAGTGTACAATGGAGCACATACATTAAAACAAGAGGTTAAACCAGCCATGTTTTACTGCACCTGACTCCTTTAAATAAATGAACCGGGTAAAGGTGTGGAAATAAAACCGCGTAGGAGGGTTCCACCTCTTACCCCCGAACCTTATTATTTTTGGATATGAGCAGAGTTTTCCTATTCCCGTCGGACAAATCCATGCACAGTTCCCCTACAAAGCCCGGCAAGCCTCTATAGCCTCAGCTTCTTCCACTGGCTTGGGCCAGATTCTTTTTCCTGCAATGGTCAGCTGCATTTTCCGACCATAGCGTGGCGGTGGCTAATCACACCGCCCTCAGCCTCCTTGCTGCGCCCGGCGATGGCTGAGATGTGCTCCTCAATAATGCATTAGACAGGTAGTCCAGCCCCCTTGAGGCGTCCCCGCTCACTTCAACCACCGCCGCTACCACCACCACCACCAACACCACCACCTCAACCCCACCACCGTGGCCGCACAGCACAGCTCCATTGGTGGTGATGCTTTTGCTGTGTAAACTCAAAGGTTCAGGATGGGAGAAATAGCCTATTGATTTGAATGTGGGGGGAGTGGGAATGTGTGTGTGTGTGCGGGGGTGGGGGGGGGGGGGGGGGGGGGGTGCACCTGCATCTGCACTAGTCTGGCCCTCTTGTTGCGTTGGATAGAGCTGAACATGAAGATGGAGGGTAGGGAAGGGGCGCGTGTTCTGGGGATGCTGGATGGGTTTGTGTGTGTAGTGGTGGTGGTGGTGGTGACGGTGGAGGTGGTGGAAGGTGCCGGGGGCGGGAGGGGCTCTCAGCAATGCAAGAGAAAAGTAACGGCTTAGTTCTATACAAACTTCCAGTCGGAAATGGTGTGGAGTCTATGCGAGTGGAGGAGTTGTGGTGTCGGTGGCCCTGCTGGAACCCCGTGTTCCCGGCCTGTTCCCAGGCATTGTTCTGATCCGCCACGCGTCCGGAGTGTTCCTCCAGACCTCTGGACGTCCCCAAGGAACGGCATGACCAATGGAAAAACATATCGTATTATATTGTATTATACATTATTCAAACGCCGAATGTAGGTACATAGGTGTGTGCATGTGTGTGTGTGTGTGTGCGCGCGCACGTGCGTGTGAGTGTGCATGTGCGCATGTGTGTGTGCCTGCGTGGGTGTGTTTTAGGTCTCCAATGTGGAGGGGGGGGGGGGGATGGAGACTAGGGATGCATGAAGAGGGGTATGGGGGGGGAGTGGAGGGGGGTTATGAACAAAAACCCGGTCGCTACTCTTTCAGTCGCGGTGACATCAGCGCACTCTCACAAGTGTGTGCTTGCTGGAGTGGGTGAGGGCAGCGGGGGAGGGCTGTGATGGGCTGGGGGAGGGGGGGAGACACTCCCGGTGAGGTACAGACTCAGAGGAGGATAGTTGGGGGGCAGGGGGGGGGTGGGGGGGGGGCAAGGAGGAAGAAGAAGCAAAGAGAAAAGATAGAGAGGAAAGAAATGGGGGTGAGAGCGGGGGAGGGGGTTGAAGGAGCTGTTAAGGAGAGGGGGAGGGGGGGGGTAGAGTAGGTCTCCATGTGCTCTAACAAGCTGCTCTTGTGGTCCCCCTAACCCTTTTCTGAGAGAGAGAATAAGAAAGAGTGAGAGCGAGAGAGAGCAAGATAGAGCAAGCGAGAGAGCAAGAGAGAGTAAGGGAAATAGAGCAAGAGAGAGAGAGAGAGAGAGCAAGAGAGCAAGAGAGAGCGAGAGAGAGCGAGAGAGCGAATGAGAGCGGGCGAGAGAGAGAGGGAGGGAGAGTCCCTTGTCCCCTCAGCCTGCCTCTGACCACTGCTGGCTCCCTAAGTGGACTCCCTGATGGTCGCGGGACAAAGCCTCTCTCCTCCAGGCCACAAAGGCTCCTTCAACCAGATGGCAAATTAGCAGGGATTGTTCAAAAACAATGCAGACGGCCGATGACAGGCGCTCCCGGTGAGCCGCCGGGGCGGTATTAAAAGAGCGGTAGGCCGTTGTTTGGACAGGAGATTTTTCCATTTAGCGCTCCTCTGGTTCTCCTTACTCCCACTGGTCGACTGGGAGCCATTACTCTGTGCTCCGGGGGCCCATGGGCGGTTTAACACACATCCGTTGAGTTCAATCTGCGACTCCTATAGAAACAAACTCTCTCTCTCTCTCTCCAGCTCTCTGTGTCTCTACCTCACTCTCCCTCTCTCTCTATGGCTCGCTTCCTCTCTTTCTATGGCTCTCTCCTTCCCTCTCAATGGCTCTCTCCCTCTATTGCTCTCTCCCTCTCTCCCTCTATTGCTCTCTCCCTCTCTCCATATTGCTCTCTCGGTGGCTGTCTCCCTCTCTCTCTATGGCGCTCTACCTCGCTCGCTTTCTGTTAGTGGAAAACAGATGAGGTGCGTCTGTAATATGTGTTTGGACCTACAGACAATAGACATGTCTCTTTGCATGTAATCTGTGAACGCTTCAGGTCAGAGCAGCATCGAGTCCGGCATGCAATGGGCATATAGGCTGACAAGGAATAGGTCAGCTGTTTGGCAGGGTATTGAAGGCTCAAGGCTATTCAAGGCCATCTTTACTGCCAAAGCATTGTGGGTATTTTATAAAAAAAAAGCTTCACCTGAACTACGGGCTCCTTGGTGATTTGCTTCATCCCTCATCCTAATAATGACATGGTACTTAAAACCAGTATGTTTCTGGATCACTCTGCACAGGCCTCGGTCATTACCGTTGCTATTTCTGCCCAGTGGTGGTCGGGGCGTGTAACCGAGCCGTCCGTAGTCAGGGTCCACGGGCCAGACCCTGTGGAGACGCCTCGCAGTCGGACTTCATCGTGTTTTACTCCGAACGTAACAGAGCTGGGTTCCGAACAGATTAGTTTCAACGGGAGGCACTGAATTGCTGACCTGGTGGAATATCAATCAATGAGTACAATGAACTAAATTAAGAGGTGCCTTGCGCAGTGGTCGACAGCACCTAAAACGTATGCACACTGGCCTACTACCTGGAGCGCTACGGCAGGTCATTTTAATTTAATGCTGAGTCATTGTGTGGGGTTGGGAATGGGAAACACACTTGGGAGCTCAGAGCTCTCATTCTGGAGGGCGGGGAGGGGGGGGGGGGGGCGGGGGAGGGGGGGGTGGGGGGTATGCCACTTTAAATAATCCTGGGGTCCACAACTACTATGTTACATAATCGACATCTCCATGGCCACAGTGAGGGTTAAAGAAAAGTCGTCCAATGTAGTGTTGACACTTTTCTTCTCCTTAATGATGTATTACTGCAATTGCTCAGCAACGTCTGGCCACTGGGACGTGAAATAATTCTGTCCCCGTCCATGTGCGGTAAAAGTTTCCGAGTGTGAGCGCGGGAACCGAGAGTGACTGGATTGTGGCGGTGTGCTGGGTAGTGTGTGTGTGTGTGTGTTGGGGGGGGGGGGGGTTGTATTAAATTAAAACATGAACTCTTTCTCGGTTACGACTCATGACGGCCAGAAGAAAAAAGGGAGATGATGAGGTAGTGGTGTTTTGGGATTATATTTAGGAGAGAGGACGGGAGAAGAAAATATGGATTTCTTGTGGAACCCACAGAATAAAGGGCCACAGCCTTCTCGGTTCAGCAACCATAACAAACCGGGACCTATTTCAGTCTGGCTGCAGAGAGAGCAAGGCCAGGGAACACACACTTCTGAACGCCGCACCGTGCCACACAACCGCAATCCATTACTATTAGGGAATAAATCTAAGGGGGGGGGGGAGACCATGCC
>NC_140281.1:12713300-12740800 GCF_964030765.1 Micromesistius poutassou | reverse complement strand
CATATGCACTCACTCTGGAGGACACCATCTCCGACACACACACACAGACACAGACACAAAGACACACACACACACACATATGCACTCACTCTGGAGGACACCATCTCCGACACACAGCGAGACAGACACACACACACACGTCTGAAGCCCTTCATTTTAACCAAGCATGCTTAATTCCCAGCTCAAACAAACAGCAGTGGTCGGTTACACACAACAGTCCTACACCACCCCGCTCCTCCCCGGCCCTATCTGTCATCAGCTCACACAGGTTGACACCCCGTGACGAATGTGCAGAGTTAATGCTCAAACTCTTCCTCGCCTCACCCCGCACACCCCCCCAACCACCCTCTTCCACCGCAACATAGTCATTTTCAGATGAGGCCAAACTGACACACACACACACACACACACACACACACACACACACGCCCACACTGTCAAAACCTGCCCCTGCTTATGCAAGGGGACGGACTCGGAGCTGCCATCGCGAAACACATTTGTGTTGTGTTGTGTCAGCAGCATAAGTGTCCGGTGTGTGTGTGTGTGTGTGTGTGTGTGTGTGTTGAGATGGGTGGGTTGGAGCAGAGGGGCGGGTGGGGAGGGGGGGAGGTGTCAGCCTGCCTCCACCACACCGCCTGCCAAAACCACTTCCTTAAACATGTCAGATATAATCCTGTCGTGGCCGGAGGGGAAGCGGAGGAGGCCAGCAGGAGAGCAAGCTAGACAGGAGAGAGAGAGAGAGAGAGAGAGAGAGAGAGAGAGAGAGAGAGAGAGAGAGAGAGAGAGAGAGAGAGAGAGGAGAGGAGAGAGAGAGAGAGAGAGAGAGAGAGAGAGAGATATGGAGAAAGGGAGGGAGGAAAGTTTCACAGGGAGAGAGGTAGATGACGAACGCTGTATGAATTATGGCCAGGTGTGGCTGTCTCTCCCATACAACGGTCATGCCAACGGTCATGCACATGGCAGGAAGGAGGGGGTGGGTTGGGGTGAGGTGGCGTGGGCTGGTGGGGACGGGTTAATAGCTTCCGATTCGTTAATAGCTTCCGATTCAGAAGCTGTCACCCTGCGGTGCTTGCTATTATTGTGGACGGACGGCTATATGACTATATTTATGAGGCAGAGCAGCAGCAGAAGCACAGCTAGAGTGGATGTGGTCCGGAGGTGTTTGCCACTGTTGGCATGGGGAGTCTCGCCCTCACAGATGTCAACAAAACACGCCGGGTACTGGCTCCTGTTCAGCAGGGTTCCTTCTTTTGCAAGCTAGGTTTGCCGGCGGTTTGCCGGCGGTTCCCGAAATAAGTGCCCATTCGTTATTAGTGACTAAGTGACTGAAGCGCAGCCCAAATCATTTCCTGCTCCAGGTGGTTGTGGTCGTGCTAGACACATGGTGAGGCCTTGAGGAAATGAGCATGGGGGTTGTTGAGGTTTGGGAATCGCGAGAAGCCGCAGATGTTGAGGTGAGTTTGCCAGTGGGCAGCGCAGAACGGTGTGTGTGTTTGTGTGTGTGCAGCAGATGTGTACCCACTGCACTTCTCAAGAGCCTCTGTGTGTATGTGTGTGTGTGTGTGTGTGTGTGTGTGTGCGTGTGCGTGTGTGCGTGTTTGTGCGTGCGTGTTTGACGATGAGCCCGGCCTTGCCTCGAACTCAGGGGACAGCCCGAAGTCTTTCGCCCAATTCCCTCGTTATAGAGACGTGCATTGCCCCCTAGTAAATGTTAAACGAGAATCAGCAGTAGTTCCGCTGATTCTCGGTTATTGCACAACCAGGCAGTGTCAAGAAGACTGCTGGGAGCTGCAGCCTCGAAAGTGAGACGGCATCGCACTAGTGTAGCGAAACAAGAGTGCTAGGTTGAGTGAAAGCTCTTTGCTCAGCGCCGGTCCTGAGTGAGGCTCTGGGTGTCGATCCACCACATGTTCAGGGGTTTGTGGCTCGCGGATCAGTCATAAAAAAGAGAGCCCCAACGCCCTGAGATCAACGTGGCGATATGAGTGTTGTTGCATCACGCGGCTCACGGTTTGGCTAAGGTGTCATGGTCTGTCCGTGCCAACATTCATACAGCTTAACGCACAATTTTACTATGTTTTAGAGTTTCCAAATGCACAATAACAAACATGTTGGCAGGTGCCTTGGCCTCGTGAAGATGAAATGAAATACGTACAGTATATATATTGCAATAGTTCTATAGGTCAGAAGTCCAGCTATGTTGCTCTCAACTGGCACGCACACACCCATCATGTTCCCGCTCTACTATTGGTCAACAGACGACTTCCTGATCAATGAAAAGCTGGCAGATTTCAGGTGTAGATAAGTGGTAAGTAAGTGGATGTTGAAGGAAGCGTTGCTTTCAAAGGGGAGATTTTGAGATTGTGGATTAATGTGTGAAGAATCCGAATGTGCAGCACAAAGAACTAGTTGAAGTTGAGATAAATCATTGAACTTGTGGAGCAATAATCAGTTATTGACCAAAAAGTGTATGGCAGTGACCTTTGGAATGGTTTTCCTTTGGAGTGTTTTGCAACAAGGAGTGCTGTTTGAAAAATAAGTCAAACTGTAGCGAGAATGAATAGGGTCCTTTAACTGGCTTTGCCTCGATCCGTAAACTGTGTTCCCTTTTACTTTGCAGTGGAATTCTCTTTAAATATTGAAATCGTCTTTTTCATTAAATTTCTATTTTGTAACACAATACTTTCTGCCTCAGGCTCCAACGCTGTCTCTACTCTCCTTCTCACGCCTAGAGTTTCTGACTCTGAACAAAAATAGAAGCTTCTTCTTTATACCATGCCCTGGCGCAGTCCAACATTAACAAAGTATTGTGAGCCATATCATCATGCCATGGAAGTCAATCTTTCCAAGAGGTTCAAAAAACAAACCCTCCTCCCTCCCCCCCACTCCCCCACTGCCCTAGCCCCCCAGCCCCCCCAGAAAAAAACTAGGGCTGGAAGTAGCATCTGTCAATAAAGAATAAATGAACAGCTTGATTATACAGCTGCTTGGACTCCAGCCATCTCTCCAAAGACAGGAGAGTCCAAGAGAAAAAAGGAGGAAAGAAAAAAAAACAGCAGAAGTTGGGTTTGGTTGTTTTACTTTGTGCAAGCCCTTCCTCGCTCGTGCTGCACAGAAAGTGCAAGGCTGCACCAGTGAAAATAAATCTACAATGCCAAGGGGTATTCTCGCTTTCGACACATACGCCCCTCTCCACCTATACACACAAACGTCAAGCACTGTATTCTGTTGTTTTCTTCAGTGTGTGTGTGTGTGTGTGTGTGTGTGTGTGTGTGTGGTGTGTGTGTGTGTGTGTGTGTGTGTGTGTGTGTGTATGAGTGAGTGAGTGAGTGTGTGGTCCATGTTCCTGTATGCCTGGGAGAATGTATGCAAGTATCTATAAGTGCGCGCACGCTTACAATCCAAAACGTGTATCTCTCCCTTATAGCGTTTTCAGTACATTGTTGGAATGCGGCGAGGCACAGGGCCTGTTACGAAACAGCAAGTGGCTCCGTCCAAGGCGGCTGCTTTCAAAGTGGCTCCGTTCGAATCGGCTCCGCCCGAAGTGGCTTCATTCGAAGCGGCTCTGTTCGAATCGGCTCCTTTTGAAGCGCCTCCTTTTGAAGCGCCTCCTTCCGAAGCGGCTCCGTTCGAACTGGCTCCTTCCAAAGTGGCTCCATTCGAATCTGCTCTGTTCGAAGCGGCTCCGTTCGAATCGGCTCCTTTCGAAGCCCCCATCCCTCGCCCGCAAGAAAACCCTCATTTAATCATGCGCTGCCACACTTTCTGAACCTCACTCATATGAATTCCTCGCATACATAATCAAACCCTGAGAAGCATGCGGCCAGTCAGGGTGGAGGTTATCTCCGTCCAGGGCTTGAATGATGTGTTTTGTATTCTGCTTACGGATTGTTTACCCCTTGGAATAAAACACACAGAGGAAAAAAAAGGATCTACTTTCCTGCATGCATGTGGAAGAGAACTCGAGGAGTAGCCCACTTTGTGCTGAAGTTGTGAGAGAGCAAGAGAGAGAGAGAGAGAGAGAGAGAGAGAGAGAGAGAGAGAGAGAGAGAGAGAGAGAGAGAGAGAGAGAGAGAGAGAGAGAGAGAGCAAGAAAGAGCAGGAGAGAGAGAGCAAGAGAGAGCGAGATAGAGCAAGAGAGAGCAAGAGCGAGTGAGAGAGCAAGAGAGAGCAAGAGAGCGAGAGAGCACAAAGAGGCCCAACTAACCCACAGCATCACTGATGGCCAAACCAGAGCCCGGCTGCACCATTACACACAATCACTACACAGCAGCGGCCTGCAGAGAGCCGACAGGTAAGGTATATGGGCCGAACGCAGACAGCATCTCCCTGGTCTCCCCTGCTGGGGGCTCCCTCTGAAGGCGGGCCAAGTGAAGGCCCGCAGAAAGACTGAAAACATGCACTCACACGCTTTTAGTGTGTGCGTGCGCATGTGCGTGCATGTGTGTGAGCATGCATATGTATTTCTTGTACGCCTGTTTTTTTTAGATATGTTGTATATCCGAGCACGGGGTTTTGTGTTTGCGGACGAGCATGGCTGTGTTTATGTGTTACGTGCGTGTCAGTACAGAGTTGTCCACTTGGCCCCATCGCCACCTATCAGCCCCGCCCCCATATCCCATCAAGCAAAAACAAACGGGACGATTAAAACTAACACACAGAGTGCTGGAGTTCCCCCCAACAAGAAAGCCTGCACCTAAACTTTTTTTTTTTTTGCCCTCCACCTCTCTCCCACTTTTACTTTTTTCACCCCCAACCTCACCGCCCTCTAACGCAACCCCCCCCCCCCCCACACACACCTCACCGATGCCCCCCCCCCTCTCTTTCTTTCTTTCTTTTTTTCACATGCTTTTACAGTGAGGTATACGCTGAAAGCTCTCTTTGTTGCCACGGTCTGTGGCATCTGAATGGCACCAAACAAGCCCCAGAGTGGGGCTCCCCCCCCCCCACACACACACACACACACCCCACCACCCGCCCCAAGACAGCCCCTGCTGAATAGAATTCTTCTCCTGACTTCTCCTGGGCCCGGCGACAATGAGTGGTACCACTCCTTTCTAGTCAAGCCCACGCTAATGGCTAAGACAATATTTGCAGGAATGAGGAGGGGATTTCATTTGCATTCAGGCTGTCTCCATTTCTTTTCATAGGACTTTTTTTTTGGGGGGGGGGGGGGGGGCGAGTTGGGGCAGGGGGTTGAGGGGGGTGAGGCGTGAGGGAGGGAGGGGGAGGCCTGCTCAGTTCTGCCGATGGGGTCGGCCGTGGCCCCTGGAAGTATAAGCATTCTGCCGATCTTCGCTTTGATTTCCTCCCAAAACGCCCCGCTGCCGCCGCCGCCACCCCGCCTGCAGCCCCCTCTTTACAGCCCACCCCCCCCCCTGTCCTCATCTTGTTTTGTTCTTTCGAATACCATTTGCTGCCCTGCGCTTGGTTTCCCTAATTCAAAACGGAAAAAAAGGAGAAAGCGGGGGGGGGGGGGGGGGGGTGTTCGGGAAGGAACAGGTGTGGGGTGGGAAGAGAGAGAGAGAGGAGAGATGAGAGGAAAGCGAGAGACAGTGATGGGATTGGTTGTAAAGTAGTCAGTAAGCGCGGAAAAAAAAGAAAAGCCTTGATAGTTGAGCAGGACTTGTATTTGCTGTCTATTAGAAGGCCCTATTTTCCTGTATAGGAAATATATCCTATATAGTCCAACCAAATGGATTGGAGGCTCTTTTTACTTCGTTATATTGCGTTGAAACACAAATATTCCCAGAGTTCCCCCCTGAACTTAAAGGGTCCACATGAAAGGAGGCTCCAAAGTGTTGATCCAAAAGTATTCTGGATGAAGTGATGAAAGTTTTTCCTCCGTTGTTTCAGTTTCTTCTCTCAAAATGATATTCCAAACGCTTTTGTGTTAAACCTTCGGAATTACCTCCGGGCTACGAAAAAAAAATTACTCCGTTGTTGTGTGATTAAATAAAGCAATTAGCGGAATCGTTTAAAGAGAGAACACTGCTTCAGATTACAAACGGGGTGTGTGTGGGGGGGGGGACAGAAATCAGCAACAGGCTAAACAGTTCCTAATGCTGACTGACAGCAGAGGAAACGGTAACGTGTCATAAAGAACCAGGCGCTGTGTGTTTCTCTGTCTTCACCCCCTGGGGCGGTATTGAACAGGTTTCCACAGAAGCAAATGCACCACACACACACGCGGTTAATTATAACAACTACATATTTTTAAAAAAGTATTAAGAGTATTGTTTCCATAGGAACAGCCCAACTAGTGACGCAACATTGGAAGTTAATCGCAACTGAACAATGCACTCATTTTTAAATTTCCCCTGGTCTGCCAGAAAGTAGAGGGCAACGTCGAAGATAGCATCCGTGTGTGTGTGTGTGTGTGTGTGTGTGTGTGTGTGTGTGTGTGTGTGTGTGTGTGCACGCACATGCACGAGTGTTATAAAAGCGAGCGGCTTTGGAATAGCACCATGGGCAGATCATGCCATGGGCAGATCATTTGCACAATATGGTGGCAGTTAAATCTATATTGGTCCAAGAGGGCAAGTGATGCAATGATGTGACTGACAATGTATTGTACGTCTCTACAGTATCTCTACGTTTGTGTTTAGAGCTTGGGCTTCAAGTTGGGCTTGAAACAAACTTCTGATCTGTCTGTGGCTCTTTTCGTTTTTTCTTTATCTACCATCTCGCAGACAGAACAGCCTCTATTCTATCTGATCTGCTATTTCCCTTTGAATCTTGATTATCGTGGCACATTATTCGCAGCAATGTCTAGGAGACTACCAGTGCATTTCAAGGTCTAGTTAGTGCCTTGTGCAGCAACCAACCCTCCCTTACCCCAAAAAGTGACTTATTACTTGTGAATTGTTTGTTTCCCCAACATGAATGCCAGGCTGGCAGGTGCTGGAGTGATCCGAAGTCTCTCAATGGAGCTGTTAACAGCGGAATATAATTTGTCCTCAGAGGTGGAGAGACGCAAACACAAACATAATTTATGTGTTTAAGAAAAGGGAGGAAAAAGCTGTGAAAGGGGTTGTTTTAAAAGACGTCTCTCCGTAGGAACGCGGAGCGTCTCTGCCCTAGAGTTTCCCACCAGGAAGTGTAACGGTAAACAGACATTTGACAGCGGTTTGCTGGAGTACCGAAATGAAGCCACGGCTGTGTTCGCGTATTCTCTTTGAGATGCCTCGCGAACGCCCCGAACGCTGGGGAGGTTTTTTTCTTTTGCATATGCAATCTTTCACTTCTTCCTGAGAGGACTTCCTTGACTCATAAATATTCATATTCAGCGAAACAACAATATTAGTGCTTTACGTACAAAAATGCAGGGGAGTGATCCCTTCTGACTCTGTGAGGTACTTTTTTGTAACGACACTGTGTGTTGGCGGCGGTACGCTCCGATATCGACAGGTGAGGGGAGTTGAGGAGGCTTCACAACCACGGCAGCTTTAAAGTTGACGGTGTGCATGCGCAGTGGCGTTTCTAGATGTAAAAAACAGGTGGGGCTAGGCTAATATTTATTATTATTATTTTTTAATAATTAATATATATATATATATATATATATTTTTTTTTTTTTTTTTTTTTTCACTCCACATTAAATGCACGGATGTTTTTGCCAGCGGTTTGGCTAATGCCAAAATCCCTTGGATGGTGGGGACCAAGGCGTTTTACCTCTAATTTTTCCTCCAGACTAAGGGTCTCAAATCTGTGCTCCAACAGATGATCTACCTCAGGGTTTCTCAACGGGGGCGTTCATAGAACCTAGGGGGCGCTGTGAAACTTTGCTTGTGTAGCGGTCATTATTTTTTACTTTTTAAACTTTCATGGTTTTCAAATATTTTCGGTGCAAAAATAGGATAACTGAAATAAAAATCCTTTTAACCCCCTTTCTAACCCCTCTATCGTCTCATCTACTTTTTACTTTATGCTCAGTACCGTCATGATCGCCATGGTAACGCCGATAAACAAATCCACCTCATCGCAGTAGTGGTGCTTTCCAAAACTATTTCGCCCTCCCCTGACTTCCACTGGTTGGTTTGCGGGACATGCAAAGCAAGCGGTGGATGGGGCATTACGCTAAGCAACATTAATCTCATCCATATTACACAGTAAGGCAACATAAGACGTGAATAAAGCTAACTCCGCTTAGCATGCTAATTGTAAACAATAGAACGTGCGCATTACATGTAGACAACTGCAACGTCGCTTATTACGTCTGCGAACCGATAAACACTTACTTTCATAAGGTACGCACACCAACCGGCACATACGCATTTAACACTGATGTTACAGGCGCTTAACTTGTATAGTAACAAACTACTTTAATTACTATTTGAACTTAAACGTGCTACTCTCCAACTCAGAACGAAGTGGATAAAGGCTGCACATGCGCAGCGTTGCTAGGCAACGTCACGTAAACAAAGGGAGTCTTTCGTACACATATTGAACCCAAGTTCGCGGGTTAACAGTTCAATAACCAATAAAAATGTACACAAGCACTGTTACGTATTAAACGTCAATAGCTCAATAATAAAACCTTTTAATAAAATTCTGAATACGTGAGGTGAGGACTAGGTCACTCGAGTCATGACTCATCACGCGCGCCACACACATTACGCTGTAGTGGAACGAACCATATATGTCCATGGCGGTGCCGGTGGGGCTAGCCCCACCAGGAAGTAAAATAATCTCCGTCCACTTCAACAGAGAAACACTCTGAGCATGCGCATTTCAAATTTTCAAGCCCAATACACATTACATTGGGCTGGTGGGGCTAGAGCCCCTCTTGCCCCACCGGATGAACTCAGCCGGAAGAAGCAAGCTAGGGTCGACTAAAAATTAACTAAAAGCGCCGAACTTATTATTTTACAGTACTTTATGGGGAGATTTTTTTATTTTATATATATATATATATTATTTTTTTATATAATATATTTATTATATTTAAATTTTTTTTTTTTTTTTTTTTTTTTTTTCTTGTGAGAGTAGGTGGGGCCGAGCCCCACCTGCCCCTAATGACCAGTCGCCACTGTGCATGCGTCATATTTTACATTTCCCTTTTGTTTGCTCTCTCGTTATGGCCCTTGGGAGTCACCTGCAAGCTAGGTTTTACATGTGATACAGTGGGTGTCTTTTTTGTTGTGTCCCCATCACACACACACGCACACACACACACACACACACGCGCGCACACACACACACACACACACACACACACACACACACACACACACACACACACACACACACACACACACACACACACACACACACACACACACACACACACACACACACACACACACACCTATTCCAAACCACCCATTTGTACCCCGTTGTTTTTCATGGCCTCTCCGGAGCAAAACAAGCCAAGTCAGACGCTTACAGTTGCAAACTAAAACTATGATACAATGTAAAATGACCTGCAAGGGGGAGCTGGACATCAGACTGGTCTCTCTGTATAACAACAGAAACCAGATGTAATTGTTGGTCATACCAACAAATGGAGAGACGGACAGACGGACGGACAGCACCACGGCCATAGATCAGTAAGCAGGGAGAGGGAAACTAAAAGTTAGAGACAAGTGAGAAACAGGAGTGCAATGAGGGGGCGGTTGGGGGGGATAGATGGTGTAGTAGGCACGAGAGGGAACCAGGGATTAGGAGTGAAAGAGAAAAAGCAGGGAGGTGGGGTTGCGCATGGTTGGTGTGTGTGTGTGTGTGTTTGTGCATGCATGTGTGCACAAGTGTGTGTGTTCATGTGTAGGTGTGTCGGAGTGTGTGTGTGTGTGTGTGTGTGTGTGTGTGTGTGTGTGTGTGTGTGTGTGTGTGTGTGTGTGTGTGTGTGCGGAGGGCTGGCAAAAAGGTCTCATATTCAATGACCGCAGCACTCTTCCAATTTCTTCCTCGCTCATTTCTTTCCTTCCTGCCTGGCCCCGTCCTTGATTGAGGGGGACAGGCTCCACACTGGTTTAGCCCGCGGTCATATTGACTGCAGCCAGGCTGCTGGGCCTCATATGGCTGGAGGCTACATATCTACCTGCCTGCCTGGACGGCCCGGCGGCTGGGCTGTAGCTGCTGGCTCTGGCTAGCAGCTAGCTGGACAGCAGGGAGAAGAACCCTCTGTGTGTGTGTGTGTGTGTGTGTGTGTGTGTGTGTGTGTGTGTGTGTGTGTGTGTGTGTGTGTGTGTGTGTGTGTGTGCGTTTTTAGTTTTTCTCCACAGGGCAAACAGCCGCTCTCCTGTCCACCGAATTAACGAGAGGAGGTCCAGGAGATAGCGAGTCTGACAGCTTGTCTGTCTGCTGAAGGGCTGCCGAGAGGCGAGAGGGGGCACCCCCCCGGTCGTCTCCACGCAGAGAGGACAGGAATCCCAATGAGTTCCCCCCCCCCCCCCCCCCCCCAAGCCATGACTGCAATTTGTATTTGTGTATGGATTAGCTGGTTTTCAAATGAATCTAGATTGCGAACACACTCCTCTCGCTGTTCCAATGAGGAGCGTTGACGCTAGCGTTCTTCATTCAAACACGATGAAGAGGTGTGAGAGTATCAGGGGAAAAAAATGTTCAATTCAATTAATGTACGGCCTTTGGAAACCTCCACACCCTCATACACTCATCCAGCCGCTACCAAACTGCTTTCAGCCAGGGCTCAGTACTGCTTGACGATCAGCCTCTTTTGACCACTTAGACCTACGCAAATAAAACTTCATATTTACAGACCTTAATTGCCAAGTTAATATTAATGTCAAAATTAAGTGGGGGTCAGTGTACAATCAGTGGTTGGCTCAATAAGTTGTCAGAAGGTAGGTGACATGTGATTTGTTGACTACAATTTCCTCCATCATTTGGTATATTCAAGGAGTAATATTTAGCTTGTACCAACAAACATGAAGCGCGGGTTTAAACAGTTAATAATCGGATATAGCTGTTCTTCAGAGTGGAACCAATGGCTTGAGAAACGCTGCTTTAGTCCTTTCGCTGGCGTGTGTTGTTTTGCTGAAGTATGGCAGGCAGTGGGTTAAACCCTGCAGTCTGCAGCCCCATACCTGCTCAGCGAATGACAGGTGTCCACCCCTCAGAATCACACCCCTGTCAGACTTAGCCCCCCCTAATAGCTACTTATCACCGACCCTGTGATTCATGGCACGTTTCAGGAGATGCTAGTTTACAGTTTCCCGCCAACTAATTATAGCGGGGTGAAATATGATGACAGGTTCCCTTTTAGACAAGGGGGCTTGTGGGCTCTCTCTCTCTCTCTCTCTCTCTCTCTCTCTCTCTCCTTACTGCCTATAGTTTTCTGGAGACGAGGGGAATGGCAGTACATCCTGTGTTTGTTGGCTGTTTCATTTTAACCACAAGCTTCTGTTTGAATCCAGACTCGGGTTGGGGTTGGGTTGTTTGGGGCGGGGGGGGTTAGGGCGGAGGCAGGGGGGTTGGAGGGCCATGGTGGAGCAGAAACCACAGACACGTAAACATTAGCGGTGGGCAAATGTAGACGGAGATGTTTAGAATTGCAAATGGGGCGCGTTATGTATTTCAAAGAGCATACCCCCCCCCCGGCCATCCCCCACTCCACTCCCTTCACGTCATGTGCCAATGCCCAATCCGATAAGGGGTATTAAGCCCATAAAAACACTAAAAACATTAGCGGAGTGAAACGTGCAGCGATGCGGCCGTGTCCTCCTCACAGCCCAGAAACAGTAGATCAAATCATCAAAGTCTGAGTCTCGTCAACACAAGTAATAGCGATCCATCTCCCCTGCCATCTCCGGCTGGAGACATAACTGGCTAAACTTAGAGAGGCAGGGAGCCACCGTTTATATTTGTGAGTCCATAAAGAAATGCGATGGATTGCGAAAAGGAGGAGAGAGAAGAGCGATCCCCAGCAGTGACGAGTGGGTTGTGTAAGGAGCAAGTTGGTGTGGGAAGTTATCGTATCTACTTCTCATTTCATTAGGCTGTAAGGACAACGAGAGTGGAGTTAAAGCTGACTGGTCATGGTGTCCATTCAAACCACCAGGATGGGCTCTGTGGGCTAAGATTGTTGTTCGTTTATGTTGATTATGTTCCACTGGCACATTATGGTGCGCACTATACTAGGAATACAATCTCTGTGTGTCTACGATGAATACAAAGGGAAGCCTTCCCATGATGGGTCTCATTAATCGGGGGTCCGTCACCCTCCGAGATCCTCAACAGAGGATGTGTCCCAGTTATCGGCCATTGTGTTTGGTCCATCATGCGACGAAAATAGAGATGGCTCCCTTTTGAAAAGACTCAGACTTTCCGGGTTTTTTTGTTGCTCCATTTAAGTGATAGAGTGCTGCTGCCGGTGGGAACCTTAGGACAGCAAATAGCATCGCCTGGGGGTTGTTTGTTCCGTGAACATAGATACAACAAGGGAGATCAAACTTAAAAAAAACTGAAAAGAATGGACGCACTGTCTGTCCTAGGCATCACATGATGTGTGTGGTGGGTATAGCATATAGCGTCATACTAAATAAGGTTCCGCATGAGAAACTGTATATGAGTTGATGGGCAATGGCTGAGGTTGTCACGTGATGTGTGTTATGCCAAGTTGTATGCATAGGCTTTTAGGTCGCTCTCGCTCTGCCTCTCTATTTTCTCTGCTGTTATGATCTGTGTGAAAGAAAACATGTGTCAATTGCTATGTATCCAACAATTTGGAGTAACAGGCAGAAGAGCCTACTGCAAGAATGTCTTCAATACACAGACCCAAGAGTTATTTTTCCTTTACAATCCTTTCTGAAGAGACCAACCTTTACCCATGGGAAAATCACAGGTTATAAATCTCTGAATGGTACACCGTACATTATTGAACAAACACAACAAGTATACAAGCCAATAGACGGGGAACAGCGTGTAGGCCACTTAGAGAGCGGGGGAGGGGAAGACCAGAAGTGAAGCAATCAAAGATGGCGGCAGTGGAGCCATCAAATTGAACGTGTCTGTACCTGATCACTGAGCAGCTGAGCGGCTGACGATGGCTTGGCTGCCACAGCACAGAACAGGACGTGACGGTCTTATGGTGCCTGCTCCGCGTGCATGGAACTTTGCGGCAAACCAGTCAGTAAGGACAGGTTTAGCTGGTTAAGTCCATTACCATACACTAAGATGTTTTTGTTCTAACAACACCCCATTACTAAGCTTTCTGAATGTGCAATCGCCTACCTGTCTTTTTGTATTTAGGTATTAGGCAAATTACAGCATGCAGCTTTGAAGCTGAAATGAGTTTCATTATAACTGGGATCCCCATAATACAGACAAACCAGAAAATGACATGCCCACTCCACGACCAAGTCAATAACACGAATAAGAATAAGAATGTTAATTATCAGTTTGTTGACATTTCAGATCCAGCTAAAAATCTTAATTTGTTGTTAATTTGTTTGGATTTAGATCTAGTCTTTCCAGTCTTTATTTTCTACTTAGCGCAGTATAACATTCAATGAATTTTAATATATCTGTTTCAGGCTAACCCCTATTGCCAGGGTTAAAGTTCTACATAACGTATCCTCTTATGACAGTAACAACAGATTGACTTTGAAGAGCTGTGGTTTTACATCAACAAAATGTGTTCATGTTAACACGTGCCAAGTTAGGGCATTCCAATTGTTCCCTGGAAACCGGAGCTTAAGGATGGTGTGGTCTTAATGCTATGAATAACAATAAAACGACGAGTGCAGCGTTGTCCTCCATGCGCCCATCCAGATCTTGGACCAAAAGGAGGCTACCGTTGACCCATTGTGCGCCTGAACTAAGGAGTTTGTCATGGAGGTCTCGCACCTGAGACAAAAAGCCCCGATCCTTTGGAGCCCATTGTCGAAGTTCTGTGACAAAAGATAACACGCCACATTAGCAGTCGCGTTAAACTGTGTCAACCCCCCACCCCCATTCAACACACACAACCGCCATGCCCTCGCCCCCATGAATATGTCCCCATTGTTTACCGCGTGTAATGTTACAATCTCATTATTAAATGATGGCGTGTATAAAGTCTGACACCGGAGCCGGTGGCCCCCAGGCCAAGCAAGGGGCCACAGGATCGGTCACAGGAGGAGAGAGACCAGAACCTGGGTGTGAAGCGTTTAGCGGCGGCGGGTGTCAACGCAAGTTACCTCTGATGGCTGTTGTGTCGGCCCCCAATTAGACCTAATTGGATTGCTGGTAACCCCTTCAATTAGCTTGCCTAATAGGGTTTCCCGCTGTCAGACTACCGTGTACAAAATGATGAATAAATTGTGTATTTGAGGTGTGAGGCGCAGTTGTTTAACACTATGCGAAAAAGAGAAGAAGGAAAAAAAAAAGGGAAAATGTTAACAAAAATGCCAATTAAGTGGAGGCTCGGGCATTAAAGTTAACAGGATAAAGAGCGAGGGGTGGGTGGGTGGTTGGGAGGTGGGGGGGGGGGGGGGGGGAGTGACATAGACAGATAGAGAGAGCAGGAAAGAGTGGCAGTAAAGCACAACGGCGCAAGGGAACAACTAATGGGAAAGGAATGCAGTATATTGCCACCCTGAGATTGAATATTTAACAAAGCGTGCGGTTAAAAAGTAACACAAGGCTCAGGCATTGACATTCCTATTAATGTTTAACTAGCCGGGCCAGGACATTCAGCCGTATATTCTTTGGATTGGTTTTGCATAAAGAACGAGAATGCCACATGAAAAGCGGGAATTTAGAAAATAAATCAAAAGCACAAATGGACCGGGCGTTGTTGTTCGACTCAAGCCTGTGTTGAAACGGCTAAATGTCAGGAAATAAATGCTGATAAATGCCTATGCCTGCGCCTCTGATTTCACACATGCTTCTTCACACTTGGAGGAAAACAATTTAAAACCGACAAATCTCCAAACACAGGCACCGCCATCTCCTTAAAAGCTCAATAACAGCCCATTCAACTCGGCGGAAAGCTCCAGACTTGCATACGGATAAGCCTTAAAAGTTGGACAAGCTTTTATTTACCCTTGTAACGGAAACAGTCATGGTGTGGCCATATCTAAATGTGATTGGATGACGGGGTTTGCTTAAGGAGGAATGGAGATGACATACTAGCTCGACAAATCGGTTTCATTCACACGCTAATTTGTGGCTCTAATGGGCCACGGTCCTATTGGGGCCCGACACAGTGGCCCTAGACTGCCTGCTGTGCTGCATAGTAGGTCTGAGCCTTACCAACTTAATCCAGCTCCATAGGTGGCTGCTGCACTCGTCACCATCCATTTACTGCTCATGTTTTTTTAAGGTCAGTGTTTGCTGTTCAATTTCAGTGGGACAAATTCCCAGCCGATAGATCATCAGAGGTACGTGTCAAAGGTTAAGGGAGGTAAACGACCTTAGGAAAAAGTTTTACTTCAAATTACTTTCAAGGTAGAAAATGGCGTGCATTCATGCGCTGCTGCGGCTACCATTTCTACCTTATGGCTTATCTCTCTAGCCCACTATCCAACACTCATTTATAAAGGCAGAAGCAAGTCATACAGCGCAGCCTGGAACGCATCGAAACTCCTGAAGCCCATAAGGACACAACCAGCCCACCCTGGCCTTCTCAATCCAATCAAATCCCACCCCCCCAAAGCCATGGGGGGCTGGGGGGGGGGTCTCATCCTGATAATTACTTTGGGGATGTTGAGATTGTAATGCCCATGGGACAAAATTAAATCTCTGCCATTGGTACAAACTCAACAGTGGTTCAATGAGCCTGACTAGATGGAGCGTTTGATCCTTGCAAAAAGATGGGGTGGAAAAATCGGTAAAAAGGCATTACCTGGAAGAAATCCAATCTGAGCATTCACTCCTGAAGGACATAGCGGATATCTGGATGAATGGGTGTATACATACCAGTGGATCTGTGATTTGCCCAAGGGCCAAGGCAAAACCATTTGCAACTTACCATAGGTGTAGATGTTTATTTCTTCAGGGCTGTTTAAATTGTATCAATGTTTTCATACTTGACTGGATTTGGACATTGACGCTAGTGTTTGAGTTCGACTTTGTCTGACTTGTGTAAGTCTAGTAAAGATGGACTGGAAAGACATATATTATAACCTTTGTAACATAAAAATACAAAAACATTAACTAACCAAACGCCCCGCTTGTGGTTGTGTTTACCTTCCCATTACACCACATCACGTAACTGAATAACAAAAGTTGCAACAGACTAATTGCAAGGTAATTGCTAAATTCTTGTTTGGCCACATTTTTGAGTGGATTCATTTGGGTCAACTAAAACCAGAGTAGACAGCAGCAGAACAATGGGGGCTGTGGGGGCTGGTGTTAATGCAACCGGAGTGCTGTTGGCCCTTGTTATCTTAAGAGATAGTAAATATGTCAGGCCGTGCAGGTCATCCCGGCTGCAGCTGCATTAGCAAGACAATGGACCAGGTCCATGGTGTAGAATGGAGCAATTCGTTAGTGAGGCCTGTTAATCATTTGTTTGCTCTGGCGGTCAAACAGTCATTAGTGGTACAGCGATAAGGTGAGGGTGTGGCGTTAAGAATACTCTGACAATTAATGACTTGCCCCAACTGGTGGGAAAACACATTGCGGTGTGTGTGTGTGTGTGTGTGTGTGTGTGTGTGTGTGTGTGTGTGTGTGTGTGTGTGTGTGTGTGTGTGTGTGTGTGTGTGTGTGTGTGTGTGTGTGTGTGTGCACGCCGTTTGACAACTTTATGATACATTAAACAAACACAACAAAACGAAAACATTAACAAGGCAAGGTGCGGATTGGCTTCACATTGTAACGGTTTTTCAAAGGAAAATGACAACCCAAAAATTCCCCAACACTTTAGGCCTACTAATGCACATAGAGATATGAACTGTATGCAAGCGTTTCCACCGGCCCCCTGTTTACCCAGACCCATGACAGGTGTGTTGCTGGGGCCCGGGATCAGGAGACTTTACTCTCTGTTCCTTTGTGATGCTGCTGCCTAATGAGGCATGGAGGTTGCAGGCTGTGGCAACCCGGTACGCGACCGGGCTCTGGAAGCATGGACACACAGAGAAGAGAAGCCACACAACAGGTGAGACCTGATACCCAGTCTCTCTAAAGGAGTGAGGGAGTGGTTTGACCGACGCAAAGTCAAGAAAGCCCGCTGAACTCCGGCCCTGGCCTCACCTTCTCCTTTCTTAAAAAGGTCAAACGATTCTAGCTTCCCGTGTAAACCTGAGGCGGTCGCAAACTAGCCCAGAATTCCTCTGGCCAAATGCAACGATATACAATTACTTCCTGTTATGTGTCCTCGGCGTTCCCCCTGAAAGGGAGGTATGTGATTCCCTTGGCTGAAAAGGACTGCTTCCTCTGTGTAAACGCCCAGGAGAGAAGAAAATTGCGGAAAAATATCAGGCTTTAAAATACATTATTATCTCCATTCACCTCCGCATAACTAGACCTTTCTGGCAGTTGGTAGGCCTACTCTCAAGGCAGCTTTTCCAGCTGTGGATTTGTGTGTCATTGTCAGATTAGGGCTGCGGTTGTTGCATGAATACAGAGCTGGTTGTCCTTGTTTCGTAATATTAGTCCCTGTTTGGCTGCCAGCCAGTACAGTAGGGGTAAATTGAGTAAATACAGATGGGCCATGCAGATGCTAATGCACTTAGTGCTAGCAGTAAACAAAATGAGATTACTGGAGAAGGGAAGGCAAACTTCGAATTTGATTTACTCAGGCTTAGCGTAAACAGCTTGTCAAACTCCAGCTCGGCTGCAGTGGAAAGACGGTGGAATGTGTGTTTGACTAACAAGTACGAGTAAGTGTTCCCGGCTATTTATAAACGCACACAGCCAATTGTCATAGTAATTGGCAGTGACGGTGAAAAGTGAATGTGTAAGCACATTTCGCCCCAAATGTTTACAGAAATATTGTTTCTGTTTTGTATTATTCAGTTATGCTTTTTGAGTGATAGGGGGATTATAGGAAATGAAATGGGGCTAGGAACCAATCTGCCTGGGCTGTTATACCACTGCAATGAGAATACTGCTGGGAGAAATAAACAAAGGAAAGGGAGATACTGGAATGGCAAAAGGCGCTGGCAAAAGCCCGGTTAAACGTTGGTGTCGTTAGCGTGGCTGCATGCCCCCGTTACATTAGCATAATCCATGACATAATCCTGGAACAACAGCACCGTAACCAAGTCAAAACGGCAAGGCCTAGGAGAAGAAAATGTAATAGCACCTATAGCTTTAGGCTTTTACTACACGATAGTTACACATAGATCGCGGGTTAAGCTGCAGCCCCCATGTGAAAAAAAAAAGACTGAGGCTAATTGCATGTCAATAATTCCAATGCTTAATTTTAATGACCAGGAGAGTTAATTTATGTCTTGCCTGGGCTCCTGACGATATGATTAGCAGGGATGAAAGATAAAGCTAGAGGGAGAGAGAAAGGGGGATAAAGCAGAGTGAGAGAGAAGGGAATGGGGGTGAGTTGGGGGGGGGGGGGGGGTAGATAACGGTAGTGTTCCCTATTGTCTCCCTTCCCCGGATGGCAGCCAGGTCCTTGCAGACTCCTGAGTCGGCAGTTTGGTGAAGTGGCTGCACAAAGACAAGGAGGGTGAGGAAGAGGGGAGCGGGTGAGGAAGGGAGAGAGGCGAGTGAAAAGAAAGTGTGTATCTTGTATTCCCCCGTCCCCGTCCCCAAAGAACCACCATGTCATTTCTATGAGCAGCCAATCATAATTAACCAAGGGGGGGGGGGGGGGGGGCAAGGCCTCTCAATCACAATCTACACAAATGCGCTACGTCTGGTAAGCCAGGGAAACGTTCCTCATAAACGTAATTTTCTGCTGTAATACAAAAATCCACTGTTGATCTTATGTAATCCTCGGACGCAGAAGGGACCCAATCTTTGTGGTGGAAGCCAAAAGGTATTACGGGCACATTATCTAGCATCTAGAAACAAGTTTGGTTTGAAACAAAGGGGGCGGGAGCCCCTAGCAGGACACCATCCCCCACCGTGATTGGTGGGAGATTAAAAAGCATCACGGACCGGTTCCGACAATGGCCGCACTTCCTCCGGGCCCTAATGGCCCCTAAGCCACGACTTTTGTTCCCTGATTAGCCGACCTATTCAGGGCTCAGCCACCCTAATTGCGTAGCCCATGTAGCTAGCCAGCGTTACAGTGGGAATTAATGAGACACAATTACTGCAGCCCAGCAAGCGCTGTCCACAGCGACCATGGAGCAGAGCAGCACTCCTCTATTGAATCAAAGCAGAAGAATAAAAACACAAATCACCCTATGAATAGCATCTCTGCCATTGTGAATGATGATAATAAAAATAATAATAGCAAGATAAAAAAATCATGAAATAAAACACAGCCGAGTGCCACAGCAGGATCCCTCCCACTCAACAGGAAACCAAAACAAAATAAATACGAAAAGAAAGAGCGGAAGAAATGTATTTATAAATGGATTTATTCAAAACTATCTCACAATTAGGCCCCAGAGTGACTGGGTTAGAGAGTGGGTGAGGGAGAGAAAGAGGCAAGGGACAATGCGGGGAAAGGCAGCATTCAATAGCAATAGCAAAGAAAAAAGAGAAAAAAAGGCCTGTAAATACAAAGGCAGAAGAATGACAGGCGCAAGAGTGAAACCTGCTCAGGAAAAAAACAGGAGAGGGAAGGGAATAAAAAAGAGGTTGGAAAGTGGTGGGGGTGGGGAGGGGAGAAGAGGCGGTGGTAGTGGTAGTGGTGGTGGTGGTGGTGGTGGTGGCTGGAGCGATGGGGGCATTGCAGTGGAGGGGTTGGGTTTTGGGTGTGTAGAGAGCAGAGAGTGTCTCACTGGAGTCAAAGCTACAACGTGATACGCCCGCCCCCCCAGAGCCCCCCTGGCCGCCGTGGAGATTTCATCAAGGTGCTCTGGGAAAACCTGGGATGTATGGAGGCACCTGGGTTGGGGTGGGGGGGGGGGGGGGAGTCAGCGAGAGGAGGGGGTCATGATAAAATGGCCCTGAATGTCTTAATGCTAATGGTCTGCATTGGCAGCAGCACACACACTTTGCAAGAAAGGAAATGACGCTTTGAGAATGGAGAGTGTTCCTCAGGAGAGGTTTCACACGCAGTAGCCATGATGTTATATTGGGGGGGGGGGTTTAGCTTGGAGCGCAGTTGGCGCGTGCTGGGGATCATCTGCACACATGTACACACACACACACACACACACACACACACACACACACACACACACACACACACACACACACACACACACACACACACACACACACACACACACACACACACAGGCGGCAGTGTCAACGGGCTCTTTTTTATTTCTTTATTCTGGCGCTCCTAAGCTAGATGTGGTAATGGGGAAAGCCATCTCCATTTCATTAGAATACAAAAGGCCCACAGTACTACACCTTTGGGCTATGACTGACAGTCCACAGCAAAACAGTGAACGGGGTCATTTTTAACCTTCGCAATGCCACAGCGGTTGGATTTTTGACTTTGCCTAAACATTTCTGAATTAATTAGTCTTTATTGTTTCACTAGGATTTCTGAGATGGTCTCTTCCGACTTTGAAACCCTATTTAGACCTTGGAAATGTCTGCATAATACATCGATACAAGCCACTCTATTCCAATCAACAGATTGCTTTCCGTGCGCTCAAGTGGAATGTGAATTCTACCCCAAGATTATACTCTAATAAAGAGGATTAGCCCTCTTTGTGTCATGGAATAGTTTCCAACACTGTGAGTTTGTTTGCGAGTGGCTGTCAGGAATGTTGGCTTTAGGTGCTTTGTGTTGACTCACCTGTCAGTCCCTTTTTGCCTTACTTTGGCAGATTGAAACAACATCCACCTTCCCGTCCTCCCTCCCCCCCCTCCCCCTCCAGTAACCCCATCCACCTCTTGCTCCGTCCTCCCGTCCGTCTGCCCGGGCTAAGCACTCACCGGGGTGTAGCAGGCCTGGGTCGGGTGGAGGTTTACTGCCCTCGCCCTGGCGTTATCAGTGCATTGGGAGTCCGTCTGTCTCGGGCCCCCGCTAAGAGCATTTCACCTGAAAGGCCTTTGTATTCCTCAGACCCCCGCGCTAACCCACCCCCCATACCTCGTCACTCCTCTCCCAGAACAGGTCACTGCCTGGAGCCATTCCACCCGGATATGGGCCCTCCTCAAGTTTCTCCCTCTTAAGAGGAGGAAAAAAGAGAAAGGCAGACTGGGGAGAGAAAGAGGGGTTTAGAAGAGAGGTCAGGCGCTCAGGTGAGCTTACCGTGTAGCCTGTCAATCATACAGCAGCATGCCCCCCCGCCCGTGCCCCCCTACTCTCCACAACCCGTGGTCCTACGCCCACCGCACTCCCGTCACTCATTTTATTTTTGTGTGTGTGTGTGTGCGTCCTTGATACATCTCACCTCACTCCATGTTCATTTGTTTTAGAATTATAAGTGATAGTAATTAGTATATTACTATATAATAGTACGTAATATAATATTACTCATATTTATATTATTATTATTATTACAATTATATTAATACCTAACACAATATAAGTATCAGCAACTAGTGTATTCATATTATCCTATTATACATAGTATAAACTGTTATATATATATATAAATATTGTTTGTCTATATAGTAACCCTGCTATATGGCTCTCGTCAGGTTTCCTACCGTATCATAGTACAATACTCCTATGGCAGCCATGCTGACTGCTGGCCCACATATTGACAGTAGCATAAGCCAAAATGTGATACTAGAGTCTTGCCCCCATTTATGTAACAAACGATGATGAATGGGCCTGTATGCCGAGTACAAGACTCCTTTCAGAAGACCCAATGTGGAAATGACCCGCAACATATTGCAGACTTTGTTCATGCCGGTAACAAATGTTGTTGCTAGCTCAGGAGATTACACAGGTTAGCGGAGATAAAAAACAGCCCTGAAATGTTTAGTTAAGCTGCTGGATATATAATACCATATAAATCTGAGTGGTTTGCAGTTGAACATGGACTTCATGGTTACCCGGCAATACCATAACAAGTACAGTATCATCATAGCACTCAGATTGACCTTGCTAAATTGGAGCTTCAGCCTAGCGGTGTATGCTGTGCGACTTTGCCTGGAGATGTGGATCTTAATAGAGTAATTTACTGATAAACATGCCCTGCATCTGTGTCAGTGTATGGACGGATATGATCAGCTAATGCAGACCCCCAAAGCTTTTATCTTCCCCCTGCTTCACCTAGCTGATGCAATCAGCGAACGCAAAGGAGACAAAATCACCTCAAATAAGGCTTCGTCTCAGTCGTCTAGTAACCCTATTTCAACACAGAGATTTCAAACCAACTAATTATCGTTTTCCAAACACCAGGGTTTTTTAAAGGCAGGAAAGTGGATCCAAAATGTCAGGGCTGGGTTTTCATCTCGGCATGCTGTTGCACAGTGCACAGTCAGAGCAGGACGGGATGGAAGGCCACACGCTCATTAAATCAGTAATTCTTGTTTCGCACTATCTGGAAATTACCCCACCAGAGAAGAGACACAATGGTTTCAATTTGGTTACATTCATACATTTCATTTGGTGGGACCCGGTGTGTTTGCTAATGCAACATTCAGTGCTCTTAATTATGTCTGTTTCGGAAAAAAAACAAAAGGGCCAACCCCAACGGCTAATGTGATTTTGTCATGAGAATGCAGCATTGATGCTACCTTTTGTGAGGTTTCCTCATTTTAAAGCCATGCTATCTGGAGGACACTACTTCAAATGAAAAACAACAAGATAAGTAGTACCTCGTACCCTAGTAAACAAAACCTATATTTATATATATATATATATATATATATAAATATATAAATATATATATATATATAGCATTTTGGGGGATTTAGCATTGGATTTGTTTAGAGGTACTACTTATCCTGTACAATAATAACATATATATATATATATATGTGTGTATTTATAGCTATATATACGTATGTATGGACATTTTCTGGGACCATAGTCGCTGGGTGTATTTAGCTGCATCTATAAACTAGAAGACTTTACATAAACTGTACATACATATGATTTATGGCTCACTGTATATGGGAGAAGGCCATTGCATAAAGGAAATATTGTTCCTGTTGACCCCAGGGAGCGAAGGGACGGCAAGCATTGGAAAGCGACCTCTTCTTTGGATGGGCTTCTGAAGACCCCAGGGCCTAGTCTACTCATGGCAACACAGAGAGGGTGTGTATTTACCCAACTGCTTATTTAAACCCTCTCTGGACCCTGTAATCAATGTCACTTATTGGTTTGTTAAATGCTACACTGGATAAACTGTCGTTTTCGTTGGAATCCTTCGATGAAAAAATCAAAAAAGGAGGACAAAAAAGGAGGACTGGTTTGGCCGGCTACGAACAGTGCAACGTTTGTGACGACGCAGTTGTTCAAGGTCAACAATGGGCACGGTCCATACCCTCCAAAGCCATAAGCGGCCCTGGAAAAATCTGATCCATGCCTCAGCTGCTGGAGTGTAATTACCCGATACGACTGCCACGTTATTAACCGCAACGGACATTTGTGTTTCTGTTTTCGCAGTGCGCACAGAGACGGGAGCTGTACCAAAACAGGCCTCGTTCATACGTTTGGCCCAAATGAGTTTATAAGCAAGCATATGCTAGCATCGCGGATTAAGAAGGACAAGGCTCGTTATATCAGCTCATATCAATTATTCACTGGGAGGAGATGCGCCTGTCACTGCTCCTACCACTGAGAGCAGGAGGGGCTGCTGGTTGGGATGGGGGGTGGGGGAGAAGCGCGTCAAAGTGTGGAGGTGCACTGGAGAACGTGCCTGGGATAGGAGGGTCATGGGAAGGCCTTTACGGAGAGCCCCCCGGCTGTATCGAGTCCTTCCTCTCTATCACCACGGCGCTCCCTCCATCTTCGTTGTCTCTTCGTGTGCCCCCCAGTTTCCCCCGCCCACTGGAGATGTGTGTGGGAGTAGAAACTCGTCAAACTCATCTCTTCACTCTAGGATGGATGCCAGCGCGTATTCCCCACATCCAGCCTGTCAGGCAGGCGTCGGCGCGGGCAAAAAAGAAAACTCAAAATGACAGCGGAATTAATAAATAACGTGGCTGTTTGTGATCTGCGGCACTTTATTACATAAATAAACATGTCCTAATCGGACTGCTAATGAGCAGTGTGGTTTGCCACGGCCAGCTTGCCAGGGGCCATCTTTTGGTCTTCCATGCCCACGATAAGAGTGCGACAGACAGACAGAGAGCCAGACAGACAGAGCAGTTAAGTTGTGAAGACAGACAGCGAGCACGAAAGCTCCGTTGAGTTAGCCAGAGACCGAGACAGAGACAGAGACGCAGAGAGAGAGAGAGAGAGAAGCAGAGAGAGAGAGAGAGAGAGAGAGAGAGAGAGAGAGAGAGAGAGAGAGAGAGAGAGAGAGAGATGGGTTGAGTTGTGAAAACTCAACAAGGTCATTTGTGCATTTCACACATCTGCTACCTCCAGCGTACTCCACCTGCCACCCTGCAGATGTGTTTTTACCCACTTCTACCTGCTCTCCCTCTCCCTCTCCCCCTCCCTCTCTCCCGTCCCTCTTAACTCTATCTCCGTCTGTCTGGCGGTCAGCCTTGTCCTCGCCATCTGTTTTCGCAGTACTGATGGAGGGAGACTGGCGGGGGTGGGGGTGGGGGGGCTAGTAAACAAGAGATGGTTGAGATGGAGAGAGCCAGAGAGAGAGAAAAAGAAAGAGCATTTGTTATTAAAGCGGCCCGGTAGGAAAAGACAGATGTGAATAGATCCCGATGCATCCATCCCCACGCTAAATGTACATTTTGGAGCAGGATAAAGCCCTGCCCTAGTCTTATGTGGATAAGCATTTATGGGTAGCTGTGGGGATGCAACCCATTTAGTATAACAGTGGACATTTTACCCAGGAAGTCACAACACTGGTAGAAGCCAGAGAGTTAGTCGATAGTTATTACCATACTATTGTGACTCGTACTTCTAGCCATATAACCTGTTACATGCTATAGATTAGCTATAGGTGGAGCCCGACCAAACACATATCGCGCTCCTTCTTTATCAGGAGTAAAAATCGAGAGATTGCGGGTCCTCTCTGTACCCATTGTACACTGTTTATAATGACTCTAACACTTCTGAATACAGTGAGGATAATCTAGTGCTCCATTTTAATATTTCAGTTGCATACTATTTGGCTGATTGCCACAGTGCTTTTTGCTGCACCTCCTGTTAAAACTGTCAGACTTCATTTCTCAACATATAAACATCATTGGGAATCCATAGTTCTCCAATCATTGTAGATTTTTTATGCCAGGTTACAAACACCACTGTTGCCAACGCCTCCATATAAACAGAAGTTTGACAAACTGTCAAACCATCTTCTCCTCGTGGGATGGTGGCCCAGATAACACACACTACAGTTCTGTTAGCCTGGTCCTATCAGAATCTCGTACTTCATTTCATTTGCACAGAGAGTCTGGCCACTCTCCATTGACAATCGTTAACTCACTTGAAGGCGGGTGTCTGTTGGAGTTTGAAACTATTAGATCTGCCCAGTGCCACTCTGGATCTGCCGTAATCACATAATCGCTGATGTTTGACTACAACTCAAACTAGCACACGACCTCAACATCAATGTTCTCAGCCACTCCCTCTGTTTGCTGATTGGACGGCCAAAAAAATTGGCTGCAGAAAACCTGCGAAAATACCGCAAACCCAGACGTAGTACTGAAGAGAAATGAAAATTGAGCGGAAGTACGGAGGCGGGCGGAGCCAGGCTACAGTTCTGTATGTGCATCTTAAGCCTTCACCCTGGCAGGGCTCAAAACGAGGGGCCGCTGACTCAAAGCCCCGCGTGAGACCAGCGACCGACCGACCCTTGCTCTGCCGATCCGGAAGCGGGCAAAGGTGGTCGGGACGGCGGCACTTAGATCACATGAATTCAAAGGAGCCGCATAAATAGTCATTATGTGGTCTTAATTAGCGCTCTTCTTCTTGCCACACACACACACACACACACACACACAAAAACCCTCATCGTTCTGGCTGCGGTTAGAAGCACCCGAGGGCGACTTACTCTGTCTTTCTCCCACCTCGACCCCAGAGTTAACCCAGCCGATCCATGTGTTCTCCTGCTGGAGCCAATGAGGCGGCCATCATGGGGAAGTGAGGGCTGGTGTTTCCTGTGTGTCCTGGGAGCAGATGGCAGCGCCAGACCCGCTACTGAGAGAAGAGACTCCTCGTAGACCGGCCCTGCCTCGTCTCGGGTTACACACAGGTGTTAGACGACTCAGCCTCCCCTTTGTGTTTGAGTTTGCATGTTGTCTGTCTATTCAAACATGCATGCATGTCTGTGTGCGGCGCACATGTGAATGTGGATGTTGTTCACTTTATTATTGCATACATGTATGCATCTGTTTGGATGAATCTGTGTGTGTGCATGTGGGTGCGTGCGTGCACGTGCATGTGTGTGTGTGTGTGTGTGTGTGCGTGCTTGTGTGTGTGCATGCATGTGTCCATGCATGTATGTGTGTGCTTGTGCATGCAGTACATATGTGCTGGGTTAGGTGAGCGAGATCTCTCTGCAGGCTTCCTGGCTCTCCTGGCCAGAGAGAACAAGCAGCATGTTGTTTTACAAGTGGGGAGATGAAGCGGACAGGGGTGTCAAGTAGCAGGCCCCGCGCCCGCCAGACAGCACACCGCTACCGCCGGCTCATCACGTTCATGTGGCTTCAATTGCCCCAAAGAAAACCTCCAAACAATCATAAAGACACACACACACACACACGCACAGAGTCAAGGATCAGCCAACAATAGACATTTCCTTGGCACCAGCCACATGACATGGGCTGTCTTCACGGAAGCCATATTCTGTTCTGATGAATTAGTTGTTCTTGTCGTGAAGTAATCATACATACTGATATTGTGCCTTCCTCCTACTTTTGAGACTGATGGTTATTCCGTCTTGAGACGGATTCTCGTTAATCCCTTCGGCCGTTTCCATCTGGGATTGACTGTTTTACATATTGCACAGATTCACACAGGATAAGAAGGTGAGCTCTTTGCCTGTCTGTAATGTATCTTTCTCTCCCCTGTCCCCCCCACTCTCATGCCCTAGCGATATACTGCCCCTGCAGAAGTTATACTACATTTCATATGACTACAACTCAACACACACGCTCCCAAACATTCACATTCCTAAACACACTCACACTATATACAACAATGTAATCTCAGAAACACACACACACACACACACACACACACTTGAGGGAGGGACCAGCTTAAAGACACACACACCCCACACACACAATTGATGGAGGGGCAAGCTTAAAGACACACACACACACACAAGGGACGGAGTGACAGCTTAAAGACACACACACGTGAAGGCAGAAAAGGCTTAATCACACACACACACACACACCACACACACACACACACACACACACACACACACACACACACACACACACACACACACACACACACACACACACACACACACACACCC
>NC_140281.1:12692718-12713100 GCF_964030765.1 Micromesistius poutassou | reverse complement strand
CACACACACACGCACAGAGATAAACCCAAATAAATCACCCAACAAAAAACAGACAAACATCCAGCTACAGCTTCAGTGAAAGACATTTCCTCTGGCGATAAGGTGGTAAATTGGGGAGCCAGTGCCCCCCCACCCTGCGTCCTGCTGTCCAGGTGTGCCTGTTACAGTGTGAGGGCCTATTAGGCCTGGGTGCTGCTGGGTGCTCGTCGCGCAGCGCTGAGCAGAATTGACAGACCAGTCTGGCACCCTAATTACACCTCTCTTTCCAACACTGGCTAATGATCAATAGTTAGAGAGAGAGAGCGGTGTGTGTGTGTGTGTGTGTGTGTGTGTGTGTGTGTGTGTGTGTGTGTGTCTGTGTGTCTGAGTGAGTGTGTGTGTTTGTCTGTGTGTGTGGTTATGTTTCTGTGTGTGTGTGTGTGTGTGTGTGTGTATGTGTATGTGTGTGTGTGTGTGTGTGTGTGTGTGTGTGTGTGTGTGTGTGTGTGTGTGAGAGAGAGCGGGTTACAGATGGTGGAACAATGGGGTAAATGAGGGAGACCAGGGAAAAAAAGATCGCAAGAATGGAGAAAAAAACAAAGAAAGGAGAGAAAGGAAAAGGTAATCTAGATCATGGCCGTGACAGAGGAAATGGAATATATCCCGGAGACAGGGAGGTGACGGCGAGGTCAGGGACGAACCAAACTCTAACTTTCTTTCTGCCGTCCAGGCCGGGCTTGCGAAACAGCATTTAGCCTGGCTGCTATGACGACAATTATATCTGCCGACAGGATGAAGCCGGTGGGGGTGGCGTCGGTGGCGGTGGCGGCGGCGGCGGTGGAGCCGCGCGCCACACACCCCGTGAGAGTGCGAGGCTGTGAACGAGCTTGTCTCCCCGAGCGCTCTGCTCTCAGCTCAATAGCACTGGAGTGGTCCGTGACTCACCACCAACACACGGCGATACGCTCAACAACAAGAGAGAGGGAGGGAGGGAGGGAGGGAGGGAGAGGGAGGGGGGGAGGGAGAGGGAGAGGGAGGGGGAGGGGGAGAGAGAGAGAGAGAGAGAGAGAGAGAGAGAGAGAGAGAGAGAGAGAGAGAGAGAGAGAGACAGAGAGAGAGAGAGCCTGAAGCGTGGGGAACGTGTTCGCCCGTGGTGCTCGTGGGTTCACATTGCAATACACACATTTGCACACTTGCATTGTGACCTAATTACGGACTAAAGAGCAACACAAGCGGCAATTTGAGTCCCCAGGCCAACAGGGTCATTATCTGGATGATTTTCAAATCAGTTGGTATTGTTAGCCGGGCTCTAAAGGGCATTCGAAGGCATGATTGTCTTCAGTGCTCACATGAAAGACATACAAAGTAATAATAATAACCATCAAGCCCAGGGGAACACATTGGGTTTAAATTGAGCTACTCGCCCAGGTAGGTTTTTACCCTAAAATATTCCCTTACGTTCCCTGTAGCATTTGAAATGAACGTCCTGGGAGTGTGTGTGTCTGCCGGGGCAGCAGTAGCTGCCTGTAATGTATTTGATTATTCCATGATGGCTCTGGTCTAAAACACCCACTGCTCCTGCCAGGTAAGTAGTCAAGTAGTAGCCAACTTCTCTAACTCAGAATAAAAACAGAGCAATATGAAAAAAATGTCCTGGGCTTCAAAACAGAGACATTTCAAAGAAAGGCCGTATTTGCACATTAAATATTGTTCTGGAAACACTCAAATCCATATTTTTGCCTCCTGCACAAGAAGGGATTTGATCTGTTTGGTGGATAATGGAGAAATACGACAATCTCCATAGTAACCAGTATCTCAGTATTTCAGTATTTCAGATATATTTATATATCTCAGTATATCAGTATTTATAATAACTTTCATCTTATATAGAGGGATGCTGTGATTTCCTGCATCACCTCCACTTACTAAATCAAGTACAATCAGTGTTAGGGTTTTCGCAATCAGCTTTTACAGAAGGAATGATTGAAATGCATGACCACGCTACCATACTGATTTTTCGGAATCAAATAAACGTCCAGGCACGAGGTACTATGCCACCTCCTGTACGAACCGTTAAACAATCAGAAAAAGGTTTTGAACCGGATGAATGGGAGTCCTTTCATTCAAGAGCATGCGTGTTATTCAGCGGAGATCTCAGTTCTCACACTGAGCGGCGGCTATATCCTGTATAATGAGCACTTCTCTGTCCCTTTCAGAGCTGCACTCACAAATACTCACAGCCATTTATTGTGCAATGCCACGAGGAGTCGCTTTTGCGTAGGAGATTCAATGACGCTTTCAGGTAGTCAAGTCTGGTTTCCCTGTATTGTCTGGCCCCTGGAGCTTGGGCCGCAGACAACATTTATTGTAATGCTAATTGTAAGCCACAGACTACGGTGTTGTGTGATACATATTTTACATTTAGCTTAGGTTCTACAAAAGCTTCACACTGGTGTGAAGTGTGAAGTGTTGAGAACCACACTGTAAAATTGTATTGTATTGCATCACAAAAATCAACACTGCTGGGATGCTCCTTCAGTTGTAGGTCCTTATTTTCCAATAATCTCTTCGATCTGCTTAATGTCTGTATCCATCTGGCACACTGCACCCTGCCATGGACTGAGAACACAGGACTCTCTGTGTCACCACCACACAAAGAGAGCAAGGAAGCAACAGAGTTGGGTTGGAAATGGAGAGCTCTTGGCAGAAGCTATTGTCACTGCTGATAGCGTCTACACTGGTGTTACATGGACAATGGGCTGTTTTTTTTCTCTCTCTCTCTCTCTCTCTCTCTCTCTCTCTCTCTCTCTCTCTCTCTCTCTCTCTCTCTCTCTCTCTCCTTCTCTTTCTCCCTCTCTCTCTCCCTCTCTCCCTGAATTGTGCCTACCAATATTTGCTTTCACACAATCATTTCACTTCACGTAGGGGTAACCGGTAAGCTCTTTGTAGAATTTCCAGGTTTGTGTATTTTCTGCAAAAGGTGGGTTATTTGAATGGAGTGAGTGAAAGAGCCAGATGTGAGGGGATTACATAATGATCTGGCAATTCAGGCTGTCTCCCGCTGTGCATTGTTGGCTATCCGCAGAAGCACTTGTGAATGAACGCTGGCAATTTTGAAGCATTCAGCATTAACAGTTTCAGCATTTAAAACATCACAGTATTGTAGCTCAAAAAGCATAAAAATGAAGATGAAATTGTATCCATTGCTCCTGTGAACATGAAACAACTTTTAATTGTCTGTGTGAATTGCTTGGCTTTATCTTCTGATCTCTCGACCCCTGCCTTTTCCTCTCCACAAATTCATCTTACAGTTGTAAACAAAATGTTGCTGTTCTCCTTAATGACATTCAAAAAAATATTTCTTCTATGTTCCTGGCAATTAAAATAATGACTTCCTCCCGATCATTAAACCAATCCTTAATCAGCGCATCTGTATATAACCTTTCAACAACCTTTCCCATTCCGGTATCAGTGTGTATCAATGCTGTTCAGAGATAATATAATAATAACCTCTTCATGTACAGTATAAATGATCATTATGATTCATAACTAAGGGTGAGTAGTTGTGTACACTCCCACCTCTCCCTGTGTATTGCTGGCCTTGTTTTAAAACCTGGCAGAAACGGTGTCACAGAGAGTGACAAGCGTTAGCATGGGCTGCCAAAAGAATGTGCTCTTCTGCCCTCGACGCGTAAGACATTTAGTTTCACGGGCTTGCCCTCACACGGGTGCTGCGATGACAGGATACCTGTGAGTGTGGCTTTGTGTGTGTGTGTGTGTGTGTGTGTGTGTGTGTATGTAGACTTCCATAGGATTTCACAGAGAAGGCCCTTTTACTTTCAGGTATGATGTGCATGTTCTGTCTGAAAAGATACAGAGGACTGCTTTAAATAACTTTAGCAGGGAGGAAATAGCAAGCCGACCTGTTGAACAGGAGTGTGATCACCGCTCGGTAAGCTAGCAGACAGTGTGGCTTGCCGGGAGAATAAAATAGCACCGGATAGAGGTCACCGCAGTCCGGACTAATGGATATTTAACACCTGATTAGCGCTGGTGAGAACAGGGTAGCCAAGCCATCTGTTTTACATGTGTTCATCTGGCAATACACAAATAAGGACAGAAAGACAGTTTTATATCCAAACGCACACTGCCAGCTGATCAACAGCACTCCCTATAAAACCCACCCAGAAACACTGTTATGATAATCAATAGGGTGTTGTTAGCCTGTTTCCACTACATGCATGCATGGGGTCTTACTTCAGGTTGGACACAGCTGGGGTCGGAATACGATTATACGATGAAAACAGACGGGCTTCAATTGTCTTCTTTAAATGTCTTGCCCTTGGTTAATTTTATTGACTGAAATACTATTCTATCCATTTTAGGAGAACATCCTCAGATGGAGCAAATGTCCTTAGATCTACAACACGCAATGTTCTTATGATAAAATATATATTTTTTACTGTAAGGAATAAACTCTTAACTATAAGGAATTGACGCTTAACTCAATAAGCCCAAACAAGAAGATAAATATAAAGAAGATAAATAAAAATAGCTGGAATAAACTCCCTGAGGTTTTAAGACTTGCCCCAACTCTGACAGCTTTTAAAACAAGACTGAAGACTTTTATGTTTGCTTTAGCTTTCTGCTAAATCTTAAATATTTATTATTTTAACTTTGCCTTTATTTTCTCACTTTCTAAAATGCATTTCTTTTAACTCTGCCTTTCTAAAATGTTTTTTAAACTTTGCCTTTATTTTCTATCTATTTTACTTTTTACTTAACTATTGTTTTCTTTTATTGTATGACAATGTTTATATGTGAAGCACTCTGAGTCTGCCTTGTGTATGAAAAGTGCTATATAAATAAAGTTGCCTTGCCTTGCCTTGCCTTGCCTAAATCAATGAAGATAGGTTTACTGAAAATTTACCAAATTCAGTAAACCGAGCTGGTCCATGGTAGCCTGGTTCCGCCCGCCTCCGTACTTCCGCTCAATTTTCATTTCACTTCAGTACTAGGTCTGGGAGTGCTGTATGTTCGAACGATTTCTTTTCCCTCAAGTTTGTCCCTCCAATCAGCGAACAGGAGTCGCGGCCTGAGAACAGTGACGTACAGGTCGTGCGCGAGTTTCAGTTGTCAAACGAATACCAGGAAGCAGCAGGAAGACCATGGAGAAAGCTATTCGGTCTGTTGTGGAAACTCTGCAGAATATAGATAAATTAAAGCCAGATTTTTTTTTTGTTGGTTGTCAAGATGTTGTGGCGCTTCTTCCCACAGGATTCGGGAAAAGTTGAATTTTCCAGCTGGCTCCGTTAGTGGTGAAGGAGTTTGCTAAGTATGAAATACGTCACGACCAAACGTTAGCGATTGGTTAAGGCAGATCCGGAGTGGCACTGGGCAGAGCCAATAGGTTTTAAACTTCAACAGCACCCGCCTTCAAGTGAGAAATCGTTTGTCTCTATAGCAGTTCTAGACCATCGGTATGAATGAAATGAGTATGAAGGTCTAGTTAGGACTAGGCTAGGTCCATGGAGCATTTGACACAGAGCAAGAAAGCATCCTATTTTTCTAACTTTGACTCCTCCTATAGGAAAGGGGTTTCATTTGGCATTGTTGCTGACTGTATAAGTTGCAATGCTACGTTAACAAGGATGCTAAAGCTAGATACAAATATTTTATTTTTACAATGTGGACGCGTTCACAGCACAAATGTTGACTTGGCTTGGCAGAAGCTGATTGGCTAATACAAATGATGTGGTACTGAGGTAGCACCGTTGCATCCCTCCTCAGTGGGGAAAACCGCGATGCCAGTGATCTGAAGCGGACAGCTCAGTCCAAATGCTCAGACATTTGCATGCATGTGTGCATGCACGAAGGGTGCACATGTGCAGCTGTGCACGCAGGTATACTTATGGGTCACGGTTTGGGTTTTGTAAATGTGGTCACCCTATATGAAAAACGGATTTCACTCTCAACATTTCATGAAATTCAAGTGCACCTGAAAACAGCATTGGTGGTTCCATTCACTGTAGTAGTTAGAGGTTTTCGATTCTAAGCGGGTCCTTGCCAGCAATGGACAAATAGTTCAGAGCAGAACCCAGGCAGGCACTACCACACACTAAAACATTCCTATTGGATTGTAGATCATACCTAGACAAAGGATCACTGATAATCGTTTAAAAGCTTAATCACACTGTCGAACGAGCGCACACACACACACACACACACACACACACACACACACACACACACACACACACACACACACACACACACACACACACACACACACTTTGTCTCTCAATGGCTAACCTTATTGACAGAGGTAATCAGAGTGCTCTTAACAACGCACTGGACATGGAGGAGGGTCAGCAGAGAGAGCCAAGGTGGGCCAGCCGAGGAGCTCTGTGACGGCTCAGCAGAGTGGCTGGTCGGAGGACCAAGAGGTTCATTTTCTCACCAAGGTACCACCTTGTCTTGCACTCCACTTCGCCTGTGAGAAGTGCCTCACGTCAAAGTCTTTCTTGGACTCCACACCTTGGATGGCCTTTGCTCGCCCCTGCGAATACCGAATGCATGGCAGCCGATAAACCTTTCCGAAAATATGATAAAAGCCTTTCGGTGTTTGATTTGGTAAGAGATTGCCTGGGTCATAGCAGAACAATATTCATATTTCATTGAAAATGTTGGGAGTGCGTTTTTGAAATCCGAATGAAAGAAATGTGTTACATTTGCAAAGTAGAAAATCGTGTAAATGCAAATGCTTTTAGTGCTACAATAGCTACCTCTGAATAATAGTACCTGGGGCCACTTTATTTATATAACAGAGGGTCTGCAAATGCAAACCTGGAGCAAACCTACACAGAAACAATAGCTCCATCACATGCAAACATTGCATTCTTGAAACGAATGCCTACAGTTAACCTCAGATTAATATACAAACACATTGCAAAATGGAATCGGTCCCAACTTTAGCCAAAGATCCATCCGAAGACTGTCCTGATCACAATCAGCTTCAGCTCGTTACCACATCCGTCCCTTCCTGAACAGAACACTGACACAGGAGAAGCTAGCGAGGAGCCAGTCGAGGCCGGCGACGCGGGCGGTGCTGGCCTCGCTTGCGTTCCCGTCACAAGCCCTCCAGTGTATTTACACGCCGTCGCCACGGTGGTAAGGCTGCTGGGTAATGACACTAAGCAGGTCGGCCTTGTCTACGCCCTCCCCTGCTATGCTGCTCATATCTCTCTCTCTCTCTCGTTCTCTCTAACACCCCTTTCTCACCCGCCCACCAACAGACAAACTGAAAGAAAGAGCATGCACACTAACGCACACACACACACACACACACACACAGTCGGTCTGTCAGTGTGCTATTTAATCCTATACATCCACAGCCTCCGGCTCCCTATGGTGCCCTCTCAGAACGCCTGATGTAAAGGATGAATGTCAAGCTTCTGACGTTTGTCTGCTTTTTGTCACCGCTTGTGTGATGCTCGTGATGTCTGCTTGTTGGCCGCTCTGGGAGACCAGCTGGGAGTTTTGGAATGAAGAATACCAGTCAGATTAAACAAAAAAGTTTGGAGTTTCAAATGTGCGTCACCAGCGGTTTCCCAGCGTCAGGTCGAAGCTGCATGTCGGTTGTGGGTGGCTTGTGTAGGGAGCCAGGTGTTGGGTTGTACTCAGGTCGGTGCTTCCCAGCCTCATGTCTAGAAGCTGGGCTGCAGCTGGCTGCCAGTCATGGCGGACAGGGAAAACAATTAATCTGTTTTAATCTGTTTACATCCGTTTGTATCGTCTTTGTCTCCGTGCTTATCCAAAATGCTCCATGCGTCGAGCCCTAATGGGTCAGTGTCATGTGTGTGTTTTACACAATAGCACACACTACATTTCCCATCATCTCTATTCATAGATAATTTCCGTGTCTGAATCAAAGTGTTTATCCCGCATTGCTACATTATTAATGAGGGATGCATAAATCTATTCCATCCATTTTGTGTTTTTGTGCGGACGGAGGGGCGCTCTCATCAAAGGAAACCAAACAAACTGTGGAGGCTCTGCTCGGCGCCAACTCCCCCAGCGCCCCCCCGCTCCCCCTCCCGTCCACCCAACCCCTCCCCTACACCCAACCCCTCCCCTACACCCAACCCTCCCCCTACACCCGACCCCTCCCCTCCACCCAACCCCTCCCCTACACCCAACCCTCCCCCTACACCCGACCCCTCCCCTCCACCCAACCCCTCCCCTACACCCAACCCTCCCCCTACACCCGACCCCTCCCCTCCACCCAACCCCTCCCCTACACCCAACCCTCCCCCTACACCCGACCCCTCCCCTATACCCAACCCTCCCCCTACACCCGACCCCTCCCCTATACCCAACCCTCCCCCTACACCCGACCCCTCCCCTATACCCAACCCTCCCCCTACACCCGACCCCTCCCCTATACCCAACCCCTCCCCTACACCCAACCCTCCCCTACACCCGCCCCCTCCCCTACACCCAACCCTCCCCCTACACCCGACCCCTCCCCTCCACCCCCTCCCCTCCACCCGCCCCCTCCCCTCCACCCGCCCCCTCCCCTCCACCCGCCCCCTCCCCTACACCTGACCCCTCCCCTACACCCCCTCCCCCTCCACCCGCCCCCTCCCCAGCACAAGGAGAGGCGCCCGGTATTTGCAATGCGGATATAAATCGGACGGGCTGTTTTTCGCGCTACTTTGCTCAGCACAAAACTGCTGCACCGGTGATCCCGAAGCGGGCGACGGCACAGATGGGGACGGGGACAGCTTTTCCCTTTTTTCCCCCCGCATCCGTTCTTTTTTTCCCCTCCGTTGGCCGTTCCGTGCGGTGGCGCCCGACACATCTGGTATGCAGCGAGGAGCATCTTTGCACTAATTTGTTTGTCACTATATATTGACGGCGCTATCTGTCATCGCGCCACGCTCGGGTGGCGCCGTGAATATTTTTGAAGAACATGGCTGGTCATAAGTGTGCCGCCAGCCTGGTGCCGGGCCCTTGGCTGGGCCGGATCCCCATGGGGACCCCTAGTAGAGCCCCTGAGCCATCTGACTGTCAGAGGGGGGGAGGGGGGGTGGAGAAGCAGGAGGAGGAGCAGGAGGAGGAGAAGGGGGAAGGGGGCTGGTTGTGTGGTGGTGGATGGAAGACTGAGTAACAGGAGTCTTTTCGTTTTTTTCTTACTGAAGCCACCTGAAAATTCCTCCCTGGGGGGAGATCGTCGGATATTATACTGTGATATAAATTTCAACCTCCGAGCCTCACACACACACACACACACACACGCACACACACACAAATACAAACACACACACACACACACACTTCAAGCCAGGAATAACATTGGGATAATAATATATAGTACATTTTATAATATTTTATGAAGAATTTAATAACACATTTTACAGTGTGGCATATTGACACGAGTGGATTTGAGAGCACACACACACACACACACACACACACACACACACACACACACACACAAACACACACACACACACAAACACACACACGGTCATGCATCTTTTTTATTGCCTTGTTGTTCCACCTTCTATTTTTCCATACAATCCAAGCAACAACAAAACAAATGTGATGAATGCAATCTGACAGCCCATAATATCCCGTCTCCAATTCCATGCTTTGCATTTAAGTGTAATTCAGAGTCAATTAAGGAACTGTTTGATGTTGATGCATCCAGACTTGGGAATTAGCCAGCCGTCCGGTTCTAACGGGTAATATTCCACGGTCCCATACATCTCCTATCCTGGAGGTCAGTCCGTCTCCTCTACACATAGTTAGTGTGGATATTAATATTTGTATATTCTTTAAAGATGTGCACAGGGTAGAAGTAACTTAGAAGCAAAGGGTTTCACAAGCCATTTTGTGATTTTCTGAGGCAAATATATCGTTGCGATAAATAAATGAATCGGGAAAGGTCTTTGGAGACAGCAATTTGAATCAGTTAGATGTAAATGGATTTTCACTCCCAGAGAACACTGTTCCACTGAACATGTAACAGACGTACGGAGAAAACTCCCGCTTTCTTTTGAGGAAAAGCACTTTTGTGAGCCCCTTTTAGAATGGTACTAATGTTGAGGAGGAGAGAAATTTGTCTCTTTGGAAATATTGGCCCACCGAGGCTTTTGAAGCACGCTCTCAAGGCCTTAAAAATACAGCCTTTTTACATTAGTCGAAATGGAAGGTAGAGTAACAGCGTGAATCTGGCTTAAGGCTTGCATTACCTTCAATCCATTTTTAAGCAACTTCCAAATATTTTCCAATTTTCGTCTAATTCCTGTCAGAGGAAGCTGAAAGTAATCGCACTGAAACACGCACACACGCGTAGAGAACCTGAAGGTAATGGCAATGAAACACGCACACACACCCACAGACACGTGGAGCACTGTCTTCGTCTTCACCATAAACCTACTAAACCTTAACAACTAGAGAGTGACAGTGAGCGCATCCCTTGCCAGGCCATGCTAATACTGAGCCTTCACATGTCCAGTCGTCACATGAAATGTACACACACACACACACACACACACACACACACTATGGAGAAGGCAATAAAAAAAGCCAACTGCCAGCTGGAGAGAGACATATTGAGTTTTCACGTTGTCACCTCTTTATTTATTTTTCCTGAGGAAATAAGTTTGAATAATACATTTGTGGAAAGCTTTCCACAAAAGGGAAGAAGGTAAAAGCTTTTCACTGTATTTATTTCATCCTGGCCACCGAGGTGGCCACTCTGGCTTCCGTTGCCATGTTTATGCAGGTGTTTTTCTTACTTACTACAGCACAGAAAATCCATATCTTCTGCTGTCGCCCTGTTCCTCTCCCTCTATGGCCGCTGCATTGTCGTCTGTTTTTTTCCCTCCTCTCTTTCCTTTCTTTTCCTTCCCCTCCTGCCGTATGTACTGTGTGTGTGTGTGTGTATATGTAGTGTCACTAGTGTGTGTGTGTGTGTGTGTGTATATGTAGTGTCACTAGTGTGTGTGTGTGTGTGTGTGTGTGTGTGTGTATATATGTAGTGTCACTAGTGTGTGTGTGTGTGTGTGTGTGTATATATATGTAGTGTCACTAGTGTGTGTGTGTGTGTGTGTGTGTGTGTGTGTGCGTGTGTGTGTGTGTGTGCGTGTGCGTCTCCCCCTCTGGATGTCACTCCCACAGAGTCCCGTACTCCTGGGCATCAGCAGCGGCGTGGACGGTGCCAGCTGCGATGATGTCCCGCGTGCGAGGTGGCTCCACAAACCACTGCTGACACGCCGACGTCCCCTCGGCTCTCATTTGAGCTAAACAGAAACATCGGCAGTAATAAGCCCCCTTTTGTGCCGTCCCTCTGGACTGATGCTAGTCATGTGTGAGCGTGAGGGTGTGTGTGTGTGTGTGTGTTTTAAAGGGCCGGCGGTGTAATTAAATGTGCTTACAGAGCGAGTGGCGGAGAGATAAGCAAGTGGTTCCCCTTTCCACATCCCTGCGCTGCATTAGAGTAAAACCCGCCCCGGTCGCTCTCGACAAACAGCAGAGCAACGGCAGAGAGTGTCGCCACGAGTGAAGCCACGCATCCCATCCGAATGTCTTGTTTCTAAAATGACTGCTATTGCTTTCGTCGTTGACACCACAGCCTCACAATGTATTTCAAACGTGTTGATGCACCAAAAAAAAAAAAAAAAAAGACCACTCCGATGATGTCAAAAAAGAAAGTTGTGCTTTCATCGGTCGATAATTAAAGTGTCATCTTAACCGTCGCAAAATTACCCTCTATTCACACACACGCCGCGTGCGGCTGCACTCTTCACGTAGAAACCCATTCATGGTACACCTCAGCACTCATTGACAGGCGCGCGTGTTCTTCCTCCACATATAGACGAGGCGGATGGCAGCCTGAATAGTTCCTTAGCATCGCTAGGTCATTAGCGAGCATACAAGCTTCAATGGGCGCAGCGGAAGAGCTGTGTGTGTGTGTGTGTGTGTGTGTGTGTGTGTGTGTGTGTGTGTGTGTGTGTGCCTTTCACTTTGAAGTGTGCTGCACACCTGACTCAGACTGGGGGAAAAAGTGGCGACGCCAGGAGCTCGTTTTCACATTTTGTGCTCCCAGGGACCGGCCTATATTCAGATGAGGGGCCCAAGTAGTTTAACCTTCTGTGATAGCTGTGAGCCACACTGAGCTAGGAGCCATGAGGGGCCAGTGTGTGTGTGTGTGGAGGATTATCTTTCATAAAGAGACAAGAGAGAAGTGACAAGCTGTATTTTCCCTCCATCACCCTCTTGCTAAAAATCATGTTAATGAACCAATTCAACGTCATCTCGTGTAGGAAGTTAGTCAACGTGTGAAACTGGGCTTTAGGAGAGAAACTTACAAGCTCTCTAGAAAAGATGACAGACCAGTGATATGGTACAAGACACAAACAAACACACACACAAGCTCCCGCACACACACACACATACACACACACTACGCACATACCCACAGCCACTGCAAATGTGTCTTGCATACATAATGCATAAATATACTCAATAATTGTGCAAGAGATATTCAATTACTGCGGACAGCATTTTACGCCTCATTTCATGACCCCAAAAAATGAAAGACAAGAAGTGTTGAGACAGAACACCAACTCGGCATTGCTGTGATTGGTTGAAATAAATGGAGTTTGACATGGCTGCCCAGCATGGCTGTGAATGATACAGTGTGTCTTGAATGCCTCCTGACAGTAATGCAAGACTTTGTCTGCCTCGGATACATGCGGCGATGCCATGAAGGGGAGGTGGTCGATAACGGCGTGGTTTCGACAGATATTTAAAAAACGCGGCTGTAGATGTAAGCCGTCTCCTCCTCGCCTGCAGAACCTTCCTCGCCTCTCCCCTCGTCGTCCCCGGTTCTTGCGGCCCCGTCCGCGTTGGTCCGTCTCTCCTCCACCTCCCTCTCTCTGCTCTCGACTGTCTAATCTCAAAGGCCCTCCTCTCTACCACCCACACCCCCACCACTCCCCCCCCCCTCCCTCCTCCCCACAAAGCCCTTCTCTACCTGCAGCCACCCCCCGCACCCCCGTCCTGTCTGTCTGTCTGCCACTATCTGGCGATCAATCTGAGCGCGTCCGTCTGTGTGTGGCGATAAGGCGCTGCGTGTGTCTGTAGCCGCGACACTGGCTGATTTATGCCCGGCCCCCCTCCTTTCTCCTCGGGGTGTGTGGGGGGGGGGGGGATTTGTGAGCAAAGCCCAGCTGAATCATGCTGACATCTCCACAGATGTGTGTGTGTGTCCACAGATGTGTGTGTGTGGGTGTGTGTGTGTCCGCATGTTGGTATTCCGGTTTGTGCCCATGGTTACATGTGCATGTGTGTCTTGGGTCCTGATAAGGGATCCGTCACTATCGTCCAATCACTGGAAGCCAATTGATCCAGGTGCTTTTTGTTTCCGTGTTTATTTTTTAATTACATTTCAGCTATCATTATGACTCTTATCTGATTCTAGATTGGAGAACAGATGCAATCGATATGCAATAAAAGTTGAATGATTAAAATAGAAAGATGCTAAAAATCCTCTAAAAAGTGGAAGATACTATTCATAAAAATGCAAACTTTTGGTTTTGCTTCAATCTGACATCTCAAATTGTACTGCAGTGTGTGTGTGTGTGTGTGTGTGTGTGTGTGTGTGTGTGTGCGTGTGTGTGCGTGTGTGTGTGTGCGTGTGTGTGTGTGTGTGGTTGAGTGTGTGCACAACAGCAGAATAATTGACTTGAGTTGAGTTTTGGTGTCCGCGACACATTTGAATTTGAATTGACATCGCAGAGTTATACTTCGTGTTGCAAACTTCCCCACATGCACACACGCGCGCACACACACACACACACACACACACACACACACACACACACACACACACACACACTGAGATGATCTGTATTATGTCTGCAGCCCACCTGTAGGCTTCCTAGTGCAAATTAGCAAACCCTGAAACCAGCCCCAAAGCGACCATACATTACCTGTGTCTGAACTCAGTATCTAACTATATTCCTATCTTATTGTTTTGACCTCCACTTGACATGGTCCTTTAAAAATCAGTTGGTCATCTGCTGAGCCACATCTCACTTTTTTGTGTCACTAGCGGCGTGCTCAGGGCTCGTGCCGTCACTGGAACACACGCACACGCAGACACGCACGCGCAGACACGCACGCGCAGACTCACACACGCATCTGTAGCGGCTTGTAAAACACTGTGGTCGGAAAGTATATCAGCACAGCCAGCGCCTGTTTGCAGAGATAATTAAATTCTCATAGGAGGGTAAGAGACGCAACACGTGAATTAATTTGAGCCGTGAATACACACAGGATTCATGTGGCTTTGGCTGCAGTATTCACTTTCATAACAAATAAATGGGAGACTGTTTTTCTCTCTTTCTTGCTTACAATTATTAATTACTGTGCCAATGTGCCATTAAAGAGGATCAGCTATCGGTAGACTTTGAAATAGACACTAGGGGCTTTTGATGTCTTAATGACGACAAAACACCCCCAATATACCACAATAACGCAGAGAGAGAGAGAGAGAGAGAGAGAGAGAGAGAGAGAGAGAGAGAGAGAGAGAGAGAGAGAGAGAGAGAGAGAGATGGGTATAAACACAGAAAGACCGCAATAGTGACAGGCAACAGTGAAAGAGTCGAAAGCAGGAGAGAAAGCAGAGACAGAGGAAAGAGAAACAACACGATAGATGAAGATACAGAGAGAGAGAGAAAAGGGAAACTACACGATAGATGAAGATACAGAGAGAGAGAGAAAAGGGAAACTACATGATAGATGAAGATACAGAGAGAGAGAGGAAAGAGAAACTACACAATAGCTGAAGATACAGAGAGAGAAAAGAGAGAGAGAGAGAGTAAGAGGGGGAAACATAAAAGTCCTTGTTAATGAATTGGAAGCTGAAAAAGGGATACTATTTTAAGGAGGAATGGTAAGGAACAACATTGAAGCTCTACTTCCAAGAAGAGTTGACGTTTTGAAAAACACTTTAATGGTGATGACTCAAAAGCGTTGTTTGTACTTGCGGCTGCGGTTTCAATTCAACCATCCCACAGGGCTCGGAGAGAGAGGGGGGGGGGTTCAGATCTTGCCTGGAGCTCATGCTTGCCAGAGATATCGCGGTACGCTCTCCGTTTAATCTAATGCTAAACAGGGACAGTTAGCTTAAAATAAACGCAGCACGTTGGAGCAGAGCGTGATGGATGGTGTTTCCGTCGTATCCTCTGTTCTTCTCATACAAGGGGCCAGGTTCCATGTCACAATACTTAGTCTGTGTCAACTTGTGCAGGGAAAGGGATGATTTGTCATGGGCCGTTCTAATGTTTCCCACGTAATTAATGAAACTGTCGGTTAAGAAAGTCAAGTTTCATATTTTCGAGGATGTTGTGTTCACACACCATCGATGAGTAACAGAGCTTCTACAAGCTCTGTCTTCATTATTTGTGAATATGTCCTTTTTAGCACTCTGCAAAAATACGGGGACATATATCGGCGCTGCGATGGCTTCGGGGTATCTGTGCACCATCACAGGGGCCGACGTTACAGTTGTACCACGGGCCCCTTTAGGTCCTTAACTAACCAGAGGTGACGGCTGCCGCCTGCCTGGACTTCAGATGGAAAAGAAAAACATGATGGTGCCATTTCCACCGGGGGAAGGATATCAACGTGACACATTTTTGACGGGCCCTTTGTCTTTTCTATTTATCGGAGGGCCTTGGGTGAGCCGCTGTGTGTGCTTGTGTGCGAGTGTGTGCCTGTGTGTGTGCGAGTGGGATTGTGAAAAATAGAGAGCGAGAGAGAGAGAGAGAGAGAGAGACAGTCTCTCAGTCTGTATGTTTGTGTGTGTTTGAGAGTACGTGTGTGTTTGTGTGTGTGTGTATGTGTGTGTATGTTAGAGAGTATGTGTGTGTTGTGTGTGCGTGTCACAGGACGGATCCCCTGTGCGGCCTCGGGGCGGTTCATGGTAACAGATGACTGGGCGCTGCCGCCAGGGGCCCTTTTTTTCGTTTTGGCTCCTGGACCCAATGATTCCAATTTGGGTGTCAGTGAGAGCAGCGATTCATCATAGGCTGGATTACTTAGTGTGCCGAGAGCAGAGGGCCATTCATCTCCCTGGCTGACATGGGCCCCAGCCAGGCAGACGCCATGCCGCCACCGCTGGGGGCGCCGCGCTAGTGCAGCCGCTAGCGCTACTCTGCTAGCGCTACTCTGCTAACGCCACCGCCGCCGCCACCGCCACCGCCGCTACTGTTGATGCTAACGGACACCAAATGTAGTCCATTATTAATGTGGGGACAAAATGAAGTCACTGTCGGAAATGCAATCTGTTATACATTTTATTAAAGCTGTCATGTTGTTGTACGTGCGATGGGGGAAAGCGTTTATTAGCGCTTTCTACCAAAGTGTTCCGTACACTGTAGAGAGGAGAACCATCGGACACACACAGCAGAGATGGTTAATGGTAAATGGACTGCATTTATATAGCGCTTTTATACAAAGCGCTTTGCAATATTGCCTCACGTTCACCCTGTTCATGCACACATTCACACACCGACGGCGGAGTCAACCATGGAAGGCGACAGCCAGCCCGTCGGGAGCAGTCAGGGTTTGGTGCCTTGCTCAGGGACACCGCGACACTCAGCTAGGAGGAGCCGGGGAGCCCGCCGCCTGTACAGTTTCATGTGCTGATCTACGAATGCCCGACCGTAACACCAGCGCTGTGTTTGAGGCGAGCTTCAAAGGGTGCGTCTGAAACAATTCACACACGTCCACAACTATGCCCATATAAAAAGGTCTCCAAAACAGTAAAATCAATCTAGCCAGCCCTGGTGATAAGGTGAGCCGCGTGTTGGGCAGAGGCCACATAGCAACCGTCTGCGCCAAGCTGCTTTAGAAGCTTGTTGTCGCTGCGGTGCTTTGACAACTGAATGAAGTGGAATTTAGAGACCGGCCCCTGGGATGCCGATCAGATGTCGTTAAGGAGGCGAGAGAGGGAGAGCGAGAGAGAGAGAGAGAGAGAGAGAGAGAGAGAGAGAGAGAGAGAGAGAGAGAGAGAGAGAGAGAGAGAGAGAGAGAGAGAGAGAGAGAGATCAGAGATCAGAGATCAGAGACAAAAAGCACAGGTTCCATCTTAGACTTCCTATTCTTCCAAATTGCATAAGAGACAGTAACAGATAACAGATAATTATTTGTTACAGTAACAAGTAACAAAGTAATCTGAAGATCTTATTGGACATGAGCATTCTATCACTGTTACTGTGGGCTTTGCCGTGTGGGTGTGTGTGCACACGCATGTGTGTGTATGTGCATGTTTTATGTGTGTGTGTGCGCGCGTATTTCATGTGTGTGTGTTTGCCAGCCAAACACCACTGGTTCCTCATTAACCTTTGGCAAGATAAGCGCCGCTGTTTAAAGTCTGTGTTTGAACAAGCCGTGTGAAGCGTCTCCCACTGCGAGCCAGGCGGCTCCTACACAGTAGACGGCTCCCCCGTCCATCCCCTCCTAAGATTACCGGAATTAGATTTCAATTTTAATCACACGTTTGCCCATCTCCATAAAGCGAGCACCTGCGCCATCTTTAATTAGGAAACGAGCATTGTGGGGCCGCGTGCCGCCATACCCTGCTAACAAGGTGAAAAGGTGTCGCTGGTGTGTGTGTGTGTGTGTGTGTGTGTGTGTGTGTGTGTGTGAGGTGGGAGGAGGACTTTGTGTAACCCAGTGTAATTGTCAACAGCGCGTTAGCTAACCCACTTCTTTGTCTCTTTCGATGTTGTTTTCCCCCGTACCGCCGGTGACAACACACACACGCACGCACGCACACACGGCTAGTTAGAGGCGTTTAGGTGGAAGTAATGTAATTTGGCTAAGTGGCCAACACGGATTGCTCCAGATGTGTTTTGTGTGTGTGTGTGCGTGTGTGCGCGCGTGTGTGTCTCATGGCTGCAGTATAACATGAATCCCACTCGATGCGTGAGAAGAAGGCAAGGAATTATCTCTGGGAACCCCTGAGAGAGAGCCAGAGAGGGAGGGCGCTGTGCCGTTCATTAGCACCACGCGTTGAAACATTATGCGGGATACAGAGAAACTAAAATAACAAGCTGTGGTGTGGCTTTACACACACACGCACGCACACACACACACACACACACACACACACACACACACTCAACCACACGCACACATCACACAAAAACAAACACACAGGGTACAAGAGCAAACAGACACGCATGCAAACACACCTCACAAAAACAAACACACACACACACACACAAATAAACTTTAGAAAACAAAACCCAGACAACACACACACACACACACACACACCCACATAAAAAGAACCCACCATAAACGGACTCCCTTAAACACTTAGATGACTCATTGAAGTCCCTCTGAAGGGAGACAGGATGTAGGAACACGGGTGCGTTGGACTCTGCGTGCCTCGCGGGCAGCCCTGGTACTCAGATCTGTGATCCTGATCTAGATGGGCTGATTAGTACAGACTCCGCTCGGGCACGCTGCCTTGTTCCAACCAAACGATTAACTAGCTTTCCAGTCTGCCGGCGAGGGAGTGATCAGTGAGTCAGCGGTGCTCTCTCTCGCTCTCTCTCTCTCTCTCTCTCTCTCTCTCTCTCTCTCTCTCTCCCTCTCTCTCTCTCCCACCCCCTCTCTCTTTTTCTCTCCCTCCCGCTTCTCTCTTTCTCCCGCTCTCTCTCTCTCTCTTACGCTCTCTCTCTCACTTTTTCTCTCCATCTGTCCCGCTTCTCTCCCACTCTCTCGCTCCCTCTCCCTCTCTCTGTAAGAGAACCAGAAGAAGAGGAAAGCGGCTGTGAGTCCCACATACACTCAAGAGTCTTTGTTTCAACACTGGTAAGCCGCGGGCGATGAATTATGGCGGGACAATGTAATACAGCCCATAATACAATTACGCGTGAGGAGAATACTCGCGTGTATGAATGTTAAAGGGATTTCATTTGTGTGTGTTCTTTGTGTGTGTGTGTGTGTGTGTGTGTGTGTGTGTGTGTGTGTGTGTGTGTGTGTGTGTGTGTGTGTGTGTGTGCGATGATTTCATGAGAGCCCAGACAGACTTTAATTAAGAGCACGTGGGTAATAGGAGGCCGGTGTGCATTTTCTAATTTCTCATGTTTTGCCACTTGGATAATCATCTGTGGAAATCCTTGCTACAATTCCACGGTAACCATATGGTAGCGACACAAAACCAACAACCCCGGTAATTATGATTGTCGGTCCGGGAGTTTTTTTTAAGGTGTCTTTCCAATTATCTTATTTTTAATACAATCATCAGCAGGCCAAACCCTTCCCACAGACACACACATGTAAACAAACACACACACATGCATGTACACACACACACACACACACACACACACACACACACACACACACACACACACACACACACACACAGTTTCACAAAAGTAAAACTGTTATCTAACATTGTTTTAATTTTGTTTACATCCATAGCCTTCAACAATCAACAAATAAATAAACATTGCAATTTCAAAAATGCTCACACCACTCTCTGTCACACACACACATACACAGACACACACACACACACACACACACACACACACACACACACACACACACACACACAGTTTCACAAAAGTAAAACTGTTATCTAACATTGTTTTAATTTAGTTTACATCCATAGCCTTCAACAATCAACAAATAAATAAACATTAAAACAAACATTGCAATTTCAAAAATGCTCACAACACTCTCTGTCACACACACACACACACACACACACACACACACACACACACACACACACACACACACACACACACACACACACACACACACACACACACACACAGAAAGTTCCCTAAGTGTTTTGCTGGCTGACAGCTGGCTAGCTCTCGCAGCATTGCTGCTTTGTTGAGTTTTACACATTGACTTTATTTTGATCACTGGTCTGTTTCCTGCTCCAGATGTTCCTCCCACATGTGTGTGTCTGTCCTGCCCACATGTGTGGCGCTGAGCCAAGCCACAATCAACTCCACCGTTTTGTTTTAGGGATAATTCTATTGACTGTCTGGTTAAATTCAGCCAAGCACTTACTGGTAGTATGGCTGAGCAATAGCATAAACAGCATGCACATTTTTTTAATTATCTGAACATTTTTGACTCACTGGGAATGCTTTTCTGTGTATGTGTATATGCGTGTACCTACCTTTGTGTATTTTTGTGTGTCGATGTTTTGCTATGTGCGTGTGAGTTTGTGTGTGGGTGTGTGGGCATGGCAAAAAGTAGTTTTGATTTGTATTGTGAGTATGTGTGTGTGTATGTGTGTATGTGTGTGTGTGTGTGTGTGTGTGTGTGAGTACACAATTGTGT
>NC_140281.1:12657718-12687718 GCF_964030765.1 Micromesistius poutassou | reverse complement strand
TTGTAGAATGGTTGTATCAAAGCGATATCCACTGGAGGTCGTGCTGTTGTAGTGAACACAAGCAGGGCGGTGACTCGGTCACAGGTACATGGCCGCAGGCAGAGTGATGAGGAGGATCACAGCACTCCCTCTCGTGTGATACTGCTTCAATATTTTATGTGGGAAACTGTGGGAATCTGGGTCCACACGTCACCTTAAAAAAATGATCCTAATTCATTCACAATAGTTTGTGTTTTTTAAACTCCTGCTAATTGACACCCCTCACAGAAATTAGCTTCCGCCAAAAACCTTCACACGTGTTCCATATTTAACACAGAAGAGTGTTAATTATAGGTGTGACATCAATGAATAAAACAAATGAAGGTGGTTGAGACACATGCACACGGCTCTTCTAGCCGCTGCTGGGTTACTTTGGTGCATCATTGGGTTTTTCTTTGCTGTTACTCCGCCATTTTGGGAGGACTGACCACAGTCGCAGTACTGTAAAATCCTAAATCAACAGAAATATATCTTAACCTAGGCCTGACGATAACTTTATTTCGACCACGTGTCCGATTCAAAAACAACAATCTCTCTCCATACTGACAAATCATTTCACGATTAATTACTAAACATTGACCAAAAATCCACTAAAATAATAACTAACATTCCAATGTGGAGGCCATTGCGATGTACAAGCACTATACATTTAATTCATAGTTATCTCTATATATTGGGCTTTGATGTAAGAAAACGATGCTAACTTGAAGAAGCAGTGCTGGTGGTTTGAGAAGGCTGTGCACTGTACTTAACTGTCATTACAGTATGTGTGTGAGTCATGTGTGGTGTGTATGGGTCCCATCTTTGTGTGAGTGTGAGATTGTGTTTTTCTTTAAGTAGTCAGCAACCCCAGAGACAGCACAAAACACACACACACACACACACACACACACACGTATAAAGATGCACACACACACACACACACATATAGGAGAATGTACACACACACGTATGGACATGCACGCACACACACACACACACACACACATATAAACACAAAATGAGCACATGACATACAGAGACCAGCACACGTGCACATATGACCTTAACATAAAAAGGACACACAGGTTTGCAAGGTGGGTGTGTGTGTGTGCGTGGGCGGGGAGCCCAGTCAGTGGAAAAAGACAATAAAAGTCAAACCTGCTTGACGGAGTCAGCCACACCAAGGAGAGACGGGGAAAAATGAAAAAAGGGAGAGGGAATGGGGAGGGGGTGGGGGGAGAGACACCAGGTAAGACAGAGAGAGAAAGAGAAAGAGAGAGAGAGAAAGAAACAAATTTAGTCAATATGAAGATCAACATCATATAAAAACGTTGGCGTGTTCGCATATATATGATGTTGATGAGACGTATATATATATTTATATATATATATAGGGAGCAGAGACAGTGCGAGCCTGTCTCTATCCGGCTGGGGAAGTGCTCCAGAAGCAGGCACCAGTTATTATTACGAGCAACACATCCTGCCATCACTCCCCACACACATGCATCGCAAAAAAACCCAAACATTCACACGAAACAAGCACATGTCAGAGGGGAGCGAGTTAGAAAAAACAAAAGGAAAAAGGCTGTGCATGTTGATTGGCATTTTTAGAGCAAGGGAACCTGGCAGATTTCAATCAAGATTCCCTGTCACTCTATTACGATCGGCATAGGTTATCATTATGCTGTGCGTCTGCATCCTAATACCTGTTTGCTCTTATCGCCGTTTAGCACCTTGATAAGGGCGGAGAACAGCAAAATGTCACTCCCGGTTAAATTTGGACCCACTATATGTCTGGGGCAAACAATGCAGCCTTCTATTAAATAATGGAGTTTTATCGGGCCCGGGCATTTTCGATTTACGTACGACGTCGATGAGAAACAAGTTGTGCATTTGAAATAAATCTTTTGCTGCCGTGTGCACGAGAAGCCAAGCCTGTCTATAGTGTTCTCGTGTTGTCTTAAACCTGCAAACTGCATAAAAACACACAGTACATTTAGTACTCACGCAAGGGGCATGGGAGAGTTGCTTTAAGATGGTCTTTCTGTTTCTCTTTTTATGATCAAATGGTTCGTAAAATACCAGATGTGTGTGTGTGTTTTAATGTTATAATTAAAATTCACTGTTAATATTTGTTTGAATGAAGCAAGGTCAGTGCCACACGCCACCTGGCTTTTCTGCGACCCTCCACAACCAGGACACAGGGTGATGAGGTTGAAAACCGGTTTATTGATTGTTTATTGTAGAGTTTGAAGGACAAGGATACATAGAGATGGTGATCCATGCAGCCATGTTGGAGATCTCCCCGAGTGTGTGTGGAGATGGCCTCTCTGTTTTTCGGGAGCTCACCCCTGCCAATGTCATGATGAATAGGACCTGGTCAGTGAAACTAAACCACAGTCCATCACTGATAGAGAGAGAACTTTACACACTAATCTCTTGAGTTTTGTGGAGACGTTCTGTCAAATGTTGACTAATGTGTGGCTGTATTGTGTCTCCAGCTGGCCTGCGTCATGGATACACACGGCCTACCATCTGAGCTCCTGTTGGAGTATGGTTTTACACCAAGGATCGGGGCTCTCTAAATAATGGCTGGTGTCTCAAGGGATTAATCATTATTTTACATGTCATGAAATAATTCTGCATTTAATAAAAGTATGATATTTCTGTTTTTGGTTTTAGACTCCAGGGGGGGTCTATGGAGCTATGGAGGACAGAGCGTCTCCCTTGATGCCTTTCTCTGCTCAGGCAATGCAGATAGCTTTCTATTAAGCTGATTATTAAGCTGTTCAGAAAAATAATTAAAAGACACAGACAAAGCTACATGTGTCATGCTCTTAAATATTGACTGAAGGTGGATAATTGCACTTTTCCCAGTGTGTCAGACTGTGAATATATTGAAGATGTCCTTTGAAACTATTCAGCAGAGAGACAATATTTCAGAGTGTCTTCCTTGTAATACACTTTTATTATATGTAACATTAAGCTCTTGGTACATTAGTATTTAAAAATGTGATTTGTCCGAATGCTAATTGCTAATTTCAAATTAATGACGTATGATCTGATCTACTCCATTGGGCATAGGTGTTACCACGAGTGTGACTGTCACCAGTACACAGCTCCAACGTGTTACCAGTATACCCACTGGGGCCTAGGTGTTGCCACGAATGATTGGCACCATTACTCCGTTATAACAACACTGAGACCCCTGAACTGTTGATTTCCCTGAACGACTCAACATACTGTACAGGATATTAATCAGAGAGTATTTTTGGTGTTGCCACAAATTGAAATGTATTGGATGACCCGTGGTCTGCAACAACAATGCAAATCATCCAGTACCACTGCACAACACCCTCTTGACATTCAGCTGAAGCACTGGAGACTCACACAGGTCCATCTCTATCAGATGGACTCCCTCACTACTAGTGAGAGTTAAATAAGTAAAGCAGACAGGAAAAGTGGCTGCAATACATTCTTGCAACCAAGTATAACTGAAAATAGCCCCGACATTGGTTTATCAAGTATCGGTATTAGATTATAGAAACAAGGAAAACCAATTCAAACTTGCTGCAGTGTGTGCATCTGTGTTAGTGTTGGCCCGAGTGTATTAGAATGCTGCTTGGTGCCTAGATCAGCATCTCAGCATACCTCAGGGTACCCACCTCTAAACGCAGGGTATTAGCAGCAAGTGCTCCGAAGGGAAACGCACTATCATTTACTGAATAAACTGTCAGATTACGGCCATGCAGAGACAAAAGAAGATCTCTCAGCCATATTTTGCTTCTTTCTACTGTTGCCGTCTTTAATAGATTACTGATATTCGAATTTACATGACAACATCTCTTCCTGTGTGGAAGTATTATTTTCTGACATTGTTATCTCCAGAAAACCCAGCTGAGAGCAAACGACAACACACAATCCAACAAGATAAGACCAAAGGGATTTGGTATTAAAGAAAATCCCGAACTTGGAAATTGTCCAACAAAATGTCACCACCTGCCCCTTTTCAATGATCCTATTCTGGGGGTGAACAACAGTAGGGGTCAGCTACACCAGTGCGGCCCTCGTCCAGTCAATGGTCGGGTCGGAGTCAACCTTGCTCGAGTAGAGGTTACTTAATGAGTGCTTGATTTATCAGTCACTGGGCGGCCATTGCACCAACTGACCACAGCAGCAGCGCACACCAGTCCGGTTGAAACCGGAATCCACAAGCAGCAACAAACAGAGGAGGACCATGAAATAACACCTCTGGGATGTCGCCTCAGTGTGCTTACATACACACACGGTTTGATTGGCAGGTGGGGTAGGTACGAGAGCGAGACACACGGTTATAATTAGAGACGCTATGGCAGTGTATGGAAAACAAACATAAGCCGGTGCGGGACTCTTCAATGGGTGACTGGCGCCATTCATCTCGACAGAGAGACAACACCTTGGGAGTTGTGCTAACATTTTTGTTCTTACCCCATCACATAGGCAACTGATGTTGTATTTTTTGGGTCCCTTTTTTTTTTTATAGCCGCAAGCTAGCTGGAAGGGAGTTGCTTTTGTCTGTGTGTGTTGCTTGTGTATTTTTGTTTTTAGTTAGACGGGAGATGGAACCCCTCCGTTATACCTGCCACATGTTGCTTCCCGGAGATAGACAAGCACAGAGATGAGAGAGGGAGGGAAGAAACTAAAGAGACTAGAGGAACAGAGAGTAGGAAGGAGCCCACAGTGTGACTAAGAAGGACTGCTACGTGTGAATCACAAGACACCCAAATCGACAAAGAGCGAAATAGCAACAAAAAAAGAGAGAGATGTGGGGATTGAAGACAGAGGAAACCAGGACAGAAAGATGAGGAGGAGGAGGGGGAGGCGGAGTGAAGTATGGAAAATGTGCTGAAAGTCTGGTATTATCCATCCATTCATTTACCCTTCCATCCTTCTACCCATCCATCCATCTGCTGCAGTGAGCCTGACACATACCGCCATACATCATCAGTGAGGCTATGAAACCACTTCATTATGTACTCCTAAATATTGATTTGAATTTACAGCGCTGTCTATGGAAAGGTCAAGGATAGAGAGTTATTACAATACCAATCTCGGGAAATGACAGAGTGACTGAATTAAAGGTGCAGTGTGTAGAATTGTGTGGCATATAGCGGAAAGGACTTGGCAGATAGGGAATATAATAATATTGTGTATAATCCCATGAAAATAAGAGTTGTGTTTTCGTTAACCTAGACAGAGCCTTTATACTGTATCTACAAAGTAAGAGGGTCCTCTTCCACTGTCATCCACTTGGCGTTGGGTACTGGATATTGCACAACAGCAATACAATGAAACCCCAAAAAGGTGAAAATAAAATCATGGCTAGATAACTGGATGTTGCACAACAGCAATACAATGAAATCTCAAAAAGGAAAACTAAAAGCATGGCTAGATAATTGGTGTGCAGATAGTGTGGATCAGGGGCACATTTTCCAGCCAACACAAAGGGAAATATTTTTATATGTTTACATGGCTGGGCATGACACCAACTGCCGTGGTTTACATTCACTAACTCCCAACGTCCTCTTTAAAAAAATTGCTAAAATATCTTCCAATGCAAAATCCTATAACTTTCAACATGTCCGCCCAGTGTGCTGCAACAGGACATCTTGTGACATCTGTGGCCCCGTGATGGCCGTTGACACATTAGTATGTGTGGTGAACGCGAGCCCCTCCGAAGAGAAGGGCCATTCTCCCGCCATCTGCCCCCCCTCCCCCCTCCCCACCCCGGCCCCACCCTCACACAGGGCCACAGTCGCCCACCACGGCCCCCATTGATTTAGACTGGCTGGATGTGAGACCAACGGACCAATCCGACACAAGGCAGTGCATTCACCCTCTGCCAGCGCTGCCCCGCGCTCTGCCACACAAGCTCGCTCGCTTGTACAAAAATATATATGTGGGAGACCGAGAGGAGCCAAAAATCCAGATAAATAAGGGTAAGCTCAAATGAACAAATAATGAGCTGCTCAGAATGCATGGTAATTGGCAACACATCTGTTTGTCATTTCGCTGAACTTTCCCAGCATCATAAAAACAAAACCCAACTGACTAATTAGAAATAGGTTAAACGGTTAAATGTAAATGTGTCATTATTTTTGTGAAGCCGGCGTGCGCGCACGAGCCTCCTCCGTGTGCGCGTCTAATTAGACGCGGATCTGCCTTTCTGCGGAACAAATGAACCTTGATGCGCAATGTGATCTCATTAAATAACCAAACAATGGAGAGACAAATAAATAAAGATGGACCGCTGGGTGGACGGACGGGTGAATGGGTGCATTTTTTTGACATGCGTGGTGTTAAAAAAACCACAAACTTTAAAAACAAGCGTGAACTTAGCGGTTACCAAATAAAACACACCTGTGAAAACAGGTGTGTTGATAATCACGCATAGACATATGCACCCCCCCCCCCCCCCCCCTCACTGCCATCCTGCCTCCCCAACCATCACTTCCTCCTCCGACACACAGGCGCACGATGCACAGTTTAGAACCAACAGCTGGTGGCTGTCAGCCAGGCCTGTCAGAGCAGCATCACGTCGCCTACAAGAAGCTCCATGTGTGACCGCCACCACCGTTCTGAAGTGTGCAGACCGTCGCAAGACACCCGCGCACACTTTATGGATTTCCCCCCAAGAAAGTTATTGTACTTTCACATAACTCGCGTTACAATCTGTATTCGGTAATCTTTAAACTGTCAACAATGGGGATCATGTGATCAGTATGCACGGTTGGAAACTGGAGAATAAATATCATCTCCTCCTGTCGTCGGCAGTGAACAATATTTCTGCGTTTGCAGCTTAAGAGTGGGTGGCGCCGCATGGAAATTATTCAAGTGTGACTCAACCGCTAATTAACCAGCCCCAAAACTGTTTATATATATTAGCTTTTTTGGAAGAGCAGTGTTTTGGCCGGTCGACAAAGTGCTGCCTCCAACATTGCTAATCCGGCCCTTTCTCCACCGATCCCTGGCAGCTCCGGCTGTGGTGGAGCACCTCCATCAAAGCCTTGTGATTAACGAGCAGAGGGGCCTCCTCATCAGCGGAGCTACCATGACACTGAGAAGCACCACAGCCACATGCTGCTTACTGTCACGCAGGCAGCTGTGTGGAGAGGGTGCAGCCATCGAGCGGCTCCCTGGCGTGCGCGCTCGTGTCTGTGTGTTTGAAAGTAAGTGTATGTGAGCATGCACAAGAGAGTGATCGTGTGAAGTGTGTCTGTGTGTGAAAATAAGTATGTGAGAGAGTGAGTGTGTGAAGTGTGTGAAGTGTGTGTGTGCGTGTGAAAATAAGTGTATGTGAGAGAGTGCGCGTGTGAAGTGTGTGTGTGTGTGTGTGTTGGTGTGTGTGCATGCATGTGAGTGAGTAAGATGGAGCGAGTGTGTGAAGTGTGTATGTGTGTGTGTGTGTGTGTGCACTTGTGAATGTGAGAGACTGAGTGAGTGAAGTGTGTGTGATAGTGAATGTGTGCAGGTGTGCGGACGAGTGAATCTTAAGACACTTATATATACATTCATACCAACAGATATGTTCCTTTCTCTGTCGTGAGTGTGTGTTTGTGGGAGGACGGAAGGGACCGTAAAAAAAAGCCTTCGAGCGGCGGGGCCCTGGAGGAGACAACAAACACTTCAGAGCAGATCGTCGCCACGGCGCTGGGCCCGACGTCAGCCCAGCGACATGCGGTTTAAGCGCTGATCCGCCACTGTTTTCCTTCCCGATTAGCCGGGTGGCAGAGCAAAATGTCATTTAGCCTTACGCCGTTCGGCAGGATTTGCTGCGCTGTTTGTCTTCTTAAATCTACAAGCGAGCACTCGGCAAATGAACCCCTGAGCCCCGTGAATAAATCAACACAAGAGGAGCGGGCGAGGGTGGCAGGGAGAGAAAGATAGAGAGCCAGAGAGCCAGAGACAGAGAGAGAGAGAAACATAGATGGAGAGAGAGGGAGAGAGAAAGGGACAGAGGTAGAGAGACAGAGGAGGAGAGAAAGAGAATGAGAGATGGGTGAAGAGAAACAGAGAGTGAGGGAGGGAGAGAGACAGAGGTAGAGAGACAGAGGGAGAGAGAGAGACAGAGAAAGAGAGACGGAGAGAGGAGAGAGACAGAGGTAGAGAGACAGAGGGAGAGAGAGGGAGAGCGAGAGAGTGAGGGATAGACAAAGGAAGAAGAGTGATAGAGGGAGGTAGAGAGACAGGGAGAGAGAGAGATGGAGGTAGAGAGTGAGAAAAAAAGTGATAGAGAGAGAGAGATAGATATAGAAGAGAGAGAGAGACAGAGGTAGAGAGAGGGAGAGATAAAGAGGTAGAGAGACAGAGGGAGAGAGAGAAAGAGAGAGATAGAAAGAGAGAGTGTAAGAGAGAGAGAGAGAGAGAGAGAGAGAGAGACAGAGAGAGACAGAGAGAGAGAGCACCAGAGGAAGTGGGGAAACACAGAGAGATACACAAAGAGAGGAAATGGTGAGGAAGTAGGGAGCCAATGAGGGGGGAGAGGGAGAAGACACCCATCAGGTCTATCTGGGGGTTGGATGAACAGGTGTGGTACCATGTCCACCTGAATGGAGCTGAGCTGACTAGATGCCCAACAGCCAACAGATACCCCTGAGAACACCTCCATGTTCTGCGAGGGTGCTTCTAGTGCTCTGTCCGTAGTCTCACAAATCAGCCCTTAGATCAAAATCTTTAGATCAATATCTTAAATCTGACGGAAGCGTCTTTCGTTCTATGTTTGTTTCGACCAATCATATTGCTTGAGGCAGGGATCAGTAAGCGCGTGATTGGCTATCACAAACTCGGTCAACCTATGAAAACCGTCTGGACTGGCCGTGTAAAAACACACTTATTAAAATTCCCTTCTTCATCCACTCTTCATCCACTCACGTAAAGGAGTTTTCCCCGGTAGAACTTCTCCGTAACCAAGCAGGAAACAAAACTCTGTTCGCTGCACTTTTGGTTTCCGGCCCAGGCTCTGTGCTATAGCGTCATAGGACCTGGATCTGAGATCACTCCCTCAGTAAAAGTTGCTGATTATTATAATTAATATTTTTTTATAACTTTATTTTCAAGATTTTCACAGTACAATTATACATACAACCCCAATTCCACCCACCAAGGGTACACATAATACATCACATATGCACACACACATTGTCAAAGAAAGAAAGGTGCTGATTATTTAAACAAGCTCTCACCTTTCAGGCGTCAAAACAGGGGGAGTGGCGGCAACACACCTTGTTGCCGTGGCGCCACGTCTAACGAGTGTTCCCGTTGAACGTGTCTTTGACAGAGAGAGGGAGCGAAAGTGAACGACGCCTATATACGTACGCCCTATACACCAATAGGAGGCTATTCATGATAACATCAATGTACTATACAGGCATACGGCAGACCGCATGAAACAGGAAATCATTGTGCAGTGGGAGATACGTGGGGGGGGGGTCATCAGCCCAGGTGTGTTAGAGGGGTGTGTGTAGGGGGGTGCCAGGTTTGGCCAGGTGACATTTCAAGCGGCCATATTCAGTCATTTCTCACTAATGAACATGTGAGCAGCTGGCCAAATATAGCCGGGTGTGATTTCTCCCTCCTTTTATCACAGGGATGCAGGCGGACCCGGCAGTGGCACGCGTTCAACTCTCTGCAGGGTCAGACAAACAGGCTCTGCCAACAAGATGGAGTGCTTCATGTATTTCCCACCTCTGTTAATATTCAAATAACTCCAGCACGCTGACACTTTAGATACAATTGTGGTCTGTGTGCACATGTGTGTGTGTTTGCAGATGTGTGTGTGTGTGTGTGTGTCTGCGTGAGCATGTGCCTTTGTGTGTGTGAGGGATTTAGTGTGTACATGCATATGTGTAGGTATGTGTGCATTACATGCATAGACATGAGTTTATGGGTGCCTGCGAATGACTTCCAATGTGTTTGTGTGTGTATATGTGTGTTTATGCGCGGGTGTATGTGTTTGTCTATGCATGGGTTTATGCGTCTGTGTGTGTGTGCTTGCGTGTTTGTGTGGGTGCGGTTTGTATAATTAGGAGAGAGTGACAGAGAGAGTGGGAGATGTGTGTGTCGTATGTGTGTCGGTTCGGCTTAATGCGACATATGCCTGTGCTTTCATTGCGTATGTCTCTGTGCACTAGAGTGGCACACACACACACACACACACAAGCTTGATATTTCATGGCGGTGCCCACTGGGTATGGAAGGCAACTCTGTGTGCCCTCCTGACCTTCTGGATGTAATCATCATTATAGTCCACCCACCAGTTGACGGGCGCTGATGACTGCTTCAGCCATGTGGGTGTGGGGGGGAGATGGTTGGCGGCCATTAATTAGTCAAACGCTCTCCGCTCATATGCATTATTCAATTGTGTAGGTGGCATTTTGGCACTGAGGCTTGTCAGAAAATAAAATTGATTCATTTTGAGGTTGTTTGATTATTCCCCCTGACTCTTGTATGTTGGCCTTGTATGTTGTATGTTAGCCAATCCCGTCATCAGATATTCACGTTTTTCCGTAGTTTACTTTTGACATGTAGCGAAATGAGGTACATGGAAGAGTTGAGCTGTTCTCTCAAGCCCCTTGGGAGAGGAAACCAGCCGTGCTTCAACACACATTTATTGGTGGACGTCGCACAACAGATTTGGTGTATCGGTCTTGATGTACACTTGAAGTCTTCTGATCATACTCAGCAAGAACTTTGTTGTACGGATAATCAACGCTGCTTAGCTGAGTTAGCGAGCATAGCTACAACGCCACTCTTTTGGAAGACACTCAGCGGGTCAGCAACAAAAACCACAACTCGTAACAATGAAAATGAAAAAAGGAATTGATAATAAACAAATACACGTGGTAAGCTAATGTTATCTGGGCTGCAACAACAACTCAATTCACAACAACTCACATTTGAGGTTCCTTGGCTGCTCGCTGCACCTTCTCGTGAATGATGTAATAAAGGGATTTTGTCAAAACTCCTCAGACAATAGGTGTGGCCATGGCCTATTTGCCATGGACAGCTCTCTCTCTGAATAAGTGCACGACTTAATAATAATTGATGGAAAATGTTGCGAACGGTGGAATAAAGCGGGGAATCTTCTTGTGCATGTGCGACAGCCTCTCTCTCCCCCTCTCTCTATCGCTCTCTCTCAAGCTCCCAGCCCCTCTACAGAATTGCATTTTGTGCTTGAGTGAATTAGGTGATCATTTTTTATCTTACATGCCGCCATGGCTTGTGGAGTTTCTGGCTCCGAAGGAAATTGGAGGGGAAGAGGAAGTTGAACATTTATCGCATACCAAGGTTAATCTCCAGAAATGGTGGGATTTGGTGGGAGCGGGGAGGACGGGGGGAAGGGGGACGGGGGACTGCCTTGGATCGCAAGCCGCATTACAGTCACATTTCTTGGGCGCTTTCTTCTTTTCTCTTTCTTTTTGCCCTCTCCCTCTCTCTCCCTCCCTCCCCCACCCCCCTCTCCCCCTCTCTCACCCCCGTGTTCTCGGTGGTGAGGGTGGACGTAAAATCCTTGGAGGCGAACGCCGGCCGACAAGACAAAGTGGCGGGGCATAAGCGAAGGCCCCGACCGTTGTCGTTACTCACTGTCGGATGTCGCCACAGCGTCGCGCTACAGCAGCGTAACGCGCGGCCAGCCCGGCGGGCGTGCTATTGTCCTCCTCTTCCTGGGTCTTGTTAGAGATCCAAGCTAACGTGAGCCAGCACCTGAATGGTTCGGCGTTGTTCCTTTGTCACGTTTGCTTCCATTTCTTCTGCTACGCCACTGAAAGTGTACTGATAGTGCACGAGATATGACTGAATATCACATAATAAAAACTGAAATATGTGTTGTTTTGGGTCGCATCAGAGTTAGGATGGATGGAGGATTGCTTATTTTTTCCTCCTCTAAATCACCTGAAGGGTCGTTAGTGGTCTCGCAGGACCAAAATGGAGCCCTGGCGGCTCTGAACACAGGCCGTCTCACCCTATCTCACCCTGTCTCTGCATTGACACGGCGAGGAATCCCCCACCGCCTCCGTCACCTAGCGCCTCCTGCTACAGGAGCACCGGACCAGCCGATCCTTGGAAACATAACCCGCTCGGAGGAAGAGGACCTGGCTTAAGTAGGGGCCGCCGCCGCCGATCCTCGTAAACACAGGCTCCGAGAGACAACGACTGCCCCTCCTGAAGCCGCTCACAGGAAGAGGACCTGGCCTGGTAACATATACCGGCCCTTTTTCACAGAGCGTGCGAGTCGACTGTGAAAACTGTGACGCACACTGTTACGCAGGGGTGGTGTGCGTGAGTGTGTGTGTGTGTGTGTGTGTGTTGGGTGGGGGCAGAGGTAGAGGAGGAAGGTAGGGGGACAACTCTCCTCTTAGACCTTTCTCTTTTTCTTTTCTTCCACCTCCGCCTGCGCAGCGCTTCTACTTTAAGCCATTGAGAGATGGCAGGGCATCCAATAATAGACATGTGGCAGGTGACAGAGAGAGTCGCACACTTCATTCACGTGTTTCTGTGTCACTCCCTCTCTCTCTCTCTCTCTCTGTCTTGATCCCTGCACACACACACATTCCTACCCGTCCTCTCCCCAAAGCTATCCTTGCCCCTGCTCTCGCTCGCTCCACCTTGTCTCACCTCCCTCTACCTCTCTCTCGTGTCGATTATCTTATTTTAGCCCACTCGCTCTCTTTCTATCTCTCTCTATCGCCCTCGCTCTCTCTCTTTATCTCTCCCACTCACGCGTCCTCCACCTTCTTCTTCTCGATGGGGCCTGTCAGCACAACTCAAGCCATCCGCTGGAGGTGCACCACAGAGGTAATGGGGACAGTGACACGTGCGTGTGTGTGTGTGAGAGAATGCTCCGTGTAGACACGGCTGCCATTCTCTCTTCCCCACTACTTGCTAATGAGGTGTGACTTGTTTCTTGTGGACAAAAACGGGTAGACAATCGTCCTTCCCCCGCCACCCCACCCCTTTCTACTGACCCCCCCTACCCTTTTTCTCTTTCTTCACCCGCCCCTCCCCCCCCCCCCCCCCCCTGCCCCACCAGTCAATAGAAGTCAGAGGCCGATTTGTCAAGTTGATGGGGCAGGATCACGCACCGATGTAAACACACACGGCCTGTAACACACGCGCCGTCGCCACGGCGATGAAACACAACAGTCACCGCCCCGCCAGAGTCAATTCGCCAATACTCTTTTCCCAGAGTAATAACGGCGTGCCGCTCCCCTGGGGTCTCCCCCTGTCCCCCCCCCCCACCCCCTGTCTCCCCCATTGTGGATATTGGATTATTCAGCCAACTCCTGGGTGTTTTCTCGACGGGGTTGTGGGGGTGAAGGATTAGCTAACGTGTGGTTGCTTACACAGACGTGTTGCTGGTGCTGGTGGGGAGCTAATGAAGGAAACAAAGGTCTCGTCATGCAACTGATGGCAGACACAACCCCCTGACTACACGTTCTCCGGTGGTGCCGGTGTGTTGTTATATCTTCTACATGATGCCTGCCTGATTTGTACAACATTTATTTTGGATTTTCATACTTTTGTGTGGGGGAACAGAAGTAACTCCGTAATTGTGAGGCAGAAGCTCACAATTCGGCATGTTTCTGCATAAATGACCATCACCGAGCACACGATATGGCCAACCGAAGACAAAACCAAACTGTTTCTGTCTTAACTTTTGCCAATTAGTTCACGATTCTTACTAACTGCACCATCCCGTCATTATTCCATAATATGCCCCCTGGATACATGGATGAGTCTTAAAATGAAAACATAAACACAGCCACACCTGGAGCCCTGATGGATTGGCATAGCAATGAACCATTAGCTATAGTTTTTAAATTGTGTCTTTTGGCCCAAAAAACAGCCCTTCCAATAACAGAAAACAACACGGGCTACTGGGAGCCTCACACCTATGCTCTGGGAAGCGTGTAGCTGCTAGCGCTCAATCGCTCAGCTCTGAAAGTGGCTGTGTACAGAACCGCCTCTCAGTAACCCCCCCCAAATACTACCCCAGTACCCCTCCTCCTCCTCTTTCTCCTCCTGCTCCCCCCCTCTTCCTCCTCCTATTCCTCTTCCTCCTCCTCCTCATCCCCCCCTTTCTCCTCCTCCTCCTGCTCCCTCGTCTTCCTCCTGTTTTTTCTCCCGCTCCCCCTGAACCCCCCCACCCCCCACCCCCCTCCCCCTCCCCCCCCCCCCCCTCCCCCTCCTCCCAAGACTCGTGGGCGGCTAATTCGAAGTGGCCTCATTACTGGACCCGCGTCACTTTACGTTACGATAGCCGTCCGACAGCATTACACACCAAAGCCCCCACCCACCGCGCCCTGGCGTGTCACTGCGGCGACGCCATGCAGCCCTTCCGCCGTCGCCACCTCCCGCCGCCTCAACTTTCCCTCATTACGGCCGAATTATGAAAACATATTCCCCCCGGCGTCTCGCCAATCCCGATCCCCTTTGTGAGACGTGTGAGGTACAGTGGTAATCTAATAACTTTCATTAGAGTGAATAAGGCCGTAATGAGTACAAGGGGATTTTGGAGCGCTCCACTTAAAACGTCTCGCTTTGGTCCTGCAGAAGGAATGACTAACCAGGGCCAACACAAGGGCTAATTACAGACGCGGCTCCAGCAGACTGACATGACTGCAGGAGCAGCGAGCGAGAGCGACACGCTTTCTAAGGTAATCTCCATTCAGGTTTTAACCTGTTGTTTTGCCTCAGTGTTAAAGCGCTATGTTTCTTCAATGTCATTGTTTCTTCATCCATGTAAATTGTTGTTATATGTATATATACATATATATATATATATATATATATATACATATACATATGAATTACATCATAATAACAATCATAATTATGCTGCTAATATAATATTGTATTATAATGACAATATAATATAATAATATAATGATGATGTAATAATATGTTTGACAATCAAATTATGTGCTCGTGGTTCATTCAGTTATGGCTTCATTCTCCACCAATGGCACTCTGTGGTAATCTAATATGGCAGTGTTGTCCAATCCAATTACTTACACTTGCCTTCAATGAGTGAATGAATCAAAACTGTATTACTACTGAGCTAAATTTATTAGACGAGGAGTGTTACACCTTCCAAATTTTTCAGTTTACTTCTTTAGATGTGTGCTGATGGTTGTAAGTTGCCCTCAATATGGAAGTCTTGAACCATTATCCCAATTCCAAAAATAAAAAATCCAAGAGAATTGAATCAGTTCAGACCTGTTGCTCTTAGATCACTGGTGATGAAAAATTTTGAGAGGTTTTTAAAAGATGTGGTTGGCTCCCTGGTTGAAGACAAACTAGACCCCCTGAGGTTTGCTTATCAGGCAGGTAAAGGGGTAGATGATGCTAAACTCCTCATCCTTGACGGGGTTTACAAACACTTGGAGAAACCAAAATCACATGTGAGACTTTTATTTGCAGACTTCTCGTCTGCTTTTAACAAGATGCAACCACACATTTTAATGGATCGTCTGATTGCTTATTTTAACTTACCTGATCAGCTCTTATTGTTTCTCTTAAACTTTTTAACGGAGAGGAAACAGCGGGTTTTAGTTAATGGAGCTATGTCAAATGTAGCTGCCTGATCAAAGTCTCAGATGATAGAGCACTCTCCTTCAGGGTTTAGAGTCAGACCTCGGCAGCGCCCTACCTACATTTGTTAACTGGTGTGATAAGAACTTCCTTGACCTCAACGTGTCAAAAACAAAGGAGCTCATCATTGATTTTAGGAGAAACAATAACATACCTAATTATTCATGGTGAGGAGGTCCAGATTGTTGACACCTACAAATATTTGGGAACTGTGTTTGACTCTCAGTTAAAGTTTGATGCAAACACCGATTCTACTGTTAAACAGAGAGTCCACTTACTGAGGAAGTTAAAATCCTTCAATGTTTGTAACAAAATTGTAATAATTTATTATTTCATTCAATGAAAGTCTGTTAACCTTCTCATTTATTTGCTGGTTCAATGGTCTTTGTGTGAAAGGACAGGAATAGCCTGAACAGTATTGTGAAGGTGTGCTCCAAGAGTTCGGCAAGACTTATTTTCCCTTTGGGAGAAGCGCGTGGTCCAAAAAGCAAAAAAAATCCTCATCCTCATCCTCATCGTCGTCCGCTTATCCGGGGTCGGGTCGCGGGGGCAGCAGCTCAAGCAGGGGGCCCCAGACTTCCCTTTCCCGGGCCACATTGACCAGCTCTGACGGGGGGATCCCGAGGCGTTCCCAGGCCAGTGTTGAGATATAATCTCTCCACCTAGTCCTGGGTCTTCCCCGGGGTCTCCTCCCCACTGGTCGTGCCTGGAACACCTCCCAAGGGAGGCGTCCAGTGGGCATCCTTACCAGATGCCCGAACCACCTCAACTGACTCCTTTCTAAGCAAAGGAGCAGCGGCTCTAATCCGAGTTCCTCCCGGATGACTGAACTTCTCACCCTATCCCTAAGGGAGAAGCCAGCCACCCTCCTGAGAAAACTCATCTCGGCCGCTTGTATCCGCGATCTCGTCCTTTCGGTCATCACCCACCCCTCATGACCATAGGTGAGGGTAGGAACGAAGATCGACCGGTAGATCGAGAGCTTTGCCTTGCGGCTCAGCTCTCTTTTCGTCACAACAGTGCGGTAAAGCGAACGCAATACCGCCCCCGCTGCTCCGATTCTCCGGCCAATCTCACGCTCCATCGTACCCTCACTCGCGAACAAGACCCCGAGGTACTTAAACTCCTTCACTTGGGCTAAGGACTCATTTCCTACCCGGAGAGGGCAATCCACCGGTTTCCTGCTAAGAGTCATGGCCTCAGATTTAGTGGTGCTGATCCTCATCCCAGCCGCTTCACACTCGGCCGCCAGCCGATCCAGTGAGTGCTGAAGGTCACAGGCCGATGATGCCATCAGGACCACATCATCTGCAAAGAGCAGTGATGCGATCCTCAGATCACCGAACTGCAACCCCTCCCCACCACGACTACGCCTCGATATCCTGTCCATGAATATCACAAACAGGATTGGTGACAAGGCGCAGCCCTGGCGGAGGCCAACACCCACCGGGAACGGAACTGACTGGCTGCCGAGAACGCGGACACAGCTCTCGCTTTGGGAGTACAGAGATTGGATGGCCCTGAGGAGTGAACCCCTTACCCCGTACTCCCGCAGCACCTCCCACAGTTTCTCCCGGGGGACCCGGTCATATGCCTTCTCCAAATCCACAAAACACATGTAGACCGGATGGGCATACTCCCAGGCCCCCTCCAGGATCCTTGCGAGAGTGAAGAGCTGATCCGTAGTTCCACGTCCAGGGCGAAAACCGCATTGTTCCTCTTCAATCTGAGGTTCGACAATCGGCCGAACCCTCCTTTCCAGCACCTTAGAGTAGACTTTCCCAGGGAGGCTGAGAAGTGTGATACCCCGATAATTGGCACACACTCTCCGGTCCCCCTTTTTGAACAGGGGAACCACCACCCCGGTTTGCCACTCCTTTGGCACTGTACCCGACTCCCACGCAATGTTGAATAGGCGTGTCAGCCAAGACAGCCCCTCAACACCCAGAGCTTTTAGCATTTCTGGCTGGATCTCATCAATCCCTGGGGCTTTGCCACTGCGGAGATGTTTAACTACCTCAGTGACTTCCACCAGGGAAATTGACGATGAACCACCATCAACCTCGAGCTCTGCCTCCATCATAGAGGACGTGTTAGTCAGATTCAGGAGTTCCTCAAAGTGTTCCTTCCAACGTTCGACTACCTCCTCAGTCGAGGTCAACAGAGTCCCACCCTTACTGTACACAGCCTGGATGTTTCCCCGTTTCCCCCTTCTGAGGTGTCGGATGGTCTTCCAGAAACACTTTGGTGCCGACCGAAAGTCCTTCTCCATGTCCTCTCCGAACTTCTCCCACACCCGCTGCTTAGCCTCCGACACGGCAGCGGCTGCAGCCCTTCGAGCCCACCGGTACCCTGCAACTGCGTCCGGAGTCCTCCGGGATAACATACCCCGGAAGGCCTCCTTCTTCAGTCGGACGGCTTCCCTGACCACCGGTGTCCACCACGGTGTCCGAGGGTTACCGCCCCTTGAGGAACCTAAGACCCTGAGGCCACAGCTCACCACCGCAGCTTCAGCAATGGAGGCTTTGAACACCGCCCACTCTGGCTCAATGCCCCCAACCTCCACAGGGATGCTAGAAAAGCTCCGCCGGAGGTGTGAGTTGAAGATCTCTAGGACGGGAGCCTCCTCCAGACGTTCCCAATTCACCCGCACTACCCGTTTGGGCTTACCAGGTCTGTCCAGACTCTTCCCCCATTCCCTGATCCAACTCACCACCAGATGGTGGTCGGTTGACAGTTCCGCCCCTCTCTTCACCCGAGTGTCCAAAACATAAGGCCTCAGATCAGCTGACACGATCACGAAATCGATCATCGATCTTCGGCCTAGGGTACTCTGGTACCAGGTACACTTATGAGCACCCTTATGTTCGAACATGGTGTTTGTTATGGACAATCCATGACTAGCACAGAAGTCCAGTAACAGACGACCACTCGGGTTTAGATCAGGGAGGCCGTTCCTCCCCACCACGCCTCTCCAGGTGTCTCCATCGTTGCCCACGTGGGCGTTGAAGTCTCCCAGCAGAACTACGGAGTCCCCTACCGGAGCCCCATACAGGACTCCATTCAGGGTCTCCAAGAAGGCCGAGTACTCTGAACTGCTGTTCGGTGCATACGCACAAACAACAGTCAGAGTTTTCCCCCCCACCACCCTTAGGCGTAGGGAGGCGACCCTCTCGTCCACCGGGGTAAACTCCAACACCGCGGCGCTCAGCAGGGGATTTATGAGTATCCCCACACCCGCCCGGCGCCTCACGCCCTGGGCAACTCCAGAGAAGAATAGAGTCCAACCCCTATCCAGGAGTACGGTACCAGAGCTGAGACTGTGCGTAGAGGTGAGCCCCACCAGATCTAACTGGTAGCGCTCCACCTCCCTCACAAGCTCCGGTTCCTTTCCCCACAGTGAGGTGACGTTCCACGTCCCCAGAGCCAGCTTCTGCCGCTCGGGTCTGGTCCGTCGGGACCCCTGCCTTTCACTGCCACCCATGTGGCAGCGCACCCGACCCCAGCGGGTCTCCCTGCAGGTGGTGGGCCCACCTGCAGGGGACCAAAATGACCACGTCCTCCAGTGGCGGTTCTAGGGGGGGGCCAGTCCCCCCGTAATCCCCTGTGGCCCCCCCGAACGAGCCAACCCCACCCCCCGCCAACAATCGTGCCGGCAATAGTGCTCGTCCGCGATCCAACCCCCCCCCCCCCCTTGTCAACAATCGTGCCCGCAATAGCGCTCGTCCGCGATCCAACACCCCCCCCCCCCCCGTCAACAATTTGGTTTGTGCCCCTCTAACAGAAAAGCCGGGCCCCCCATTAAAAGCGGTCTACAATGGCCACTGATGTCCTCTCCCCAGGATTCAGATTAATGCCTTCAGGCCGGCACTTTGTAGCACCACTCAGGAAAACAAAGCGTTACTCAAAGTCTTTCATTCCATCTGCTGTCAGGCTTTTTAACCTCGACAGTAGTCTTTGGATATGAACATTTGTAACAGTTTGTTGCTTGGGTATCATTGTCTCAACCTTATTTATTATTTATTTCATTATTTGGATCATTGGTCTTAAAATTCGAACAGTATACTCCTTGCCTAGCCCATTGTGTTCTCTCTGACGTACTCCTGTGTCTGTGTGTACATTTTTTGTTTAGTCTGTGGACTGCTGAATTGAATTGCCCTCCGGGATAAATAAAGTTCATTGAACTTGAACTTGAAATGGCACAAGAACCCTCAGGTCAGTCAAAGAGTTACGTTGGAATTAACGTTGGAGTGTATGGCGCTGACACAGTCGATCCACCGCAGGTCATGTGGTGTGGATTCAGGTCACTCACCTCTGCTGATATTATTATATTGAGTTTTAACACCAACTTGATGATGTTGAGAAGAGCATTTCGATGACAGTGCTGGTGACAACAATTATGATCATGTGTCGGTTCATCAGAGATTATTTAAAAAAGGGCTTTTACATTCCTGTCCCTGGGTCCTGTTTTGTTTCTGTGTTTATATATTTATATAATAATGTGGTTGATTATCTCATGTTGTGAAGAAGTCATTTATGCATATGGTGGCGTGCAGTTACCCTTCTAGGGATTAATAAAATGTATCTCACCATACTTATCGTATCTAAAAAAAAATCTGAGGGATTTAAAGTCTTTAAACCCCTCAGAAAAAAAACACTTGTTCAGTTAGAGAACTGTTAGAGACAAAGCAGAACAAGATGGATGACAGGAAACCCAACAAGGGCAACAGCAACAGCCAGAAAAAAAAGAGTTGACAAAATGGCCCAGAGCAATGAATAAAACAGCCTTCATCTGAGACATGGAAGGAAATATGAACCGGACTAGAGAGACAGATACAGTGGGGATGGGGGTGTGGGAGGGGGTACAGTGGGCATGGCTATTGATTTTCTGTTTCTCACGACGTCCATCAGTGACACAAGGTAATGGAAGCTGCCACACTGCTCCCTCTCTCTCACCCCCACCCCCCCCCCCCCCCCCAAGGATGAGGAGGATTCAACCTCTTCCTCATCATACAGTACAGCGTTGGGGTCTTTCTGTCATGGGTTTTTGTCTCCTACTACTACCAGTACTACTATCACTACTACTACTACTACTACTACCATCACTACTACTACTACTACCGCCACCACTACTACTACTACCACCATCACTACTACTACTATTACCATCACTACTAATACTACCCCTAGTATCAGTGTGTGTGTGTGTGTGTGTGTGTGTGTGTGTGTGTGTGTGTGTGTGTGTGTGTGTGTGTGTGTGTGTGTGTGTGCGTGGCTGGGCGTGTGTGTGGTGTATCAGTATAAATTGTATGCTCGTCCAAGAGGTTAAACTTCCTTCCATTACCCTTGAAAGACCCTTTGTTGTTGTTTTAGTGGTGTTGAGGCAGAGCTGGTGGTCTTTCAGGGCCAGCATGAACACAGTGCAGCCCACCTGATTAAAAAAGAAATGCTGTGATTGTCAGCCAACTATGAGAGTGTTTGGGGAGAGCGGGATGCTGTGTGTGATACTGCTGACTACACAGACCTGCAGTTTAAGTCCCCTCACTTGCCAAGCTGGGCACTTTCACTGCCTTTGTCCTTTATGCCCCCCATAACAGACACACACACACACACACACACACACACACACACACACACACATGAACACACACACACAGGCATACATGCATGAATGCACGCATGCACGCGCATGGATGGATTCTCTCTCACACACACACACACACACACACATACACACACTTAATTCCACCAGAACATTGAAGCTCTCCCCCATCTATCTGTCTCTCCCCCTCCCGAGCTCTGTCTCCCTCACCTCCCCTTTGATCCCACCATCTACGTCCCCTCCACCCTCCCTCCCCCACCACCATCACACACACACACACACACACACACGTGCGTGCGTGTGCACTCTCTTCTCTCCTCTCCTGTCTACAAAGCGAGAGACAAATTAAAGCGCTTCCCGTAATGGAGGAAACATAAGCCTCTGGCAGTGCGCTATTAGCCGGCCCGCTTATTTGCTAACCGAGTGGATTAATGCCTTGCACTTGGTATGGGAGGCCACCTGCTCCAGTATGGCGGGAGCTCGGGGTGCAACACACATGCACGCACACACACACACACACACACACACGCAAGCATACACACACAAACACACACGCGCGCATGTGTACACACGCACGCGGACCGGCACGCTCTCTAATCTCCCTGTGAGGATGATTGCAGGGTTCCATGACATGATAAGGCCACCCGTTGTCCTCTCTCCCTCCATGTCTCTCTCTCTCTCTCCTTCTTCCCCAAGCACATAAGTGAATGGTTAATTTCATCCCCGGAGGGACCCTTGACCCAGACTCCATGTCCACCTCCTCATCCTCCTTCTCCACCACCTCCTCCTCCACCTCCTCCTCCTCTCTGGTCTCTCCGGCTGCCCAACATGCTAATGCAGCAGCTGTGTCCGTCCGCAAGAGAGCGAGAGAGTGAGCGAGAGAGAGCGAGAGAGAGAGAGAGAGAGAGAGAGAGAGATTTGTGTCCTCATCACGCACCTATAGATTGCATGCTTCGCCCCCGCCACCACCATTACCTCAACCACCACCACCACCACCACCACCACCACCAGCGGTTGGAGCAGTGCAGTTGTGGTCTCACTCGCTTACATTTTAAATGGTCATTTGAATATCTACAATGTCACAGAGTGCAATGTACAAGCACGCACACACAGAAATGCACAGAGGCGCACACACACACACACACACACACACACACACACACACACACACACACACACACACACACACACACACACACACACACGCACACAGCTAGAAAGGCGGTGTGTCGTGCTGTGGTGGGCCCCGGGGGGAGCACAGTGTGTACCATGTCAGAGAGGACGAATGATCCGTGAAGCCTGGGGGAGGGGCCACTAATATGCACTGAGCATTGTGTCCCTGGAACAACCTGGAGCCCGCCCCCCCCACACACACACACACAAATATGTAACACACATACACTCAAACTCACACACACACATACATAACACACATGCGCACACACACACACACACACACACACATATATACACACATATATACACACACACACACTCTAAACCACACCCTCAAACACATCCAAACACACACACACACACACACGCATACATACACCAGACTCACACACTCACACAACCACACTCACACCCCATGTCCCCTGAACCACCCTCCCACCCATTTGAAGTTCCAAGTCCGTTTAAACATCTCTTATGTAGATTTATTCATAATTTTGCGGTGAAAATTGGAATAGAGACGTATTGAAATATTGTGCGCTGCCATGTAAGATATGAGGACATTTGCAAACCATGTTTTTTGGCATGAAAGTCACTTTGGTAATGACCCCTCCTGTATCCCTCCCCTAATGGGAGAGGCTCTCTAGCCAGAATGTAAGCCACGATCCGTCACTAAATGACCCCTGAACAGCCTCTGGTTCTGGTTGAAGTGAACCGCCTTCAGGAGCTCAACGCTTGACCTCTAAAATAACAAAAGGAAGAAAGAAACCAACAAAGAAAGGTACAAGGAGCGAGAGACATTGAGTATGTACACTATAATAGAGAAGAGAACGAGACATTGAGTATGTACACTATAATGGAGAAGAGAGAGAGAGACATTGAGTATGTACAATATAATGGAGAAAAGAGGGAGACATGGAGTATGTGCACTATGATGAAGAGAGAGAGACATTGAGTATGAACAATATCATGGAGAAGAGAGAGAGACATTGAGAATGTACAATATAATGGAGAAGAGCGAGAGACATTGAGTATGTGCACTATAATGAAGAGAGAGAGAGACATTGAGTATGTGCAATATCATGGAGAAGAGAGTGAGAGACATTGAGTATGGGCACTTTAATGGAGAAGAGAGAGAGGCACGTCTCCCTGTGTTTGACAAAAAACACCCGACCCCCACCCCACCCCTACCACAATCCTACCCCAGACCTCTCCTCCCCAAACCACCACCCCCCCTCCCCCTCCATCAACCTCTGAACCCTTCTTCTTTATCTCCTTAATCTTCTTCATCTTCCTCAACTTCATCCTCTTCCTGAGGCGCTAGTCCGCCCTCGTTTTGAAGAATGAAAAGAAAAAAAAATGAAGGGAAAGGAAAGCGGTGCTAAAGTGAGAACACATTTTCATTAGTTATTGATTCATTTCCAATTCTTCATTAATGTTCGGCGGGGGCCAACGCTTTGCAGCGTGTGGTCGGTGGTCTCTCTCTCTCTCTCTCTCTCTCCCTTCTCCCTCGCTCTCTCTCTCCCCATTCCCCGGCTCCGCCTGACATAACCATGGTAATTACTGCGCTCTCCGCCCTGCAAGCTGTTCACAGTCTCGTACTGCTGTAAAAATTGAATGAGTATTCTAAGGGACTGTGTGTAAGGGAGGGGGGGGGGGGTGATAAAGGAAACAAAATATATTAAGGATAAAAGATATTTAATATTTTTAAGGAGCCTTAATGTCAGCCAGGCCATCGCCTACAGGTGAGAGTTTTGAGAGTGAAAAGGGAGCAAAAAGCACACAATGTATATCAATAATTGCCGGGGTAGTCTTGAATATGTAGGCCGCTTCGCCCTTTGGAATAATGTTTCAAAAGGTGTTTTATGAATGAAAGGACAGTGGTTGAGGAAGGACGACAAGAGGATGATCAAAAAGTGATTTAATGGGTTGGTTCTTTGTTAGGAGGCAATGGCTAACAATAGCCTTGCATATCACCTACACACACACACACAAGCACACACACACACACACACACACACACACACACACACACACACACACACACACACACACACACACAAGCACACACACGCACAAACAACCTCCGCTAAATTACTCATGGCGTAGACAAACACATCATAATGCACGTGATCTATGGTGACTTGCATTTGACACCATTGACCCGTGACTGGTAGAGGAAGATGGCAAGCTGCATTGATGCATTGTGGGTAATACCTTGATATGAGACAGGAGGAGGGGAGGGGGGTGAGGGGGTGGGGGAGATTGATGGGGGTCACGGACGAGTCTTGTTGCCCATAAATGGAAGGTCAGTGATAGATATGTCATCCGTTGCTTAAAGACACGACAGAGTGAACCCCATGCACTGTACGTGCTCACACACACACACGCACGCACGCAAGCACGCACACATACACACACACACACACACACACACACACACACACACACACACACACACACACACACACACACGCACACGCACACGCACACGCACACACACACACAGGAGAAGAGAAGAGAGAACTCACCTGATAAAGACATCCGCATCAACAAGAGCAGATCGCAGCGAGAAAGGTTAAAGCAGAGAGAGAGAGAGAAGAACATGAGTTACCATTATGACTTTAAATAGCTAAACACATCAGTAGTTAAATGTTTGTAAAAGATGCCTGTGAATAAATTGACACATCACATAATAATAATAGGCTTTTCTGGTTGCAGGGCATTCCTATGTCTTTGAAAATGTACCACAGTTAAACATCAAAGAGCATCTAAAGCGTGCTAAAACTCATCCTTCCTGAGGGGGACGGAGACATGTGCTTTATTTCACGCTCTTTTCAGTTAAGCCAGTGTGCCGTGTTTAGCGGGTTTCAGAACACGCGTGTAACCAACTGCTCTCCTCCGGCACTTAATAAGACATCCAAACATGTCTTTTTTCATCGTTTGCGGTTTCCTCTGGCATGCACGGTGCCACAGCCCACCGCCGCCACGTTGGAGGCACATCCAACGCGAGCCGCGCTCGCGATCTTACCCAGATTGGTACCACGCTTTAAGTGAAAAAATGACTTCATGAAAGAATCATGTCCCGTCACAGTTCTTGTCATAACACTTTTCCTTGTTTTTTTTTCCCTTCCCGTTCCGACTTCACCGCATTTTCCGAGATTACATTTTTGAAAACCTCATGTATTATTAAAGGGCTTCCTGTGGCCATAGATTTGCACTGGCGTGTTTCTCTCAATGGGGCTTCCTGCTGTGCTCTTCCATAAGGCTGTTATGTCATAAGCCCACCGTATCCATGCTCCAACTCTGTCATTTTTAAACATGGCTGCCTACCTAATGCTACCTATGCAAATACATATTAGTCTGGAACTGCTCAGTACTTTTGGGATTTCCAAAAGGCGTCACCAACGGGCGCAGATCAGAAGGCCTCTGAGCGCAGTAGGAAAGACAGATAGATAGCTTTAAAGGTGACATATGATACCACCGGGTGTGAGTGTGATTAGCCGTTACAAGCCGTTTTGATAATCTGCCTCTTCAGACATCCCAAGTGGACGTGTGGACCTAGATGTGTGCTGGATAGATCAACGTTGCTCACCTATCCAGCACACAGATTCGCAGATTTTCAAAACGGCTTGTAACAGCTAATCACACTCACACCTGGTGGTCAAATATGTCACCTTTAAGTGTATTAGTTAGTTCTTTTAGAGGAGATAAACCGTCCAGTTCGTTGAAAATTGTCTGCAATAGCGGATTCAAGAGACCGTTCCATATCAGCAGCAGCCATCTTGGCTGTTTACGAGAATGCCTCAACAGAGCTCCTCTGTCCAGTCATCGTATCAAACCCACCCCTATAAGGTGAAGGCTTGTGATTGGCCCGACCCGGGCCAGGTCGGATGGAGTCTGAATGGGAGAGGTGCCTGACCATCTCCCAGAGCAAAAACAACACCAGCTTGCCGATCCTACTGGTTCCCAGGCGCCCGACTACCACGTCAAATCCACCGGATACCACAGCATATAAAATGTAGTAAGGCGTACCATTAAATCAAATTTAACTGTAGTGCAGAAGAGGCAGGAAGGGGAGACGGGAAGAAGTAGAAACACATGAAGAGAGGAAAAGGAGAGAGGGGAGTAAAGCGAGGGAGAGAGGGGAGAGAGAGAGCGGGAGAGGAAAGCGAGTGAGCACTTCCAATTTAAGTCTGTCACAAAGGAACCCAATGATGTAGGGCTTAAGAAGACGACCAGACGGCACTAACACGTCAGACCCGCAAAGAAAGAGATGCAGAAGACGACGGAAGAAAAAAAAAAAAAACACACTTTTCATATTCGCCCAGATTAAGGGTGCTGGGAGGAAGGAGGGTAAAATAACGACGTTGCGTTGTCAAGGAAACAAGTGGCACGGCGACACCTTAATCTTGAGAAATATAATTGGAAAAGGGAGGAGATAACATCTTCATATCTGGGAATGTGCCGTACAGTACTGGAGGGCAGGCTGCCTGGGCGACCGTTGCGGCGGCGGCGAGACTTCGACAGGGGAGGATTCACACGTTAAGAGACTTAACCTCGGGGAGCGGCGCTCTGGGTGGGTGCGCGCCAGGCAACGCTCCTTCAGCGTCGCTCAAAAGAGTGAGCGCTTATAGGTAGCAAGGAGTGTAAACGAGGCCCAAAGGACCTTAAGTGAGGACGATGCTGTGTGTGTTGAGCGGGGAGGCGGGGGTGGGGGTGGGGGGGGGGGGGGGGGGCTTACGCCAAACACACTCTGGTCAAGGGTAGCACCGCGCGTGGGGACGCACACGGCATTTTGGGACGGATGGTTCACCGGGAGGAGATAACTCGTGAAATACACACACGCACACACACGCACACACACACACACACACACACACACACACACACACACACAAAGGATTACACCGCAACCCTGCCAGACGCAAGTATGGAAAAAAAAACTGAAATGACACGCAAATAGGGAAGAACTCAAGAAATCATCGCCATCTCCCGCCAATTATCTTGTTAATTACAAGGCATTGTGAAGGGCTCCTACTGTCGACGGCTCCCTGATTATACACTGCATTTGTCCCCACTTTCCATGGCCTAATCAGTAATTACTACCTGCAGCTGCAGCTCGGCACCGCACACACTCGGCCATTTTGGGTCTGACAATGTGGAACGGGCAATTTGTTTTTCTTCGGTACCTATGTGAGGTTTTAATTTTATTTCTGAAAAAAAAGTCAGCATCATTTTTTCAGAGGGGGTTCATTAGACCTTTGCAGCCCCCTCCTCCCCCGTTAATGGTCTACACCTCTTGCTCCTCCACGGCTGTTTTCTTTATTTCGATTTTTTTCGTCACATTAAACGGTATATTATTGCAACAGCAAATGAAGCCAAATACACACCGAAAACACATACAACTATGCGGCTGCCACTGCCGTTTGGGAAACTGCATAGGGCAAACACTGACTGTGTGACGATGGATTGTGTCCCTCCTCCACGTATTTCTCCCTCTTCCATTTCACAGAACAATATTTCCCATGTTCCCTTTAGGCTACTTGCCTTAGGGCCCCTCTCCCCCTAGGGGCCGCCCCCCTTTTGGCAGACGTTTCCCGCGGCACAAATCCCCCGGGGTTAGACACAGCGTCGCTACACTAAGTTATATGTTACCTCCCCTGGTTTGCCCTGGCGCTCTGAACAAGCGCATTCAAGAAAAACAAAATCACTGGCTTCCAAACCAATAACCTGCCCCATTGCTCAGACGGAGAAGGAAAAAAAAACCCTGGGTCGCACTCTAACAAAACTCTCAGCTCACAGGTAACGCCGCTCGGCCGAGATCAGTTCAACCGGAAAATGGGTCTTAATGGCCGCACACAAAACCCTGTCGGCCCCACAAAGAAGGGCCTTCTCAAGGAACCCAAACGGCAGTTAAAGGCACCGCATAGCGACTCTGGTGGAGGGCAGCCCTATCTCCAGACCACTGAGGCGATGGAGGTAGTGATGGTGGTGGTGGTGGTGCTGGTGTGTGTGTGTGTGTGTGTGTGTGTGTGTGTGTATGTGTGTGATGGGGGGTAAGGGGTATACTTTGCATGTCCTTGCATGTCATTGAATGTCACTGAGGCAAGTGAAGGTTGAAGAGGACATAATGACTCGGACCAGATGGGTCATCAGCTGCATCAGCTGGGTAGGGCAAGTTTGGCTCTTTGCCTCTTTTTTTTTTACTGTCTTTCTCTTTCTATAGAAAGATAGATCCACTAGTTGTTTATATTTTATGAGAGATCTGTTTCAACATGTATTTGTTTAGCACGGTAGTACATTGTGTATGACTTATAGTTTTGTCAATGCACTTGTTTTGTTTCTGGCCTAGTTCATGCTGTTTACTCGGCTGAGAATTTAAAGGTGTCTGTGTGCCGTGGTGCTCACCCTCCTACCAGCACAGGAGGTAACCTGGCAACCCTTGGAGGGCAGGGCTCCACTACTGGTTAATCACACTCCCCTGTCTCGCTCCTGAGCCTGCTTGGAAAAGCCACGGCCAATCAGGACACTCGTGGAGGAGGAGACCCCGTGTCGTGTGTCATTGGTCGAGACACCAGTCATTCATGCTGTGGGTGGCCCGTGTGTGTCGTCTTCAAGGGACAAAACTCAAACTCAAACCCGTAATCTTGGGAACAAATGGCAATCAATTGGCACCCAAGGAAACAGATAAGTAATTGGGCCATTATGGCACTAACATGCTAATCAGTTACAATACTCAAGTTAACTGTGAGGAAACAGAGTCTGGAAAAGGCTGCTGCTGCGAAGAGAGGGATTATTTGAGCTAGCCGGCCATGTTACATGGCCACACATGTAGAAATAGATCTGTCTTTCTGTTATTGATCCTGAATAGCACTATTTAAAATAAGAATGTGGGAAATTAAACAATAGCAAATACGAAAAATGTAAACACACACACCTACACATAAACACACACACCCACGTGCGCGCGTGCACACACACACACACACACACACACACACACACAAACACACACAAACACTGTGGAGTTTGAGCATTGAGGTGAGGACCTGAGGGCTTTGCTTGAATAATGGATGGTTGGATGAACAGGACATAAAATGATGAGTGAACTTCAAAACCAGGAGTAGCAAAATAAAAGACAAAAAAAGAAGAGCAAAGGAGCCAGGAGCAATGCGGGGGAAAGGAAATGAGTAACGATAAAGGGAGGATAAATAGAAGGGCCATGAGGAGGATGAGAGGTGATCACAGAAAGTGATTGAAGAGGACAGGAAGTGATAGCAGAGGACAGGAAGTGATAGCAGAAGACAGGAGGTGACGGGATACAACAGGAAGTGATGGGACAGCAGCAGACGGGGAGAAAACAGGAGTGAATGCAGCCGGAATCCATGGGAAAGGTGATGAGAGGATAGAAGGAAAAAAAGGTGTGAGGCAGAGGGGGAGGAGAGCAGAGGAGGAGGCGAGAGGGGAGAGGAGGCGAGAGGGGGGAGGAGGGGGAGGCCAGAATGCTTCAGTGGCTTGACAGCTGAGTGAGAGGGAAAGGAGAGTGGCTACTCCATGTAATTTGTTAG
>NC_140281.1:12598084-12657518 GCF_964030765.1 Micromesistius poutassou | reverse complement strand
GTGAGCTGTGATCCTGCTCACAAGTGACTATACGCTCCTGGTCCTCAAAAGCTAACCGACAAACACCCCCCCCCCCTGAAAATAAACACACGCTATAGAAGAGAAGTGTACAAACACCGCAGCTTTGTCTCTGCGGGGCACACCTCCAAGAGGGGAGACGGATTTCTTCAGTGCTAATCCCTCCCTATTTACAAGGACAGCCACTTTTACAGGGCCATTGTGGACAGCCGTCTCCCTCCATTTACTCCCTGCGCGGCACTCCATTCCAGCTAGTTTAACGCTGCCTGGCTTCCAGTGGGGGCCGAGGGAGGGGGGGAGGGAGGGAGGGGAGAGGATTAGGACGTGATGCTCAGTGGCAGTGGCTAGCGTGCTAACAACATTGGACTAAACAGCCCTCTGTTACTCATCCCTGCCACTGAAAGACACACTCGTAGTCCTTTGCGGGCCTCAACGGGGATTTACGTTGATTATCAGGCTTCAAGGAAGGACTTGTTTCAGTCTAGTCCATTGTGTCGGCTAGCCCTCAAACACCTTTCCACACTACCGGGGCCAAATTGAACGTGCTGCCCTGGGCCCGTGTTGAGTTGGAGCGTGACGCTCGTGACTTTTTTTACAAGATGAGGCATAACTAGCTTAGAAAAGGCAAGGCAACGAACAGTTCCAAAAAGTCCCATAAAAAACGATACAGACTAAAGAGTAAATTCCCACCAAACATCTCAACACCTTGTTGAGATGAGTTTAACGAAAGTGGCTCGTGGAGGGAGGGAGCGTCCTGCTGGCACGACGCGCCATGAAACAAGAGAGCTAAACTGGGGACTCCGACTACCAGCAGCCGGTGGGGTGGATCACAGAGCTCCACAGAGCACAGTGGAAGGCCCGGGCTAATGACACGTCACTTATTGGAATGGAGCCGTCGTACGAGCTGACATCTTTTCATTTAGTTTGCCCGGCTAACCAAAAAATGTGATATATATCACAGGGAGCAAAGCCATTAAAATGCTGACCTTTTCCTATTGTGTAGGTATATGGGTGTGTGTGAGTGTGCACAAGTGAGTGCACTGACATAATAACTTGCATTTACTTTGTTAGCATGATGTAGTATTCACAGATTTCTGAAGAAAAGGCCAAGGTGTCATTTTAATAATACATAAAAGAGAATCCATTCCCACAGTCACGCACAGGCACACATACACACATTGTCTGGTATTTACACACAGTGTATGGAACTCAAATTCATGTAAAATGTGTGGGCCAGGAGCCCATGGCAAATGTGGACCCTCTTGCGCCAGGACCGGACTATACAACATTTGTGCCTTTAACATTTGTCGCCATGTAAAATTAGGCCAACTTGGCATGGAGCAAGGCACATGTTTGACCTTGATGCATTTCATCATCACGACCTGGGGTCAAGGTCATCTAGGACCGGTTTGCGAGGAGTCATTATTGAATTAATCTATGTCTGTGTGTCTCAGGAGCTGTCTGACAATACAACAACGCTCCCAAATAAATCCAACACACTAGTCTTAACATCGCTGGGCCTTTATGGGCCTTTATGTTACCCGAATGCTTAAATTGCCTGTGATGGCCGAATCAGGTTGGAATCTGGCAGAATTTGTGTCGTTTGAACTTAATGTTAGCGTTAACGATCATTCCTCCCCAAATCGAGGCTATCCCGCGGTATACAGTTTGACACGAATAAACAACACTAAGACCTACAAGTCCATGGGAAAGGCATCCCACATGCAAGCCACTTTACTGTAGTCCAGTCCAGTAGGTCAACAAATTGTGCGTCATTTATTTGGACTGTGCATGTCATTCACAATTTCCCAGAAGGCATTGTCCCCATTCAAAATGAATTGGTCAGAGGAACAGCCCCCCGTACTTTTGAGTACAAATCACTCACAAATGTCCTAATTAAGTCTGTCTGTCTATTGGAGGGCACAGAAGTCAACCCGGTATGTGTAAAAAAAAGAGAGAAACATCCAATTCCCGCTCTGAGAAGCAGAACAATGGTGGCGAAGCTGTGCAGCCTGATGGACAAAGAACAATTCACAAAAGCTCAGGCTTTCTTTTCCTTTTCCTATTACACCACCACCTAGTAGATCTTGGGATCCGATTTGCTGGCGAGCCACGCTAGACCAATCTCCCCTCGATGTGCCATCACACACGCTCCATTATCATTAAACACACATTTGATTCCCCCACGATTCCTGACGTCTCACAAAGAGCGAGCGAGAGACAGAGGGGCTAACGCACGGAACACATTAAGTCAGTGCATTGTTAAATGAAGAAATACATTAAATACAGGGATAATAATGAGCCGTCTTAACACAGGAGACGACCGCGTTCAGGTGGCTTCACAAAGACCTGAGAACGGCTGACAAAAGGAGTGCGAGGAGGGCTGCAGGTAGAGTGAGTAAAAGAGAGAGAGAGAGGGGGAGAGAGAGAGAGAGAGAGAGAGAGAGAGAGAGAGAGAGAGAGCGAGGGAGAGGAGGAGGTAGAGAATCAGTAATAATAGAGTAGTCGAATGGGGCGAAGAGGGCCTGGATCAACCCCATTTTTTACAGACAAAAAGGTTGGAGGAAAACGGCAGGTAAGATCCTAAAGTATCAATCAACCACAGAACATAGGAGGAGATCCTTAACTTGAATGTTATGATAGAATGGAAGAAAGTAAAAGTAGCTGGAGAACTATATATAGCGAGATATGTGGTGAAAGAAGGACAAAACAATGAACAAACACTGACAGACACAAATGTGTGTGCTCACACATACAGACACACCCACACCAAGCACAGCAACATGCACACACACACACACACACACAAGCATGCACACTTACAAATATATATACACACACACAGCCACATGCACACACACACACACACACATACACATGTCCTCATCCTGTGTGTGTGTGTGTGTGTGTGTGTGTGTGTGTGTGTGTGTGTATGTACTGACACTGGCTGAAAATGAGAGGTGAGGCCCGCCGTCAGCCCACACTGTGAGATAACTGAAGAACACTGAGGCACTATGGGTAATGCTGCTGATTAATAGCATTCAGCAGACATTAAGGCGCTATGATTATCTCTCCCGCACTGCGCCGCTCACTCTCCCGCTATGCTAATTATTGTGGTGTCGCTCCAAGGGGTAGTCTTTTAATGTCTCTCTCCCTCCCTCGCTCTCTCCGTCTCTCCGACTCACAGGCAAAGAGTTTCTCTCTTTTGTCACATTATTCCTACTTTTGCTCACTTGCTCGCTCACTCACGCGTTCATCCTCGCTCCCTCTCTAAGTATCTTCCCCCTTTTTTCTTTGATCCCTCTCTCCCACTCTCGCTCTCCCATTTTCTGTCTCTCACCCCTCCATCTCCCTCCCTCTCTCCACCTCCCTCTCTTTCCCTAACACTCTCTCTCTCCCTCTCCCCCCTCCATCTCTCTCCCTCTCCCCCTCCGTCTCCCTCTATCCCCCTCCCCCTCTGTCTCCCCCTCACTCTATCCCCCTGCTGCTCTCTATCTCCCCCTCCCTCTATCCCCCTGCCTCTCTCTCTCTCCCACTCACTCTTCCCCCCTCTGTCCTTCTACTTGTCTTCAATCCCAACATGACAGGTGTCAGAGATCAGACATATAGAAGCAACCTGCTTGACTTGACCCCTATACACAGAACAGTGTGTACGTATAGGTGGCATGTGTGTGGCGATGTGTACATATGAGTGTGCATATATTCTAGTGTGTTTGTAGGCATGCCACAGTTCTGTACGTTTGCAAGTCTGGGCGGCGTGTGTGTGTGTGTGTGTGTGTGAGATACAAGAACGTACCTCATGATGTAGTCTAACTATACCTTTAGAAGCCACAAAAATGACACAAATACTATCATGCATGTTTAACCCCCATGATGGGAAATCATTCTCAGCCCCAGCTGTCAGAGTGTAAACTCTGCAGGATTCATAGTTTGAAGAAGAAGAAGAATCAGAAGAAGAATCAGAAGAAGAAGAAGAATGAGAATAAGAAGAAGAAGCAGAAGAAGAAAGAGAAGTTGTTTTTGCCGGGTGCCATCAACACGTTGACGGCGTTGGCGTTGGGGCCAGTGGCGTCTGTCGCCCACCACCAGGTTCTGATCTGAAGCGAAGGAGCCGCAGCTGGAGGGAGGTGGGGTTCAGGGGGGAGAGGGGCTGGCGCATGGGAGAGCTGACACTTACAACGGACGAGGGCGCAAGGGGGCAGACAGGAAAGGTTGCAAAGGTCCTCCGGGGAGCGCATGTGTCCATGTGTGTTTTGTTGTGTGTGTGTGCGTGTGTGTGCGTGCGCGTGTGTGCGTGTTTGTGTGTCGCTGTCAAGTCAAGCGGACCCCAGAAGATAAAAAGTGCCAATGGTCAGTTATAGGAAAAACATGCGGTGGTGTGTGTGTGTGTGTGTGTTTGCGGTATATGTCTGTGTGCGTGTGTGCGTGTGCGTGTCCCGAGGTAATGTAAACTGACAATAGAGAGGTGAGGGTGACCACCCTCCACTGTCAGCGCCCCTCAACCAGACCCTACACTGATGACAGCCGACAGTGGCCAAACACCAGCTCTCTCACACACTCATACACACACACACACATACACACACACACACTCACACACACACACACACACACACACACTCACATACACACACACACACACACAAACACATACACCTTACATACACTCACACACCCTCTCTCATACACACACACACACACACACACACACACTCAGACACAATGGAGTTTCTTATTGTTTTTTTGTATGTTCATTGGCTGCCCATCGGAGGCAGTAAATAACCCCATGAAATAAAGCCAGACAAACACAAAAGATGCATAATGTGGTGGTATTGCTCGCCCACGTTGCAGCTCTGCACTGGGAAGACAGAACAAAGTATTGTTCTGGCTCTTTGGAGGGGTAGTCTCTTTTTATTCATTTTTGCTTTCTGCCACATTCATAGTTTTTGGAGTGTGCGTCAACTCTGATTTTAGTGTTTTTGAAAAATCTCTTTGATTTGCTCTCGCTTCCTTACTCTACCCTCAACTCAAACTCTTTCCCTCTCATAAAAATACTCTCTCTCGCCCTCTCTTCATCTCAAGCTCTCTTCAAACTGGATCCCCTGGCCCATCAGTAAATAAACACAGCACCTCTGCCCCATAAGATGCCATTCAGAGGGGAAGCATATGAGTAAAGAGAGGGTTGCCAATGTTTGGTAGGGTAGAGGTTTGTGTGTGTGTGTGTGTGTGTGTGTGTGTGTGTGTGTGTGTGTGTGTGTGTGTGTGTTTATAGGGGCAGGGGTATAGTTAAGAAAGGAACAAAATAAGGAAAGCTGGATGACAGGATGACACTAATTGATGACATTAATTGTGTAGATGGTAAAAAAGGGAAAAGAAAGAGTGGCAACCGGAAAGAGCGGTACTGAAAGGGAAACAAGGAGAGAGAGAGAGAGAGAGAGAGAGAGAGAGAGAGAGAGAGAGAGAGAGAGAGAGAGAGAGAGAGAGACACATAGATAAGTAGAAGGGCAGCATTGGGGAAGCAGATGGGGGTAAATTATGAAAATGAAGATGACATTTCTCTTTGTCAATCACAGGTTTATTTCAGACAAACTAGAACCAACTCAGTGAGAAATGCGGATATTATAATATTGTACATTAACAAAAGATGAAATCCATTCAAACTGCATCTCAAAAGGTGATCTTTCTTCGGGTATTGAACAGCTGCATTGTTTTTTTTTAAAGCACAAAGCTTTTCTTTAGCGTCCCATTGGGAGACAAACATGGACAAAGTTTTGATTGCCTCTACACTTAGGAACATACATGTGCACATATATGAGTATGTGTATATGTGCACACACACACACACACACACACACACACACACACACACACACTCACACAGCTTCTGCATGCTGACGCACTTTACACAAACATAAACACGCTTGTGCCTTTGTGAGTAAAAAATAAAATGCGCACTTACACACACATTCCCACACACACACACACACACACACATGCACAGCTTCTGCATGCTGACGCATTATACACAAACATAAACATGTTCATTCATTTGTGTGTACAAAATACAATGTGCAGTCACACACATATATTCACACACACACACACACACACACACACACACACACACACACACACACACACACACACACACACACACACACACACACACACAGCGCACACATAAAAGCGGCAATAAGAGTGATAATGGAGGTTGGAATAACAACGTTTTCGGGGGTGTGAGATGCAGGGTTAATTTTGCCAGCTCCACTTGAGAGTCAGCAGGTTGCTGAGCTAATTAATGGAGCAGAACTCTAGTCCCCAGGCACACACACACACACACACAGGAACACACAAACACACAGCAGACGTATGTGCGCACACACTTACACAAGCAGTGTCACACGGAGGCAAAGAATACACAAACTAACAGACCCACACTCACTCACAGACACGCACACACACACACACACACACACACACACACACACACACACACACATACATGACTGTGTGACAGATAGACAGCCGTCAGTCAAACACACAAGCGGTCACACAAAAACAAACACACACACACGCAAATAGACAACACTGTAGAGAATCACGACAACAAGAACATGAGCCAAGTAGGTATTGTGGGCATGTCACATGTTTCATGGCATACATAAACACAAACACACACACAAACGCACACACACACAAACACAAAGATACAATCAGCTCCTCAGGGGGGTAAACAACAGTTGACAGCAGCAGCCTGAATCAGACCAGCTCTTAGCGAGACAAACCCAGCAGAACCCACACACTGATACAGCAACCCTCCAACAGAACCCACACACTGATAGAGCAACCCTCCAACAGAACCCACACACTGATACAGCAACCCTCCAACAGAACCCACACACTGATACAGCAACCCTCCAACAGGTACCATCACAGGACACTGGACAACATGGATTTAATGATATATCCCGATCCTATGTTGGACAAAGAAGATTGCTGCCAACAATCTGACAATTCACACAATGTATGTACTGTATGCTAGCTAGCTCTGTACCTTCTAGCTCTGTACCGTTCAATGGCAACATTCTCCTGTTGACTTCCTTGCACTCACTCCTGCAACACAAGGGTTTGCATAATAAAAGTTTAACTGGGTTAAATTAGTTGCATGTGTGAAATTAATAGATAGTTAGTGATAGTGAAGGTATAATTTACATCCTTGTTATCCCTGTCTATATGCAAATGTTTATCTGTGTGTGTGTGCCTGTGGTATGTTTGTATATGAACGTGTGTTTGAGTGTGCATGTGTTTGTGTATGTGTGTGTTTATGAACGTGTGTGTGTGTGGTTGTGTGTGCATGTGTTTGTGCATGTATGTGTATATGAACATGTGTGGGTGCGTGTGTGCGTGCGTGTGTGTGCATGCGTGTATATAAATGTGTGTGTGTGTGTATGTGTGCGTGTGCGTGCGTGCGTGCGTGTATATAAACGTGTGTGTGTGTGCGGTTCAGGAGAGGCTGCACAAGGCGGGTCAGTGCCAGGTATCCTTGCTGTCGTGTCATCATGGACATGCCGAGGGGCTACCCTGAACATGATTATACTGCACCGAGTTGACCTGAAATGATCACACTCACACATACCACATGCACACGACCATACATCCATATACAAACACACACACACACACACACACACCACACATAAATAAACAAACATTACACACGCACACATACACACACACACCTCTTCCTCTCAATGTTGTAAAAGTCAACTAATAGCGAGGCTGCGTGGGCCCAGACGGCAGCAGGCAGACACCTGCTCCCAGTCCAACACCACCTGTTGGTAGACAATAGACGTGCAGCGCCTGACACCCCATCACACCCTGGTTTACCGTCCTGCCGACCACCTAACAGCGGGGGGGACCTGACGGGTGTCTCCGCAGGAGCTGCTGCTGAGACGGCCTCAGGGGACTGGAGACACGTCAGTGTTTGTCTCCTCTGTTGAACAGCTATGGAGGTGGAGATGATGAGGTGGCTCCTCTGGTTTAGGTCTGTGTATTTACCCCATTATGTCATGGGTAGAGTCATAACGTGATCTGGTTTACGATATACACATTTGATGAATTCTGAGCCAGCGCTGAAAAGTCCTTGGCCTATTGCATCGATTTGTTCATTTCCCCAAGCGGGTTTATCAGCACGTGTCAATGATCCAACACCACCGGCAGCGCTGCTGTGGAGTCTGAGGGGTACGCTGCCTGCTGATTTGGTTTCCAGCTAGGAAATCGACATAGATTTATTTGTGCAGCTTTGGACGCGTTAAGTCACTGCGATTGAATCAAAGTGGGCCGCACAATGTTAACATGATCCGCCTCTGTAGAAGCTCATAAGCACAATACACAGACAAAACTTAATTACGAGACACCGATAGCCAATAGACTTCTTTGAAAGGAGCTCCCTGCTGAATGGTAATGCAACCAGTGCGCGGCAACCATACAGAAAAAAGGGAAGAGAAAAGAAACAGAACTGAACGAAATAAATCTGCGGTGTAGAAATAGGCCAAGTTGGCTGTGCGCTTCTGTGCCTGCCGCCGCAAAGATGGATTTATATGTTTTAACGGAGTCGCTCTGGTCGCTAAAACCGCACAGGAGAGAATACTTTCCCAGCTACGCCTGCCTAGTACCAACCCACTTTCTAAAATGACAGTAATTTCGCTGCTAAGCTGAATCCTGACCCAGAATCATAATTCATTATCAACAACGGCAAAAGAATGAATAAGGAACTCTGGGAAAAATTACTGATAAAAGCCATCAGTGGTCTGACAAGGGTAGTAAATCTTGGTGCGCACTCAGGTGTGACTGTGTTGCGCGAATCAGGTGTTAAATTTGGAATTAGCCGCTCGCTGGCTAACAACACATACATCATGCTAATGTAGTTCTGTCACCGCCGCGTGCGCTCCTAATCAGGGCGCATCTGTGTTCTGATGAGCCACCTCAGCTCCGTGATGACAACGTGCACGTGAACCTGCACGTCGCACACACACACACACACACACACACACACACACACACACACACACACACACACACACACACCGCACACAGAGGAAGTGCCTAAAGGACGTGTGTGTTTGCATTGAGCCCTGCTCCGTTGCCCTGTTGGCACGCAGGCCAGCTAGCGCCACACTGTCGTGTAGTTTGTTGTCGTTTAGCGCGCAAGTTTAGATGCCAGTAGGTCAGTTGTATTAGCTACCCCAGCTGGTAGTGTGTGTGTGTGTATGTGTGTGTGTTACATGTCATACATCTGATAAAGAGAGAAGAAAGCATTCAATTGGCTTATTTAAATAAAGGGAATAAACATGTCCATTGGATTCATACTGTATATTTATACTTGTATTTGATCTTTGTGTTCTGCCAAAATCTATCATTTTATTACATTAACAAAACATCAATAAGCAATGCTGAATATTGTATGGCTTTCCCAATTATTGTATCAATCATCCTTGACTTGGGTCAAGTCACTTCACAATTATTTGCTGAAAACAACCAATTAATTCTAATTACTATCAGTGCTATTATTTCATTACAGGCCTCTTTGCAGAGAAAGTCTGAATTATTCAATGAAAACTCAAACCAAAATGGTTGAATTAAACCCATCCAACAGTTTGGGTGGGTTCTCGCAAATAAAAGTTATTTTTATGACTTGTAAGTCAACCATAATGACTTCAACTTCTTTTTGTGGGACTCTTAATTAAAAGGCTATCAAGAGCCATAACAGAGGCTGCTACGTTAAGTCTCGTGAAAAGCACGGCAAAAAAACACACCAAAAATCACAATGCATCAAAATGCACCCGCCATGAATAATAGACAAGGCGCTTGACAGTACATGACAAAAGAAGAAGAAACTACAACAAACAACCAAAAGAGAGCAACAACTGACTGTTGATACATTTATAGCACATTTCTGTTGTCTGCCTTTTATCTCCGCTCCGCGTCGCCTGTGTAACGCTCCCCCCATGCCCAGGCCTATCCCTCGGTTATGGGGCGCTTCATGTGTTGACGGCAGTTCTCCGTATTTAGGTCATAGGTGTAACTTTTTAAAGAGCTGTCGCGGTATTCAAACCGGCAGAAGCCCTCGTCCCAAAAGGATATTCCCTGTTGATATTTTTCCCCGACTTCATGTTGCTCAGAAGTCATTTTCTGATTTTGGTCTTATACTTACACATAAATAATATATATTTTTAAGTTCACTCTCGTTGCTTCTGGTGGCGAGGAAATGCATTCATTTATTTGTTTCATTTTTTCGACCAAAAAAAGCCCCATTGCTTTGTGCCTATTGTCTGGCAGAATAACTGCCTTTAAACCCGGTTACATGTCTCCTGGAGACCGGTGTGTCTGAACAGGGGTTGTGGCAGGCAATGTGGATGCGTTGTTCTGGATGTGAGAGGCTGCATACGTGGAGAGCTGGGATGTGATTTGTTTTCAGTACTGCTTGCTAGTTTTTAACTCGAATAATGCAGCCCCCCAAGATTCATCTCTTCACTGGCGCAAATAAAAGGACTGCAACTGCATTTTACTTTATGAATACAAATAGCGACAATTAATAACAATCCGCCTCTCGGATCCACACAGCAAGAAATGCCCGACAACTTCCCAGCTGCCAATGAATCAACATTGAACAACTGATGATGAAAACACAAACACACACACACACACAGAAAAATATTAGAAAATTAGAAAATAATTTATTGCATTAAAATAATCACCATGCTATGAGTGATGTTGTGACACACACACACACACACACAGTACATGCACACACGCATTCATGGACACAAGCAGGCACTTACACATGCACACACACACACACACACACACACACACACACACACACACACACACACACACACACACCTTCCATCTGTGACTGGTTCCTTCTGAGGGATTATCAGCTATCTACCGCTGACTCCTCCGCTGGGGCCCGGTGCAGTTCATCTGCTAGCAGAGTAGCGCTCGGCTGCCTGTCATAATTGAGCCCAATGCAGTTCCCTCGCGGCTGTCGTCTTACTGTGCCGCCCCCCCCCCCCCCCCCCCCCGCCCCCCACCCTTTCCTCACCCCAGTCCCCCCATCCCCTCCCCTCCTCCTTCTCTCCCACTCTGTTTCCCCTGCCCGTACTCTCTCTCTCTCTCTCTGCCTCTCTCTCTCCTTCCCTCCATCTCCCTCCATCCTCCTTTCGTCCTCTGCATGTGCCTTATCGCTTTCCCAAAAGGAGAGAAAGAAATAATGAAACTTTCCCCAGGCGGGAGAAACCAACAGTCCGCTTTTCTTCTGGCAGAGGACAGTCTGCCCTGTCTTTAGTTGAATAAGCAGAGTATCACTGCGGCTATTAAACCACTTGGTATAAAACACAGAGCCACTTAGCGACTTTCACACATTGGGACGGGAATGAAAAGTGATGAAGTGACTTTCTTTTGTCAAAACGAAAAAGTCTTTTGTCCGGACGAGTGAGGCTTTTATTGCTGGTTGTGTATTCTTTTATTATATATTTTTTTGAGCATGGCTGTCATAGTACTTTGACTACGTCTATTTCGACAGGAGATTGGGTCTTTGATAGTCTCAGCGTGCATGAGAACAGCTCACGAGTACAGTATTTTTCTTGACATGTTTGCAAAAGCGTTCTCAGTGGCAGTTCCAAGGCCTTCAATAAGCTTTAATAAAGGGGAGCGGAGGACAACTCGGCAAACCGGGCATAGGCGAGGCCGATTTTAAGTGTGAAGAACAGACTTTTGTGTTGTTTTTTTCCTATTTCTCTGGGTCAAAAGGGGACGCTGAAATAAAAATCCTTGATTTTTACGGCTTAAAAAAGGACCTCCTGCCAGTGGCTCGTACGTGAGGCATTGCCGCTTCAGAGGGGAGCCCTCTGTTCCACTTAACACACCTTTCCGTTCCGAAGGTAAGTCACCTTGCGTCCACTACACCAGAGGATGCCTCTCTGCATCGCTGCACGGCTGGAATGAATGTCAGGCCGTGGTCGCTGGCGGAGAAAATGAGCGGCGAGAAAAAAAGGAGAGGCGTCCGAGTCACACAAAGGGAAGAATATGTAGCAGGCACTCCGAAAACACATTTGAAAGTTTCATTATTTATTAGTACTTGAGGCCATTGTGTAGCGTCTTATCCTGGCTATCTTTGTTATGTACGGGTTAACCGGGTTAACCTAGCAATTCCAAGTGCTTGGCACTTGTTTCTATGAACATCCTTACTGCAACCGACGGCAATATATTGTTGTTTCTCTTTCTTCTGACAAATGTACTTACTGTAAGTCGCTTTGGATAAAAGCCTCTGCTAAAAGCCCTAAATGTAAAGGAAGAGAAAGGAAAATATGAACGGGTCCATATGAGACAACCCATGAATGTCAACACGAGAGCTTCATTGGACGTGTGCGACACCTCACGCGATGGCTCACATTTGTAAGCTTTGCTGTACACGGGCTGTTCATTGGACGTTAGGCTGGCATGCTCACAAGGCCTCTTCACAGCTCTTAGCCACCGTACGGTTACATAGACGGATGATGTCTGCATATGGAATCAAATCAATGGGGTTGAGAGAAAGGAGACCCAAAACCGTTCTCGGAAACATCTCGGAAGCAACGGGAAGAGTTGGAGGAGGCACCGGGAGAGTTGGGAAGACTTCTGGGATCTCTCTCCAGAAGCTCCCTCCTCCCCCCCACCCCCCACACCATCCTCCAACTGTCAGAAACCCAGTGAGCGGGGGGAAGACAAATTACCAGAGGAGTGAGCGGAGAGTGAGGTGCGGTCCCCTTCCCAGCCTCCTCCAGATGGACATAATTAAACCATTAGCCAGCGAGAGGGGGCTGATGGCTCCATCAGGGCCCGTTTTGGGCTTAAATAAACGCTGGGAAATAAAGTGGCGTTCAAAATCACAGCCCGCTTGTTTACAGACCGTTTAACATTAATGCTGCTCTGGTGCAAGGATCGAAAATGAAATGTATATAAAATTAAACGAATTAAAGGCGCAGGAGCCAGTTTTGTATATTTTGCCTATAATTGTCGTTAACGGCGTTGGCTTTACAAAGTTAACGACGAGCAATGAGGAAGGAACCAACATAAATAACACATGCAATGCTGGGGAACTCTGCTCCGTACTATCGCCATTGACCGCTGAGCTCAGGGACCCGGCTAAATGTGGTAATCTACAGTGAATAACGCAGCCTATGATCCGAAGCAGCTTCTTCTATCTCTCTCTCTCTCTCTCTCTCTCTCTCTCTCCCTCTCTCTCTCTCTCCCTCTCTCTAGGGTCTCGTTTATCTGTCATCACTTAAGCTGTCCCACATATCCCCCTAGCACATATACCCGACGCCAATCACACCGGCCATCATTCACTCTCTGGGCTGCCAGGGGCCTCCAGGAGCCTCCGCGAGCCTCGCCTCTAACAGCGCTAGGCTAGCAATCACCTTCTCCATGGCGATGGCGTTTTCGCCAACCAAGAGTGCTTTTAGCGCCGGGCTGAGTGACAAAATGTCAACCCGTAACCGGTCACCCATCCTCCGTCTCCCGGTGAATATACACAGACTCAGAGCCGGGTTCGGACGGCTTCGCGTTTGTTATGTTCTCGTTTTTTTCCCTTAAACACAAATAATGGGCACCTATCACCTGACGGGACCTTCCAGCGCCCCGTCGTTATCCATCACCCCCTGACACAACCACTCCCTGAAGGACGGCTCGCATGAAATAAATAGAAACTCAGGAGCAGCTCAGACGGTCCAAACCAGGTGGATAGGCCCCTCCACCCACCCTGTCCCCCCTCCTCCCCCTGAATACACCACCGGAGCGCTGCGCCCTCTGAGGGTAAAACAATGGCGTAATCGTAAATGATTTTAAGATTACAGCTGATGCCTTATATTTCACACACACGCCGTTAATAAAAGACGGATGCCATTCAGCGTCGGCGCGCGCTGCACTCTACCCGCTGAGGCAGAATTAATATTTTTCTGTTCCTTTTCCTTTGAACGGCTCAGGGTTCCAGCAGGCTGTGATTGAACCCCGACCACAGGATATGGTTCACCTGTCTGTGATCGCCCACCACAACAACAGCAGTGGCTCCCCTCCTTTCTCCCCTCGCTACGTTACCTCGCTAGGTAATGTCAGACCAGCTGCCGGAGGGCTCTCTCTCACGCTCTCTCTCTTTATCTCTCTCTCCCTCCATCCGCCCGTATCTCTCCTATGTTCCTCTGCCCTGACAATACAGTACAGAGACACCAATCTGGGGGGGGTCCCCTGACGCCCAGACACAGATGTGTGGTTGTCCCACTTTTTGTGCCGTTGAAAAGGTCCCCTGCCTGCCAACACTCACTCTACTCACTCTCTCACACACACACACACACACACACACACACACACACACACACACACACACACACACACACACACACACACACACACACACACACACACACACACACACACACACACACTCAACACGGTTTTAAGAAAATCTTTTATTTATATTTCCGGCTTTCCTCCTCTTAAGAGTTTTTGTTATCTCGTTTTGCGTGGCCCATCACTCACATTGCGGTAGGACGGCGGCGGCGTCAAAAAGATGAGGGGCCACACGGAAAAAATTGACGCTCCTACTAACATCTGTTCATCGGCTCTTTGCCGCTCGTTCGCTCCGGCGCTCCATTTTACGTTTGATTTCTCCGTCAGTCTGGGGAATTCCATTTCAGGCTGCTGGAGCCTGACACGCTCACGATGGGTGCTGTTGAATTAAAGAGTACAACATATGCTGTCGATGCTGCTTTGTGGTGAAATCAAGGGGCGGAAATGAGCTCAGTTTATACGGGTCGACGTGAAAGGGCTCGCAGAGCCCCGCGTGCTGTTTATTAGTAAACTGGGTCGATTAAAAGTGCAGTGTGTAGGATTAGCGAGCAAGTAGCGGTGATTTTTCAGATTGCAACCAACTGATAATCACCCCCCCCCTCTCCTCACCCCCCCTTTCGACTATGACTACCGTAGCCTGCACTGGACTCTCTTGTGTAAGGTGCAAGAAGGTATTTCTGTGTTGCTAAAAAGATTAATTTGAACCGTGAATCTCATCCACTTTTTCTTTCAATGCTGAGCTTTGCAGAAAGACATTGTGACTTTGGATAGCTGTATCTGGATAATATCAAAAACAAATCCACAGCGATGAACAACTTTTTCCCACAACCAAGAGTAAGGTTCTCCACGATGAATCTAGCCCCATGGGCCAAGACTCACCCTCCGACAATCTGCAACGCGTGGCCTGTTGACGTCAACATGCTCCCTTAAGGGCCAGACTGAGACAAAACTGATTAATTGCTACTATCGCAATGCAACGCATAGCGCGTTTAACTTTGTCGTGCTGTCTGGTGGCAATTTTGACGTGCTGTCGCAACCATGGCGGCCTTTCACAGCGTGGGTAAGAGGCAACACTGAGGGGAAAAAACAACAACAAAACACAAGAAACATTAAGACCGCTCGCTTTGTAGCAGATGGCCACACAGGGAGAGGTTGAAGGTCGAAGGGGATAGGGGTGCGCTTGTTGTGTGCAAGCTGTGGAACAGGCCTGCCGGAGCTTACGCCGTGTTTCCTCACGGCCTCCCTTCCACCTTCATAATCACCTGCTCACAGGTCTTTGTCATACAAGCCTGGCACCTCCTGAGGCCCTAACCCCAGACACACACATGCCTCTTTCAGCCTCTCCCGCCATCCCTGGGAATTGGCCTCAAACAAGGGATGTGTAATCCCACCATCGTCTCGGTGCAGACCACAGACAAACGCCAGAGACGACGAGTGAGAAGAGGCAGTATGCAAAGTCTCTCTCTCTCTCTCTCGTTCTTTCTCTATTTCTCACCCTTTCTGCCTGCTCTACCCCTCAAAGAGAAGCGTGGACAGCTCATCAACTCCAACACCACCAGAGCATCTTCACTCTGCTCCTCTACACGGTGTAATTGCACTCAGCGGACCTTGAGGACTACAGAGACCGCATTGTTCTTTCCGATCTCTCCCTTTTACTCTCTTATCCTCTCTCTATACCCATGTATGGGTGTCACTCTCTCTCTCTCTCTCTCTCTTCACCCCTATTACTCCATCCCACAGTTTTTTCTCTTGAATCCTGTACTGATTACTTCATCAGTCTCACGTCACAATGTATGCAAGAAGACGTTTTAATCAGAAGACGTTTGCATCACGTGTAAATAACAACACTGGAAAAAACTGAAAAGGAAATACTGTGAATAAAAATAAAAATAACAAACCAAAAACCAACGCCTTGACCTTCTGGTCTTGACTTCCCGCTCCCGGTAAATCAACGCTTTGTTGCTTGGGCAACCGCACTCTGGTCACCTGCCAGCAGGGAGGGGGGGGACGACTGACTCTGTGCCTCGGTACATATCCCTTCCCTTCCTCTCCACCGCCTTACCTCTTCATCCATCATGCTGTCGCTCTCTAAACTGGGACAGCTCCTCAACCCCATGCTTAACCCCTCTTTACTCCCCCCGCCTCACCCACCCACTGCACTCCCCCTGTCCCCAAATAATGTTACAAATACTCTCTCTCTCTTTCTTCTACTCCACCTGTCCTGAGTCCCTCCCATGAGTGCACCTGTGTACAGGGTTGGTACATTAATATAGAAACAGCCACCCCAGGTGCCATAGGAACATTATCTGTCTTTACAGTACATCTGACCCGAGACCTGTTGGATTCTCTGACACACTTCAAAGAAAACAAATCTACCAATCTGCCCAGAGCCATTGAGCAGGCCATCGATCGAAATTTCTCCTAGCCTTTAAAATGTTTTTTTTTTCTACCGATGTAAAGCGGCGCGGCGACAAATGAACACATCTCCATGGCATGGCAAAGAAATGTCGTCACGTTTCCGTAATAGACTTGTCTCCTCTTGAGGCATAGGGTGTGAATGCAGCGATAAGCCTGGGAGTGGAGGGAAAACTCTGTGAAGATGATGCCACATGATATGATGTCATTACTTAACAACTGCGGCAAGATGAATGTCATATTAGTGTATCATAACCTCCGGCAGCTGGTAGTGCTGGTTGCGGTTGGGTGGGGATGGGGTGATGGTGGTGCTGGTTGTGGTCGTGTGGGGGTGGGGGTGGTGGTGGTGCTGGTTGTGGTTGGATGGGGGTGGGGGGTGGTGCTGGTTGTGGTTGGGTGGGGGTGGTGGTGGTGCTGGTTGCGGTTGGGTGGGGGTGGTGGTGGTGCTGGTTGTGGTTGGGTGGGGGTGGTGGTGGTGCTGGTTGTGGTTGGGTGGGGGTGGTGGTGGTGCTGGTTGTCGTCGTGTGGGGGTGGGGGTGGTGGTGCTGGTTGTGGTTGGGTGGGGGTGGTGGTGGTGCTGGTTGTGGTTGGGTGGTGGTGGTGGTGGTGCTGGTTGTGGTTAGGTGGGGGTGGGGGTGGGGGTGGTGCTGGTTGTGGTTGGATGGGGGTGGGGGGTGGTGCTGGTTGTGGTTGGGTGGGGGTGGTGCTGGTTGTGGTTGGATGGGGGTGGGGGGTGGTGCTGGTTGTGGTTGTGGTTGGGTGGTGGTGGTGCTGGTTGTGGTTGGGTGGGGGGTGGTGCTGGTTGTGGTTGGATGGGGGTGGGGGTGGTGCTGGTTGTGGTTGTGGTTGGGTGGGGGTGGTGCTGGTTGTGGTTGGATGGGGGTGGTGCTGGTTGTGGTTGGATGGGGGTGGGAGTGGTGCTAGTTGTGGTTGGGTGGGGGTGGTGCTGGTTGTGGTTGGGTGGGGGTGGTGCTGGTTGTGGTTGGGTGGGGGTGGTGCTGGTTGTGGTTGGATGGGGGTGGTGGTGGTTGGGTGTGGGTGGGGGTGGTGCTGGTTGTGGTTGGGTGGGGGTGGTGCTGGTTGTGGTTGGGTGGGGGTGGTTGGGTGGGGGTGGGGGTGGTGCTGGTTGTGGTTGGGTGGGGGTGGTGCTGGTTGTGGTTGGATGGGGGTGGTGGTGGTGCTGGTTGTGGTTGGGTGAGGGTGGGGGTGGTGGAGAGCCGGGTCGACCAGTGGCAGATGAGGGCGGTGGTGGCAGCCGCGGCGAGGGGTCAACAAACTAATAAATAATTAAATACACTGACTGATTTGATTGGATGGATGCAGGGGCATATCTGCAGAGCGCCACTAGAGTCCCGTCACCGGGGCTACGTACGCTCTCGCTGTTCTGTATTTATAGCACTGATAACCAGCTGGTGAATGAGGACGGCTGTGAAAACGCCCATAGGGAGACCTGGTGATGGTGTTGAGTCTGGGGTACTGGTGGGGTGTGGAGTGTGTAGGGGATGATGGCGGTGGTGGCAGTGGTGGTGGTGGCGGTGCCGGGTGATTTTAGTTGATAGTTTGCGTCGCCGTGGGTTTGGTTTAAGTGCCCCATTCAGAAACACGTGTCAAATTAGCCCTGGGACTTGGGCGGGGTGTAGCGTATGGTGTCAGAGCGGGAGCCATGTACTTTATGAAAACATTCTACACGCAGCTTATGCTTTTATCTCCTCTCTCCTTGTTAGAGGGTGCACAGCTTACATTCAATTGGGAACATTGATCTCAGCGCAACAATTCACTCTAAGCAGAATCTGTCAATTAGCTTAACAAAGGAGGAAGAAAATGGACGACGCGTCAAATTAGCAGCCTACTAAGTCTCACGACGATTGCCTGTCTAATTAGGAAGGAAATACCCCCCCCCCTCTCCACTAATTATAACGTGTGTTAGCCTCAAACAAAACAGCTTAGCTATAAACTCCTGGCAGTCAGGTGTAAACAAGGGCCGCAACTGTAAAAGCAAGAAAAAAAAGATCCATCAACATCTGTTAATTTATCTCAGGCTGGAGAGCTAATTGAAAAATGGACTGCTGGACGCTAATCCACATTGTGCTCAAGAGGCGCCGAGGCCAGGCACCTGGTTAGGGGAGACCGGTAATAGGCATCTCCACGCTAGGCTGAGTGGACAGCCAATAAAGATCCGATCAGCTTCCTGGCGCGGACACCCGACAGAGAAGCAGGTGTGTGTGTGTGTCTATCCTGATGTGTCGACTGGCACTTTTTTGACAAGGACCAGTTCGAGACTTGCAAGGATTTCTTCTTTTTCTTACCCTTCAGCAACTTTCGGGGTTGCCGGGCAACCAGAGGGTGGTGCAGATTCCCCCAGAACAATATACATGAACTAAAATCATGTTTTTATAGATGTAAGTTATAAATATAGATAAGGGAACTATATATAGAGATATTTTATACATTTAGTTAGTCTCAAAGTAAGAAAAGAGTTCATTAATATTAACACTGACTCACTCCAGCCTTAGGTTACATAAAAACGGAAATTAAGTTTTAAAAAAAAGAAAAGTTAATGGTATACATAAACGTTCTGTATGATAAAGTCTACATTAACGGCGGCATCTTGTGAAAGATAAGAAATGTACCGAATTATGGCTAGGAGTCTGAGTGTGTGCGTGCATGCACGTTAAAGTATTTGGGGTGTGTGTGTGTCTTTGCATGTGCGCACATCCATGAGTGTATGCATGTGTGCGCACGTGTGTGTGTGTGTGTGTGTGTGTGTGAGCTTCACGCATCCTGTCCTCCTACCAAAAAAGAGCCTCAGAACAAGGCTGGGCTGGAAGATAAATGGCGCTGTGACCTCTGAGCGACCTGTGAGCCCCCCAGTGCGTGATAACTCATGACCTCGTTGAGCCGTCCATCCCTCGCTGCGGCCGGCTGTGTGATGGATGTGATAACGAGGTGTAGATAGCCCACCAAGCCTTCGATGCGATACGATACCCCACACACAGAAACGCACACACACACACACATCCGCTTGTATATTCACAGACTAAAAATGAGACTGAGAAAAAATAAATAATGGAAGCAGCAGCTTGTGTGGTGTCAGTCACGCGTATAATAATTATTAAAATAGGGATCAACCATGCAAAGACAGAGAATGTAAATGCTAACAATTATACACACACTAACACACACACACACACACACACACACACACAAGCTACAGACATGGTATTTTAAGCTTCCACACCTACTTAGTATATAACAGATTTCTTTGTGCTGCAAGTTCTTTGGCAGGAAATCGCAAAGTCAGCCAGTGTATGCACGTTTCTATTTACTTAAAGTACGCAGGTCTCACTCTCAAAAAATAAACTTCTACATAATTTTACCTCAACTGAACTTATTTTCAACCCGGTGTTGCGTGGTATCAAACCAAGCACTTTTATATAAACTATGGTTTTGATCTAGAGAGAAGTGTAAGGCGGAAGAAATAAATGAGAGAAGTGTGTGTGGAGGTAGCCTTCAATCCATCAATTTATTGGACAATGAGCAGGAAGTGCCCTGAAAGAGGTGACAAGATAACGACCGACATCACACAAATCATTCCAGATTCTTCCTCTTTTGTGGCGACAGAGAGAGTACATGCATCAGAAGTACACAGGTGACTGTGGTGATTTTGTATGTACTCATGTGAGCATGTTGAACAATGTGCTGGTTCAGTCTGTGCCTCTCTCTCTCTCTCTCTCTCTCTCTCTCTCTCTCTCTCTCTCTCTCTCTCTCTCTCTCTCTCTCTCTCTCTCTCTCTCTCTCTCTCTCTCTCTCTCTCTCTCTCTCTCTCTCTCTCTCCAATTGATGGGACTATTCAAATTAAAATGAACCTCAATCACACTAATGGAGAGAGCGGGGGAACAAAGCATAGGCTCTCTCTCTGCAGTCAGCAGGAATAGCATGGAGATTATCTCTGCTATCGTTATGGCGATTATCATTAAACCGCATTGGCACTCTCCTCTTCCACGGCACTCAAAGCGCCCATTGTCAGCTTTAGTCGACCAAATGTTTGGATTCTGCACACGGTCAGTCTGAGGTAGGACATGCAGTTCCTCACTGGAAACCCAAAGCCTGTCCTGTGAGTCTGTTTTTAACCAGTTCAAAGTCTTGTAGAAGAAAAGTTTCAGACATGGCATATTTAACTTCATGATGTTGATAAAAGATGTTTTTAGTTTGTATTAATTTAATGAATGCAGTTAATTAACTTAATTGTTAGTTAATGCTTATTACTCAATGAAATATTGTTAATTAATGGTTAAATTAAGGGTAACTAAATAACCATTTCAAATCACTGAATATGGCTCCCACCAAACAAGTCATTACCATTTAAGGTCAAATCTTGTAAAACATTTGTTTGAAAGATAATGAAGGCACAATGACCTTCTCAATTAATCTTTCACTTTCAGATTTGTGCCATCAGAGAGAAGTCAGAAACGGGGTGTTGTCTCAAAAATAGATTGTCATTATATACCTACCCATCAATCACAGCACAGCCCATGCCTGTGACATGCCTTCTGAAACAGGCACATGTACACTCACATGGTTCTAAATTTAAAAGCGACATGTGTGTTATTTTCATCTGTGTCACTCGTCTCAGGGAACCGATTCAAAGTCATGGGAGCAGAGCCTCTCCTTTGTTGTGTCCTTTACGCCAGGATACGTCTGTAGCCCGGGGGTCCGGCAGCACACCCTTCACCCATCAGCATGCACCCCCAGAGCACCACTCTGGGAAGGGATGGGGGGGAGAGAGAGAGAGAGAGAGAGAGAGAGAGAGAGAGAGAGAGAGAGAGAGAGAGAGAGAGAGAGAGAGAGAGAGAGAGAGAGAGAGAGAGAGCAGGGTAGCAAGAGCAGGGTAGCAAGAGCGGGAGAGAAAGAGAGCGAGTATAGGAAAAAGGAATGGAACCTCTGTGCCAAAGTGCACACAAAGCTGTGTCTACACACTGGCTCCAAAGCGGAACAAAGCCACACTATACACTCTTATCAAACACACTCTGAGCTATCAACGGCAATGGATGACCGACTATTAGAACTTTGTTTTAGCCCTGTTTTTTTCCGGTTATCATTGCAATGCAAACATATCTAACACGGTCCGCTACTTCAAGCTGTGCAAATCAAAAATGGGGAAGACAAACACCACGCTATTTGACCCTGCCCCTGAAAATAAACACATTTCTGCGTCACACTGAGCCAGAGATTTACTAGAGTGGACTCCTGGGAAACCACTGCTTCAGAAGGTTTAGCGGGGACACGGGCACGCATATATGCAGCAGTACGCATCTCATATGCATGCACACATGCATTCATACCCACAAACAGCAAACACATGCATACACTTGTGCACATAGACACACGTACCCACACACACACATACACACACACACATGGAAGCTGACCCACAGACAATAAAAGAAACACATCAAACCGAGAGTTAATGCAGACGCAGTTTTTTTTTTAATACCTTTTAAAGGATTTGTCAGATAAGCTTGTCTGTGTCTGTAAGCAACAGCCCCTAAAGGCAGCTGGAATCGATGGCTGGGAGAGAGGATTTACTGTAGGGCGCTGAGGGTAGGAAAACTGTTATTTTCAGAGGAATAATGAACTCGCTACGAGGAGCGTGATACACTAGTTGGAATAATCAATGGGATGATCTGCCCACTGCCTGGGAGGACGGCTGAAATATGCAAAAGAAAATGTATATTTGTGTATCACAACCACCGATAGAATAACATTAACATATGAAGGAGTTGCGTAGGAGATTGCTGCTGACCTCGCAGGCAAATCAGGGTTCAACTATCATAAGGCGGGAAGAAAAACACGTTCCTTATACATTGGCACATTAATGAAGCTCTTGACACGCACCTCTTTCATACAGATAATGCATTGTTTCCTGTAATGCATACTACTCATATCATATCATACTCTTAATACAATGCAAGTATCCCGCTTCAACACGGGGGGTGTCTTTACCACAGCAGGGGCGACCCACAACCTGGCCAAAGTATGAAATAATAAAAAAGAACTATCTTAGTGAGAGGGAAAAAAGGGGATTTCTTCAATATGACTACTAGTTTGCAGATAACCCCAGCTGAAGCCTGCGCGAAGCGCAGTTTCATTGTTTCCTACATTAGCCTCGAGTGTGTTTAGTGTAAGCGAACCCCCTGTTTCAGCTCAAATTCGAAACACTATGAAAATTTGGTTTTGAGCTGAGTTCAAGGAAGGAGAGGGGTGCAGTTTATGACCCACGGCAACAGTGATACCTATTTTATTACTTATTTTTTAAAGCTTGTACCATCGTTGTGTATGAACGTTATTATTAGCAATGTTGTGTATGAAATGTGCCCCACTCTGGCGTTACACTACGTGATATTGTGAAGTGTCCGTGAAGCCTAACCCTCACCCTCTCTCTCTGGGACGGTTCATAGTCGTGCCCTGTGTGCAGAATTTGAAAAACAAATCAAAATGTTATCGTTTATTATTTAGGAGAAAGGCTACTCCTCCCTTCTTGTTAAACTCTCTATCTATTAATGTAATTAAATGCTGTAGGCAATACCTCAATGAACCCCTCCCCAACAGCATCCACCCCCCCCCCACTCCTTCCCCTTGTGAGAGGTTTGGGGGGGGAGGGGGGGGGGGAGGAGGAAGGGAGAGCGGAGCAATGCAACGTGTCTCTTCTTGGCTTAAGTCCCCTTCATTAACGTTATCTCAAATGGGGTCGGAGCGACGGCCCGACGGTGGAGAGAATGGTCGGTAAGCCGCTTCATCCCATTTCATTATTCCATACCAAGCGAGGAGAAGGTATCAGTGGCGGGGACCTGCCCCGTCAGCACCGCCGGCCGCTGTAGGCATACGGCGCCCGCGTCACCGCGCTGCGCCATGACATTGGTGTGAAAGGAGGGTGAGGTGGGGCCGGGGAGGGGTGTGGGTTGAGGTTGAAATTGCAAATGAAAAAGGGTACGGTATGGATGGGACGTTGGCAGACATGACCCGAGAAGAGGTTGTGGTTGTGAGACTATACTTTAGTTTTGAAAGTGAATGTAAACATATGAGTGTGTTAATGTGTGTGTGTGTGTGTGTGTGCATGTGCGTGTGTGTGTGTGTGTGTGTGCGTGGTTGCTCATGCACAAGCATGTGTGTGTGAGTCGGTGCGTAATTATGTGTTTCCTTTGGCATGCAGAGCCCTATCTGCACACGCCTATTGTCACACATATATGTATGGAGACAGATTGTCAGGGACGGGGACAGGGAGGCAGGCAGATGACTTGGGGGAGGAGGGGTGGAGGGGAGAGGCGGAGAGCGTGAAAAAAGACATGGTAGACTGTCAAATGAGCTGGCCCCGAGCCAGGCCCAATGACTCCTGGACGGCGGCACGGTTAGAGATAATTGCGATCATAAAGCAGGGGTGCGTTATTCCTTTGTGATTTTCCAGGCATCAGAACGCCATGGGCGGGGCTTCAGATAAGTAGCTTGAGAGCTTCTCATTGACAGCGCACTGAAGTAATAGCAAATGAGATCTCGCCTGGAGCCAGCGATTACACGAAAGAGAATGTATCTAATGACACTACATGCCAGAAATAACTGGGTGGCATTAGGCGTGGGACAGATAGATGCAATAACTGGGATATTTCCCGTGATTTGTTACCGGATATCAATTTAGACGTGTAATTATTAAGTGAAAAATGCCTTCTTGGGGAAAAATGATCCAGCAGTACACCATCTATCATCTACAACTACACAAATCAGTCCTTAACAAATCTTCTACACTCTGCAAATACAATTCGGCTTTCCCGAAACCACATACTTTTTCGCCATTCCTAATTTTTTCTGCATCCACATTAAACATTAAATAATAACCGATCAAAGCCTGACGATGACACAGGGAGGATAAAAGAACCAGGCCTGGCCCTCAGTGTGCCGATAATGACTCACATCATGAAGGATATTCAAGGGATGTGCGAGGTTAATCAACACACGAGGCACGTTTACAGGCCAGCGGCCGGAGCGTATGTCGGCCCACTCAGAGTTTACTATTGTCTTGTGGCCAACATTGGGCAGCAGGAATAGATCCACTGACAGGAAGTGATAAGTGGCGCTGACGGCCAGGCAGCGCTACATCTCTGTAGATGAGGCCTGACAGCACGCGCAGCACGGCCTTCTCCTACCGCCGTGTGAAGGCACGTGCATGGCTGAAGCGCACGCACGGGCACACACACGTACACACACACACACACACACGCACGCACAGGCCCTCACAGGCGCACGCTCACACACATACACACTTTAAATGGAGGGAATTCTGCAATTGAACTGAATTCACCGATTACAATAATTTCAGATTAAAAACTGTCCATGAACTAATAAATTATTAATTAAATGCAACATTTAAAAATGTTTTTCAGAAATGAAAAGGAGTGGCATTGTCTTTTTCCCACTGACACACACACACACACACACACACACACACACACACACACACACACACACACACACACACACACACACACACACACACACACACACACACACACATGAATGGACATGAGTCACACATAAACATACACACACAAAGAACATGCAATATGCTGGCTGGTCAATATACAAAGAGTAATTACCGTCCGTTCAATTCACATTTAAAATCAAGCATTCGTAAAAAACCTGTAAGATCTCCAAAGATTTGCTGGAAATAGATTTCTGTTGTCCTAACAACATTTGTGGTGTTGCATAATTTACTTAACACTCAAACTTAGGGGCTTGGCTACATTACATGCTAATTAACTTAGCTCTTTGTCATCTGAATTGAAGTTCCCACTTTTGATTTTGTTATGTTTTCGTCTATTTTTCTGCAGCTCATGTGTGCTATTGAGATGATTTAGGCATGACTTGTCCCCCCCCCCCCCTCTCCCCACCACCCGTCTGAACTTTAAGCGGAAACCCTCGTCTTACGAGCACCCAGAAGAGCCAAGAGGGACTATTAGCGGCTAATTGCTAATTATGCTAATGTGTATAAAGTTGCCCAATCCATTTTCCTTGGTCATTTTATCAGCTGTTCTCATGAGACCAGAGTCAATGGTAATAACCTATTCTCCCCCAGCTGAGTGCTGCGCCACGTAGAGGACACCGCGTCCTAGAGCGCACAACTTCCTGCCGCTGTAATCAGGAAGTGCCTGTAAATACTAAAAAGACAGAGGGAGAGAGAGAGAGCGCGAGATTGAGAGTGAGAGAGTGAGAGAGTGAGAGTGAGAGTGAGAGAGAGAGAGAGAGAGAGAGAGAGAGAGAGACGGCGGCGCCGCGCTGACGCCATTGGCAGTGACCTTCATTAACCTCATAAATGCCGCCGGTGTTTCTCGTCACACTTCCCTAATGCGTTTATCGGCACAAACACAAACAAATACGACAAAACTGTTTGGGGGCAGGGAAGGAAGGGGGCTGGAAGGGTGCAGAGTAGCGCCGTGCATCTGTGGAACGCAGCATCTCGTCACAAAGCCGTTGCCCTTCGCCAAAACACACAGGACTGCATGACATTGGGGGTAGGTGGAGGGGGGGGACGGGGAGAGTACGACATAAAAAAAAAAAATACCGCGGCCCCCACGCAGGAACACTCCTCTGCCCCGAGGTGTGAACGAATGCACATTAGGAAATGGGGTTGAGATGAATTACTGGTTGCGCCTGTGCAAAGAACATACATTTATATCGAGGGTCCATTACGGTCCACGCCTTGGCGTACTGGGACTTTATTAATAGATCCCGCATGTAAATGTAGGACACATAATGCACGGCCATGGCCGGGAAGCACACCCTGATGAATACGTTCCTCCTGCTTGCAATTCCTCCCAGGGGAATGTTTATTTTAGAGCCCTGGCCAAGAGAGAACCAGGTCTCCTATTGCGGCGCCACGGCTAAAGCATGACCCTCGCCCTTTTGATACCGACCCTCCCCCCCTCATCAGCGAGAGGTCAAGGTCGGACCTCGACTGTGCGTCCGGCGTCTGCTTTTCCCCCCGTCGATGCCATGGGCTCCACCCCGCTGAGACGGGGCCCACTAGGCGGCCCTGAACCCTGGGAGGGAGAGGGCTCAGACCATGGCCCTGTGGACCCTGAACCGCCCACCACGCCCACTGCCTACTGCCCACCTCCTGCCTCCCCATCACCTCCCCCGCATGCAGTCTGACCCTGCAACCCCCCCCCCCTCCACCCCCCTGCCCCAGAACCATGCAACACCAAGTCTGAACTCCTCCACTTCTTTCTTTATTTCTTCTTCTACTTCATCTGCCTGGACCGGCCAAGCTGACAGTAATTAACGGCTTCATGAAGCACATACGCCACGACGGATCGACTGCCACTCTCTCTCCGATCCCTCCACCCCTCCCCCCCCGCCCTCCCCCCCAGGCGCCCTGCGGGTGACGGGTGCATGCTGACGGTGTGGTGATAACACACGCGCGGCACGTTCAACACACGGCCTGCTTGACGCATGGCGGTGAACGACCAGACACATGCTCTTCACCTCACCCCCTCCCCACCACCACCACCACCTCCCCATCTCATCCCACCGAGGTGGGGCTGGTGGAGATGCATGCGTAAAAAGAAACCAACTAAACAAATAGGTAATGAACGGTGACGCTGATACAGTACGGTGTTGCTATTTGTTTCCCCGCTCTCGTCGGGACGCCGCCCGTTTGTCATGGGAAAGCTCTATCTGACTTAACGGATGGCGGGTCACGCTCGCTGTTCCCCGGGATGGTGGCGGTGAGGAAGGGAACCCGCAACCAAAATAAAAAATAAAAGCCCCGAGGGACGAGAGAGTCAAACGACTTTGCTGTGATTAATTAAAGAATTCAACACATGTTGTTCTGGGGGTAGGGGGATAGGGGCTTTTACTGTGATGATAGAGTACACCAGTCCACAAATCTGCAAACAATGGTTCAAGGAACGGGGGTGGGAGGGGGGGGGGTAGTGTGTTGTGTGCACTCCCTCACACAAACTTGGATTAACAAGGTCGCCGTGGAACAGGTGACAGTAAACAGAAAGGCTTGAGAAACTACAGGGTGGGGGGGTTTGTAGGCTGGCCTATTTCTATCCCGGTGCTCAGATCTCAGCGGCGGGTTAGAAATGGGTCAGCGTACAAAACGATTACGTTAAAAGGTGCTGGGAAATTAATTCCCTGTGATGGTCACTCTCCAACTAGTTTTTTTTGCAGCTCAGTAAACACCTGCAGTGCGTGGTGTGTTTGTGTATTTTCTTTTGTATTGCCCGCCCACACACACACACAAACACACACACACCATCCCAAAATGAGGAGAGGGTTAAGAAAATGGACAAAAAAGAATCATCCGCTTACAACTTTTAAACACACGTGGGGTTTAATACAATCCATCTCCAAATAATAATCTGAAGCGCTGCTCACAGGCTTTAAGGGCCCGACGCCATTCACTAATCCCTTCCCTCGAGGCTTTTTACCCCCCCACTGGGACTATCAAAACAATGGCCTGATGAGGAGTTTCTGTTAAAATGACACGCAGACTATCATCCCCACATTAAAATAGGAAAAGGGTTATATTCCTTTTAAGCTTTGTGAAATAATGAAAAGAGTGGTTCACATAACATCCTCTTTGTGCAACAAGAAGACCTCCTGATTTATGGAGCAGGGATTCACATTCCGTCTTTCCAATTGTCCCCTTTTTGGCGGTTTTCTTCTGACAGCTGCAAAGCCCTTCCCCGACTCACAAAACCAAACTTAGCAGACAACAGAAAATAATTAGGCGAGGAGATCAGCTGAGGCGACGAGACCGGCGTATGCCATGTCGACCAACACAAGGCGGGGAGACGTACACACGTCGCTCAGCCCGGAGAAGCCCTCAGCATGCACCGGCGACGCACAGGGCGGAGGAAAGGAGGGAGGGAGGAGACACAGTTCATTTACAATGGGCCCCTGAACCGGCCCACTAATGTCCCGGCGCGCTATCCGAATGAATCAGCAATGTTGATAAATGAGTCATTTGGAGACACGTTGAGAAGGCCTGTCACTGTCAGCTAATGTGCACACGTTGCGTGTTATATTCATATGCAATGCTTAATGTTGTGGAACCGATCCTGTCGTTTCCATTATGTAAATACATTTGCCTCGGTACTATATTTTATGTATTGTCTGCCTTGTCTCAATTACTTGGGCTATTAAAATCAAGAGGTTATGGAAATGAGCTGTGGTTGTCTGTTTGTAGTTTGACGACAAGTGCAAAGTGTTTATGAAAGCTTGTTATGCATGCAGTGGCAGTCTGAAACGTCAGTGTGTTCATCAGCATTCGACTAGCGACGGGGCAAACCCATGTCTCTTAAATATATAAAGAATAAAAATGATCGACATTACACAGCTGCTATTTTAGCATCACTGATAGCACAATGAGCATAATCATACGAATAGATTGTTTGACCTGTGTCTTTTTCATTGTTGATGGTGGTGCCGAACATATCAGTGCATTTGTGACCTGTGTCTCTGCAAATGAGCACATGTGTTGAAAATGATTGTTAATCAGTGGAGAAGCGCTCTAAATGGGCAGCTTTTGTTTCAGCAAAGATTTGAGATTTCTTGATGGGGTTTACATTTAGAAAAAATGCACAGCTGCATTATTGAGGGTCTACATGGACATATTTAAGCAGAACAAATCTATTTGGTAGGCCTTTAACATTTAAATCTCATATTTCTCTCCCTCCCCAGCTTCCATCAAGGCTAAATAATTACTGGAAGAACATTTTAACCAATATTGCCTCCCAGGAATTACTGTACAATAAGTTGAAAATGTGCTACTGAATAGAGTTGTTATAGTCATTTAAATGGCAGATAAATAGTTCAAAGTTAAAACGTTAGTGTTGCAAATTTTTGTTCAAAGAATATCCGACAAGAGGGAAAATAGAGTGATGTTTCAGTTTGTTTCCGTGATTCAAGGCTAAAGAACGGGCGACTTCACACACACACACACGCACACGCACACACACACACACACACACACACACACACACACGCACACACGCACACACACACACACACACACACACACACAGGCTGGCCCTGAACCCGGACCGAACCCGCTACGCTGGACGACACGGCTCGCAAGGGGTCGAGGTAAGTCCAATGTTTCTGCTTTAGGAAAATGTCATTTCGGTTTAATTACATTTAGCGGAAAATCCATTTCCATGACACCGTTTTCCACTATAATTTAGAAGTAGGCCTCAGGAATTGAATGATAGGCCTACGCACTGACCAGTCGTGGGATATATAAGAATCAACATGTGCATATTCCTCTGCAAGATAAATTGCTCAACGTACAACTCAATTTGAAATTATTATTTGCATTAAAAAAAAAGAACACACAAATTGCACCGATGATGTGCAAATTGTATCGGCCCCTAAATATTTACCAAATACAACACCGTAAAACTTACTCTGCAGCTCAGATGACTGGTATGTTGTGAGCATGTTAATTAATAACTGATCGATTTTGTAGCCTATTTATTTATTTTATAAAATAAAAAGTTATTCAGAATCTTGTTTTGTAAATGACTAGTCTACTAATACTGCTATTACTACTACTACTATTACTACAAAAAAAACACCTGACTTGGAGTAGGCCTACGTTAGTGTTTGCTCGTGGTTACCAAACGTAAGGCCAAATATAAATCGGTATTTCCTCGAAGGCAATGGGTTAGTTATACCTATGAGAGGTGAACGACAGAGTGGTTTATCAGCCGATACAGTCCCTGCATTGTGTGCGCTGTCCATTAGACTGAAATAAATCACCGTGTGCGGTTAATTCTTCAGACACACCGCAAAACAACCCAACTAAACTACCTGAGGTTCGGTCCTCGACTAAAATTGACCGGGTTTTAACCCACAATAAAACCGAGGCGGCAACTCCAACTTTAGTGGGGGGATGACAATGCAGCATTAAGCAGAATTAAGCGGCGGGTCTCTCTGTAGGTCTGTGTCTCTGCATTACTTATTACTTTATGCCAACTATAAACAGGAAGACGCACTGTTTAAATACACACTGGTTCACAATTCGCGCGGGCTTTGTTGTCTCGCGCTGCGCTGAACGAGCCCAACGTTCGACAGTTTGCGCGCCCACGATTCCGCGCGAGCTCTGCGTTTTGGAGACAAAAAACAAAAACACACAAAGCGGACAAATGACGAATTAAGTTTACCTTTTCTTTTACACCGTCTCCTCCGTCTCCTCTTGAACTTGCATTTCACTTGCCCGCTCTGGGCTCCCGACGCGCGGCTGTTGTTCCCAAGTACTGACGCCATCAGCGCAGCGGTGGGAGCGCAGCGGAGAATAATAACTTGGGCTTTGACCGCGCGATGGTCTCTTGGGTTTTGTCTTGTCTCGTATCGTCTCCCTCTCCTCTGGGGTCGAACTGTACTCGGTGACGTCGCAGACAAATGTCGACTCTCCCCTTTTTATACCTCCCGAACCCGGACCGTGAGGGTGCGACTCGCCGGTGAAGGACTCCCTCCGCACTACACACCTGAAACTCCAGCACGCCTCGCCTCCTGCGCTCGCTACTGACTGTATTTCCAGCACAGCGTGAGAGCACTCAGCTATATTCCTTTCTGTGTCCGCGCAGGGCGTGCGGTTGGATACGTACGCGATGCGCTCGCGCCTCTCTCTCTCTCTGTCTCTCGCTCTCGCTCTCTCAGCCTCTGCAGAAATGTTTGGCATCAGCCACTTTGGATCCAGCCACGCGGGACGCCTATCTATTTGCTAGCGAGCGCTCTAATTAGACCCAATCATGACTGTCTGGGAGGTGTGACATCACCAGCGGCCACGAGCCCCGCCAGCAACACCGCCGCGCGCCCATTCCGCACCCGCTGCTGCCTGTAGCGAATCCAGAGCTCAGCCTCCCGTGCACCGGGAGATCTGGGTGATGTGACACACTCATCTTTGGGGGAGAAAGGTAAGAGGTCAAACGTAACATTCAGATTCATTCATCGAGAATAACCGTTGCCATGGCAAATAATGATCCGTTGCCATTTAACTGTTCAGTTGCGTGATGGGGACATTTCTTTTAGAATGATCTCTGACAGATTTCGTACTATTTCTCTCAACCTCCCCTAGACCAGATTAAATCAAAAACCTCCAATCAATATACGTCAGAGACAGTTTTCGTTTTGCCTGCAACCAACTGATAACCAAATCGATATTTATATATTATATATTTTTTCCTTCTTACTTACAGCTTGGGGTGCGATGACCTCAAAAAAGTTAAAAAATTGTGACCTTTTGCCTTTTAGTTTGATACCGTCAACCCAAGGCTATTAAAGTGCATTTGTGCTGTGGTGGATCTTAATATAGAAAAATTAATGGGCCATCGGTTTTACAGTCAACCTATGTGGTCATTTGCATATGATGAGAGGACTATGGTTCTGCCCTCCCCGGTTATTATCTCACTCATTCCGTTTCATTACATTTTTCCTTTCATTAGTGTGTAATTCTCTCCCCTAATCTCTCTCTTCCTACTCTTTCCTTCTGTTTTTATCTCGTGCTCACATAAAGAAAAGACATTTTCGCCAGCTTAAACCCTGTTAGTCAAACAGCGCTCAAAGTCTACAATTCTACATGAGCATGCGGAAAACAAAAGTACCTTCCACTCGCTTTCCTGCCCTTTCCCTTTTTCCTCTTGTTCTAAAACGCAGGAACATGTCAACAGGGCAGCGTGTTTGCTGATGCCAGGCCGGAAAGTCACTTTGAGGTCTTCCTGTGTGGTTCAACCAGGGGAGGAAACGTCTCATGACAGCCTTGGGGAAGGAGAGCGGGGGGAGGCAGGGTGAGGAAGGGGGAGGCAGGGGGAAGGCAGGGGGAGGGGGATGGGAGGTCGGTCCGAGGGGACACAGACTGGCCTTAGGGCACCCACAAATATCCATGTAAATTGCAGTTTAAGAGAAATCAATAGATGTGACAAGTTGCCAATGCCACAGTCCGAGGCAGTAATGAAGGCGTGCTGCTGGGTGGGGGCGGACGGAGATAACACCACACAGGTGGGTGAGGAGTTTACAGCAGCGGGGCCAAGGTGGAGGCACACACACACACACACACACACACACACACACACACACACACACACACACACAACACACATTTGTACAAACACATATCCATCAATGTGGACACACACACGCACATGGACAGAAACACAGATCCATGCACATACATGCAAAGACACGAGAGCACACCATGCACACACACACACACACACACCAGAGACACAGCAAGGTCAGTTTTCTGTTGACGCCATACTGTTGAGCCGTGAGCTCAGAACGAACCTAAAGCTGTCTGAATGTGTTGAACCTAAAGCTGTCTGAATGTGTTTCGCACAAGGCTCGATATAAAAATACATCCATCCCGCTCAAAGTACAATATCTCTGTAATTGAAGCGTTTTTCAAGCCATGTATTAGCAGCACTATAATATATTATAGGGTACATACTGTGTAACGTCTGCCTTTGCAGAGTGCTCTTCCATGGTGCTGAATCAAACGATTGCATAGAAATGTATATAAAGAAACATTTTATCGCCTACTGCCCCTATCATTAGCTGATGTAAGAGTTGCTCTGGCCGCAAGCAATTATACATGGTTATAGCCTTAATTCATACTGATGTGAGGTCCCCCCAATTTAATTCACACACACACACACACACACACACACACACACACACACACACACACACACACAACACATTTACCCCCTACACACAGTTATTGAACCCCTCTCACACAATCACAAACTCTCACACATGCATGAATGCATGCACACATTCCCCCCCCCCCCCCCCCCCGTTGAACTAATCGAAATGTTCAAATGAACAAAAAACGGTAATGAATTGCAGGTATTTCTGCAGAAACATTCGCCCATGATGTATTAACTTGTTTGCAATCATGCGACAGAGCGCTTTGCATGAGCTGATGTCATATGCATGGATTAAAACAGTCAACTCGACATCTGATTACTACAAACACTTTGGAGCTGTGCAGTCGGAGATAAGGCAGCGCTTAATCAGTATGCTCTTCAGACATCACTTTCAACTCTTGATGACATTTACCTGCAATACTCTCACTTTGATACCGGGCTAGGTTTACATTTGTGGATATGTACATATGTTGTTTTATATTGAATTAGTCAGATACACACTGCAGGCACACACTCACAGACACCGAAATGCACCTGCGTAAAACAGAAATTCACAAACATGCAGGCTAGTGGCATTTGTTTATGACATGAATACGAGACTCTGCATGCAACCTCTCATTGTTCACGTATTGCGCTAAAACAAGCACAACCGTCTACATTAAAATAGATGAACCACCTATCAAATATAATTAAGATCCCCACAATAGCTTGTTTCCACTTTAGCTTTAAAATGTGTGACAACATTATGCACCCTTTCACCCACTAGAAAATTCAGTTTTATGATGCAGATTTAGAAAATACAATATGAATACAAAATAAGCATGAAATTCAACAAAGAGAGAATCATACTTTATAATTATTTAAATGGACGTTGCCTATTTTTGATTATTCTGAAATAATAGATGTTAGATGTTGATGAATCTGGCGTTTGACCGTGGGTGGCTGGGCAGTGGGTGGTGGTTATGAAGAGTAGCACACCAGCATGCTGTGTTTGTGTTTAGCAGCAGAGAGAGAAGTCACACTCATAAGAGACTGGTGAGTGTGACACCACACACATGTCCCTTTCTTGACTAGCAAAGAGTTGCTAGTTGGGGACACATTTCAATGTGTGTGTGTGTGTGTGTGTGTGTGTGTGTGTGTGTGTGTGTGTGTGTGTGTGATTTAGTGTGTGTGTGTGTGTGTGTGTGTGTGTGTGTGTGTGTGTGTGTGTGTGTGCGCGTGTGTGTGTGTGTGTGTGTGTGTGTGTGTGTGTGTGCAGGTGTAGGTGTAGGTGTGTGTGTGTGTACATAGTCCAATTAATAAATATAGAATCCTTTCGCCCGTGATTCACTAATCTTTATCCCTGTGAAACATGTGGTGCTTGTTTAGTTAACTCTTGGTACCAAATTCTCTCAGAACCCATTTGCAGATTTATGTTGATTTAAATTAAACAACCAAATAACACCTCAAAAAACACCCACCACGGGTGTCTAAACTTCCTGTTTCTTCATCATTCCCCTTCATCCGCTTGGAGAACCATGATGTGAGAACACCAACACCCTTATATCGCAACCCCAGCCTTCTCCAGGATGGATGCCCCCCCCCCCGGAGGCAGTCACGTCTTCCTCTGGGTGGGGTATTGACTTTAAGCTTTATGAAGGAGGAGGTGGTGGAGGTGGAGGTGGTGGTGAGGGGGATTATGCAGGCAGCTTTGGCCTTATCTGGTGCCCAGGCTCTGTACGGCGAAGCAGAGCCTTGGAGACCCAGAGACATGCCTCTCTCCTCCCTCTCTTTCTCTCCCTTTCTCCCTCGCTTCCTCTCTCTCCATCTCTCCCTCCCGCTCTCTCTCCATTTCCCCCTATCTCTCTTCCTCCCTCTCTCTCTCTCTCTCTCTCTCTCTCTCTCTCTCTCTCTCTCTCTCTCTGTCTCCCTTCCTCTCTCTCTCTCTGTCTCCCTCCCTCTCCTCTCTCTCCCTCTCTCTCTCTCGCTCTCTCTCCACAGACATTTCTCACCTCGGCCCCTTAATCCACCCACTCTGACTAGCTACCTCCATCTCTCCACCAAATGTTGAAACACAGACTGAAAGCACACACAGACAGACAGACACACACACGTGCACGCACACACACGCTCACTTATCCACACGCACCGAGTTGTGTGACAAAGACACGCTAACTCCTTTAGGTACATATATACAGCATGACTAATCTTGTGTTTTTTCTAAACCATTTTCCAGTCTCAAACTCACTGCTCGACCATTTTGGTCACTAAAGCCAAAAAGAAACCAAAAAGTTTCATCACATAACCGTTGCCATGGCAGAGAACATTCTGTGTCCATTTAACCATCTCCCCTTCAGTTTGTTACTGTAATATGGACATTTGTCTTTTAGAATTGCCCACGACAGATTTCACAGCTTCTCTCAAAATCACCCTCCTCTCCAGATTTAAAACCTCTAGTCAACAAACAAGATACAAGACACTTTACTTCCAACCAACCAGGGGCAGATTGTTATTGCAGGAAAGGAAACTAATTCAACTAATTAAGCCTCAGACCGAAATTGCAAACACCCCATGTCCATTGAATTTTGTACACGTATCCATACATAAACCAGCGCACCAGTAGCTCTACTCCACATCCTCTTTTTCCCAGCAACAATTGCCTTTGGATGACTCCCTCGCCTCCCTCCCCTCCTAAGTGATATCCATTAATCACATTAGCGCTGTAGAGGGAAGCCTGTGTGTGCAGTGTGTCAGTCCCTGCTGACCCTCAGCATTTGGAAAGCCAAGATAAAGACGTTGCCGGCCTGACGGCAGGGCTCTTCGCTCCGAGGGGTCAGTGTTCACTGGAATATGAATATTATCATACGCTAGAGGTAGTGGGGAGGAGAAAAAAACCGAATAATGGAGTCCCCCGTTTTAGAAGGGCTGAATGACATTGGGGAAATCACTTTAGTTTATGCTGCCAGTTGATAGATTGCTCAATAAAATGTGTTTATGGGCCCTTGTTGGGTAGTTAATAATTAATAATAATATCATAAAAAAGCACCTGCGCAACAGGTGGATGCTGGAATAGGCATAATAATATTATCCTTCAGATATGATTTTCTGGGATATGTCCTTTCAATATCAATGCCAATCTCACCCACAACCATTATATATATATATATATATATATATATATATATATATATATATATATATATATATATATATATATATATACAGTATATATACATAATATATATATATATACATCATCATAGAATAATCTGCAGGATTCATGGTTACGCATATTTATATTGATAGTCTTCAATGTCGCTTTCCTTAATTTCCCGTAAAACCATTGAATCTCATGGACCTCTTTGTGGGGCTACATTCAGATCAGGACGTCTCGGTGAATAGGAGCAGCTAACATCACTGCACCCCGGTGTCACGTCACCTTATCAGCCATGCGCCTCCGTACAATGGCTCCATTGTCCTCCCTGGTGCGGGGAGGTGGGCTTATCAGGCCAAGACAGCGCAGGAGAAAGAAGAGGAGAAAATGAATAGAGACTAAAAAAAATAAATTTGATCACTGTTTAGTGGAGGAGAGAGTTCTCAAAATAGCGGTTTGAGACAATGTCTTCTGCAAACCGCCCTGTCAAATTAAAAGTGAATATCTTGTGTGTCGCTAATTAATCTGCATAATTTGCCCGTGCGGCACATTATACACCGGTAGCGTCGTGTTAGGGTTAGCGGGGGTCAGCTTTAAATATAAACTGGAACGAGTGGAAGGCTACCGAGCCCCCTTGGCGTCACGTGATCGAAAATTACAAATAAAGTGTAAATCCATTGATTTACTAATCCATGGATAAGTAAAGCGTGCAAACTGAGATTAGTAATGTGTGCAAACCGGTTGGCAACGTGTGAACAGATTGGTAACGTGTGTGAACAGATTGGTAACGTGTGTATGAACAGATTGGTGACCTGTGTGTGTGAGCAGAATGATAAAGTGTGTGAACAGATTGGTAATGTGTGTGAACAGATTGGTAATGTGTGTGAACAGATTGGTAATGTGTGTGTGAAGAGATTGGTAATGTGTGTGTGAACAGATTGGTAATGTGTGTGTGAACAGATTGGTAATGTGTGTGTGAAGAGATTGGTAACGTGTGTGTGAACAGATTGGTAACGTGTGTGTGAACAGATTGGTGACGTGTGTGAACAGATTGGTGACGTGTGTGAACAGATTGGTGACCAATAACAATGCACATGAAAGGACCAATACACAAATCTAAATCAATATCACTGATTTCTCTATCATTAAACCTCCCCTTAAATCTAGATTAATGGGATTTACAGAGAAGAATTGGTCATGCGGTCTAAGGCAGGTCCATTTGCTGACGAACAGAATAGGGCATGTGGAATAGAAATCATGGTAAAAAAATCTATGTATAACAATCCGTGTACACGCTTTACCTATCCGAGGGCAAGCTTTGCCAATTTATTTGCACGCTTTACTAATCTGTGCGCATGGATTTACACTTTATCTTTTATATTGTATCATTTGACCCCCCTCGATAGAAAGCTGACTATGTTGGACTACTTTTTTGGACAGATAAATTGACCGGACTCACACACAGTACTAATTAGGGATCCCGGATCCTATTCCGGGTTGTGTGTGCGGTGGCGCAGGTCCTGATGCTTTAAAGGAGCGAGACCGGCTGTGTCGGCTCGGCTCAGAACGAGGAGCTCCTGGGCCCTGAGGTGAGATTGCAGTAGAGCTGCGTTTCCTTTTGGGTTTTTTTATCTGTAGCCCCCTGTAGCATCCCGACAGGTAGGTACAGTGCCCGACCAAACTCCCCTGACCTGGATGTTTGAAAACAGATCATCCGAACGGACACACACCTCTGGCTAGCAGGCTGTGCAAGCACATCTTCCAGAGGTCATTTCAGCCCAGTGCACTTGCAGAGGTTACGTATCTTAGATTGGCTATGAAGGGCTGCAAAATATCCACGTTGTTACCACCTGCGGTCATATCTGTGTCTGTTTTGTTTTGTAACAATTTGGTTTGGCCTGCTGTCCTGTCTTTCTGTTGGCTTCCCTGTCGGTTCTTTCTGTGAGGGTTTATTATTTAATTACTTATTGGTTGGGTGTAGTTAATTGCTTGATGCTGCCACCATCTCACAGAGTTGAGTGCATTGTGTGTCTTAGGTTTGTTTTCAGTTGTGTCGTTTTATGTTCCTGTCCGGGTCCTCTAGGCTGGCCGTAAGGCGCATAAATTGCTATTTTATGGACAATCATGTCGATCATGTCAAGTCATTTGTATTTGTATAGCCCTTAATCACAGTTACAAAGTCCCCATTTTAAGAGTGCCCCAAACCCTAAGCTCTCTAAAGGGGCCCTGGTCCCCTATTAAATTGGAATGCCCCCACATGGTCAGACTTTATGAGCTGGCTCGTTTGCTCTGGTCAGTCAACAAAGAATGGGTACAAGGACGCTAATGTCGGCTAACCCATGGAGCCCACCTGACAGCACAACAGTGAGCTCCCCACGGAGAGGGTGGCCACTGACGGAGAAAGTGAACGGACCAAGCGTGTTTCTTCTGTGGGATTGATACATGTGTTTCGGTACATTGACGGTAATGTTGTTCAAGATTGTGCTTGCCAACGTAAATATGCATTGTGATCAACTGCTCTGCTTCATTAGCATACCTGTTAATTGTTTGTCACGAGACATAGACAAAACCAGGACTCTCCCTCGCTCACTCACTCTCTCACACACATGCTGGCAGCAGAATCTCTGCAACCACTCTGACAGCCCCAGCACACAGATGAGTGAACAGTGGTTCTCGTCGTGTTCGGAGGAAGACCCCGAAGGCCTTGAAGCTCTGCAGCACCCTGTTCGGAGGACAGAGATGAATGGCCTCCCCTCCGCAGGCATCCTTGAAACAGAGCCCGCTTCCTGGTGGCGGGGTGACACCGCAGCTAGCGTCAGTTCCTCCCCTTTTACACACAAACACAAGCACATGCACAAAAATACTGTACTGTCCCTCATTTTGTTTGCTAATATCCATACCATTAGCATCCAAGTAGCGTCCACGTGTATTTGATTCCCCCACTGTTCCCCACATCAAATGGGCTCTCTGATGGAGAGAAGCGAGGCCCTGTTGCCGTGGACGACTCTCACGACTCCACACAAAAACTTAAATTCCCAATACAATGGATACAATGCCGGCCTAGTTCAGCATGAGAAATGTGCACTTTTGAACCACAAAATCACTCAAGGGAAAGTGGCGACGCCAACGAGAGATTAAAGGGGCCCACGCAGGCCCCACTATGATATTTGCAGGTACTAAACACTTTAAAAAAATGTCAGGGCATTGTTTTGATTAATTTCCATGTGTTTGTCAGGAGGATTAGGATTGTGAGTTGGGGACCATATGGTGCCTGGACCGCTGTGCAAACACTCCAGCGTTGGGGAGGGGGCAGTTTAGAGACAGGGGCTTTATGAAATATGAAATGCTACAGATGAGATTTGGGCGGGCCGGGAGGATTTCAGGGATGGCTGGTTGTAGAAGGTTTGTGTGTACAGGCGCTGCAGTCTGGCAGCAGCTGCCTATGGCTACTGAGAGGTCAATCTGAGCTTCTGCCAGCTCTGGTCATTTGATTACAACAACAGATGGTTGCAGCGGTTCTATCATTAGAATTGCCATTGTCGAAATGCTGGGGTTTGTTTGTCAGTCGAGGAGAAAATGTAACTAATTAAATAGCATAAAAGTTTGTGTTTGATGTCACTCACCGCATATCCCGTTTGTGGTATCTTGAAATTAGATTAATAGGTACACATGGGAGTGCAGCAGTAATTGTTTATTGTGCATAATGTTACACATCACAACATGAATGCATGAATGCATTAGAAAGGATAACCTTCAATGCAGCGGACTCCAATTATTTGGGGACATTCAGTTTCAGGTCAGACTGAAAATATGAATAACGCACTAAACTACCAATATCAACCAAACTCACCGCAGGTTTTGGGGCTGAAGCTTTCGCATGAAAAGCCTCCGTAGATGTAGATTTACTCGCAGAAATTATGATTTTGCAACCCCAGGGGTGTCAGAACTGCATTAATACTGATTACAAGGCCGTCTTTGACCAGCGGGACTTGCCTTTTTTTCCTTTTTTCCTCCAATGATTGTGCAGCATGAATGAGCCATAATCAATCTCTGATCCAATCAGAGGTCGGCGTCCGGGTGACAGACAGAGGGGTCTCTGTGGGGTGGTGATGAGGATGGAGTCAAAGGGCTCGCAGCGTACTGAGAGTGATGACAAAGAGGCTCTATGAACAGCGGTGAGTCACTCTCCAGTCACGCGGCCCAGCCGAACTCTGACACCGCGTGCATATAACGCCGTCTGAAGAGTCCGTCTGAAGTCACTCGCACTTTCTTTGTGCATTTCATGAGCATGTTTTTTTTTTACCTAACATACAGACTCAGAATGTGCAATTTGAGTTGTTCGTATATCATGAAAAAGTTCAGAATTGCATTCTTTCAATGCATATTGAATTTCAATTATTTCTGAATAGCATATTGTTTTGGTTTATGTCTGTTTTTGTTAATAAAAATCTCAGAAGCTAAATTAGATCACAGAATGATAACTGCTGCTACTTTAGTTTTTAATCGCTTTTTTATATTCTATTCTATATATTTAGCCCATTATTATAATTTTCTTTCATAGGATAACTATTATTAGTAGCAGTAGTAGGCCTTTTTGAATATTCAACAGTGATTATTAGAACTCATGTTTAAATGGGGGCTTGTGACTGAGCTGTTTTCACAACATGTCTTTAAAAGGAATAACAGTATTTCTAATATGAATGTTATCGTACATGCCGTAATAACTTCCATAATCATAGTCACACGGACCCATTGCAATGTACAACGAGGCAGTCAATCCTATTTAAAATACTACATTTTCTATGCATCACATATTAGTCCACTCTGAAGGCAGATAATCTGATTTGAAAGCAGAGAAAAAACAACTCCTCCAACTGAACAGTAGATGGTGGTAGTAAACATACATACAAGTTTCCTGAAAAAGGACAGCGCACATTTTTTATGATACCTTCTTTGATAGATGGCATTGCATAGACTATGTACAAAATGGAAATGACTACGTATATGTTACATAACCACCGTCTCTTTCGTACATTACATCAATAGTTTGAACATGTTTATGGACTGTTTCAAAGCTTGACTGTGGGAGGAAGAACCAGGGCTATACAAAAAAATCATTAACAGATAAATAAATAAAAGCATTTGACAAAATTGAGGAAGCCAAAGACAGGGCAAGTAAATCCCCAACTTAAACCCTTTCTCTTCTGTGAAGTGTTTCCTCTTTCATTAGGCGAGGTTCATCGCTGAGCTGAGACCGACGCTGTGAAGTTTCACCTTACCGGTACTTTCCACCAGCCATCAATACATAAAGGGTGGGCAGCTAAATAGCGGTTCCCGACGTCAAGGGTTGGTAACATGTTCACATGCTCCGACCACAGGGTGTGAGTGTGAATCACACTGCGGCTAATCTGTGATTTAAGGTGTCCGACGTGAGTGAAGGCTGGTATAACGTTTGCAAAATCTTTCTTTAGCTAAACCCTTTTCTGGGATTTTTCCCCTCTTTAGCACCGTAAACAAATATAATCCCTGTCATGACTGGGGAAGAGCTAAGTAAAGCTAGCTAAAAGCTTGCACCGGCTCTGAACTTTGATTACAGGAGAAAATAAATGCACAGACACATATTGATGAAGCATGAGCCCATGTGATGGCTGTCTGTGGCGGGATAATGGGACTGTCAATAGATATTAAAGTTGTCAGATCGATAGCGGGGGGAATGCGCTTTGGAACAAAAGACCCGTCGATGGCCTCGGAGAGCTAACAGCCTCCTAAACTTATAATTTAGATCGATGACACAAATGGAACATGCAAGACGAATGCCTAGCAGACAGCAATTAATCAATGTTCAATATGGAGGAGAAGGGAAGAATGCATTTGCTTTGTTTCCTGTCCTTTTGGTTGGGAAATCCTGAGAAAAAAACAGACAAATTATATTAGAGATCATTAGACTGCGACCGTTCCTCATCATCGCTCAGCAAAGACACTTTCAAAAATAACCTCTTGTATTGACAAACACCACTGAAGATGAACATGTTGTGTTTAAAGCTGGGATGCTTGTTTTCGACACGAAGGCCCTGAGCAACTATATGCATGTCTTCAAAACTGACAGCAACGGGGGGGGGGGGGCAGGATGGTGAACTGGCAAGGGAGCTCTTTCCTTTGCCTCTTTAGTTGGAATTGATTTCTTCAAAGGCGACTGTTGTTTTTTAATTAAAACACTGAACTGGCTAATTGTGAAATTGATTAAGGTTGTGTTTTTCACTGTGTAAAGCAATATATTCTTGCCCTTGGTGCTATCTATATTTTTCAGAGAAGGCTGAATGCTGGTTTCCGTCTGTCATTTGCACACGCACACACACACACACACACACACACACACACCCACACACCCTTACAGACACCACAAACAGCACAAACACACTCATCCACACACACACACACACACACACACACACACACACACACACACACACACACACACACACACACACACATATGCACGTACAGACACACATACGCGCTTACAGACACACACATGCAAACACAGACACACACACGCACAGACACACTCACACATACACACCCACGGTGGTTGAGAAGTCCAGTTGAGAAGGCATATTTAATGCCGTAATCTTGCAACTCCTCAACACTTTGTGGAAGTTTCTCAGTAAGCCGTATGTAAAACTGACAGGCACGGGAGCGCTTGCTCACTGCAAACCCCATAAGCTGATCTTCAAAGTAGCTCTCAAATGTGTAGCAGCAACAGGATAATGCCACATACCGCCACAACTCGAGAGTGCAAACCATTTGCTCCTAGTTTCCCCCGTCACTTCTTCCCCGCTGCCCTGCGAGTGTGTACATGTGTATAGCTTAGCGGTAATTGTGCTTGATAAAGACAGTATTTTTAACGATAAACACACTGTACTTTTCCCCCTTCCTGCCCGCAAGATTTATGTTGCGCCTGGGAGAAAATCTTTCCTCTGAAAATATTGCATGACAAACTCCCACATCCATCTTTCTTGAGGGTTAAAGTTACCTTCAGAACAGCCATATTTCAGCGATGCATTTTTTGCCACTGGATTAATCATGAGGTCTTAAATTATTCAACTCTTATCCAAACGAGACAAAGTGCTCAATGTAATTTTATAATATTTCTGACATGAATAATCTTCCTTCACATTAAAGGCCCCTACTTATTGCTGCATCCTGAGAAACGTTTAGAAAGATAGACAGGTCTTCACCTCTTTATCTACAGATAGCTCCTTATCTATACATAGTGAGGTATATACATGCCTCTTAACAATTAAAAAGTGTCTCTTGCTTGACCACACAACATCGATTGTGGTCGATCTACCTCGATTTAATGCCTCTCTCGTACATTCTTGACGCCTGACATAACTGATTCAACCCTTACCCTAAAAATCAAGGTAAAAAGTCTTCTCAGAGAGGTCATCTAAGGTGGGATTTTCAGTTTATCTTTTGTATTTCGTGTAGCACTTCTCTTGCAGACTGAACATTTGATGGTCAGATATGAAACACCCCTCTCATCTCTCACTCCCTCATTAGGTCATCTGACCTCTGTGTAGCGAACAAACTCATCCCTGGTTCCGAACCCCGGCTGCAGACCTGGTTTTAACAAATGGTATCTGAGTCTGTTTATAAGATGAAGTGCACAGGGACACCAAATACAAAAAGTGGGACACCCGTTGACACCCAGCATGTTGTGGGGGAGGGGGGTGGCTAAGATAGTGAGATAGTGGTGCTTGGGACTGGGGACTGGGGGGGGGGGGGTGGGGTGAGGGGGTCAATCTACACAACCACTCCCACCATTAAATCTGCCCAGGGAAATTAATATGTCATTTTGTGAGCGCTGCACGTTCCAGTAATGAATCAGCGGCACCACAGCTTGAAACAGGTCGGAGTTGAGAATGATGTCAAGGAGCAGGGGAGGCCTCATTTAGATCCACAACACTTTGAGACTTCCATCAGGTGTCCCCTTAGTGGAGCCCCCCTGCTGAGAGTAGACACAGTTACACACACACACACACACACACACACACACACACACACACACACACACACACACACACAAAGGGGCACAAACACAGGAAGATTTAGGCCCCGTCCCAATACCTCCCTTAACCCTAGATTTTTGCCCTAACCCTAGATTTTGCGCATTCTCGTGTAGGGGTAGGGTGTCCCATTACTGTAGGGAGCAAGGGGGAGTGCTATTTTGCCCTTATAATCAACCCTCAAAATGTAGTGAGGTCCAATGCAGGCTTAAAACGAAGTGGAAGATTTACTGTTGAGGGAACTCCAAACCAAGTGGAAGTTTTAAGGGGGGAGAAATGGGACAGGAAATGGGACAGTCCACCATATGAGGCATCTTAAATCACTTCCCAGCCAAACAGTTCCCAGTTTGTCCACCTCTGAACTTTCCACAGGGACCCTTACTCTCCCTGCCATGCCAGCACTAGAGAGGTGAGTGAAAGAGAAGTTGATGCCCATTAGTGTATCGCCATGGCAATGCTCATCCTATTAACAAAAGTCAACAAGAGTAATAGAGATCATTTCAAGTGATGGTCCTACTCTGTGCTTGTAAACAACCACGTCTCCACCAATCCTGAAAATACTGCTTTTTTTGTGGCTCCCAACAGTTGGCAGCCACAAACCTATATGTTCTGTGAACTATTTTATCGCCATCTGAATCCCATCGCGGGGCCAGAGATGATTATCACCTAGCTCACTTACCACGGCAACAGAGAAAAAAAGCACATTTCATCACCTCCAATCTGCACAAGTCTATAAAAGGTGTGTTCTCTATTTAGATTTGTTGTCTGACAATCGTCGAGCTTAAGGTTGTGCGTGTGATCTCCCCTCTGACAGCTACATGGGAGCCTGCGTCTTAACCAGAAATTATATTCACCTCTTTACGCGATGGCAGGTGAGAATTATCCCACCCTGTATCTCACACTACACCTGCTAACCTATTAAAAAAAGTCTAGTGCTGGCTTTCCCACATCATTAGACCGGCTTTAATCCCTCTTCTACTTCTACACTCTTTTTCTGGTCCGTCCCCAGAGTTCTCCCCCCCTTCCCCCGTACCCCCACCCCCCCCCCCCCTCCCTGAGGCCCTGCCCTGTAGCCTCTGTAGAGGTAACAGTGTGAACAGAAGACTGCCTCTGTCTTGGATCTGTGTGTGGGAAGACGAGGAAGAGATTGATTCGAGAGCTGTCTTGCAGCTACAGGCAACAAAAACATGCTGACAAAAACATGGGGTCCACAAATATGTATTTTAACAAGAGATATAGCAGTAGGCAGCAGCCCAGCGCCGTCGTATAGGGGGGAAAGGTTATGACAATTATAAGGGCCCACAGCCCGCTAGGGCCCACACACAGTAGCCTCTGATTATGCATACACTGAACTAATATATATTCATATGAATGAATCCGAATTAAAACAAAGCCACAAATCATACAATATTCTAATTTTAATCATTTCAATAATCCCCTTGGCCCCTTCTTAAAAAATGGTTTGGTCCACATCGCGGTTCGTTCTTCCCATGGTTCTTCCTCATCGGAAGTGAGTGAGCGCGAGCGAACTCCAGCAGGGTAAGGATCGTAAGGATGCCCCCCAAAAAACACAACAAGTCTGGACACCAGAAAAGACTAGAGAAGTAGGCCAGGAGTAGGAGCGGCAGAGCAGGGGCCCAGGATATCAAACACTTTTTTTTCGAAGAATGGTGAGAGTCGTGTCATTTAAAAATTGAATCCCTTCAGTGTCATCATTTATCACTGGTCCGCATCATAGACTGCATATAAAAGTGTTGTAGGCCTACCTTCAACTGTCTTTGACTCTTTGGGTTAAAAAAAACTCCTTCAACTCAGTATCCATCTAGTCCAAAAAAAAATTATAATAAAAATCCCAGCTGCTTCTGCTGCTGCAGACGGTGTGCAGACTGGCTCGGAATCTGCACCGTGCGCATCAACAGTCATTCAAAGCAGCAGTAGTAATCACACAACCGGATGGTGTAGAAAGTCCCATCAGTTAAAAATAGTAAATCCAATTTTCAAATCCATGTTAAAATCGGCAGGATATAGAGCTAGTTAGCTTAAAAAAAAGTTGCTAATGGTGTCAAATTGAAAGTTTCAATTGAAAGTCAGCTAAGCCGACAATTGGACTTCAAAGACCTCATCAGCGAATTTGCTAACAAAAAGGCCCGGCGTTGGGCTTTCTGATGAGACTTACAGTGAACAAACTAGCCAATTTAAACTTTAATTGAGATTAGATGAGGCTTGTTGTTGTTTTTGATATTTGTTTTACAACAAGGTATTCCATGTGCTCTTTGTTTCACTTGCACATTTAAGTTAAATGCTACATATTTACCTGTGGACTATCTTGAGCCAGGACACTTTGTTTTTTGCATATCAGTGCTTGATTGTTAAATACAGTAAAATACCCACACCTATTTGTTGAGTGGTTAATTGAAAATGTATTTGCAATCAGAGGTGTAATAACGTGTTGCAAATCAGGGAAATGAGAATAAGACAATTAATAATACATAATTTACATAATAATACTCTGACTTGTTAAGTCGTTAAATGTAAAAAAGGAAACTAATTGGGTGTATTACACCAGGCACCGTCAAGAACACTGAAAAACAAGAACATTTAAGGTGGCAATGAATGGGGTAGAGGGGCCCACACCGATATTCTTTCAGGGGGCCCAGAATTCCTAGCAACTGCCCTGCAGCAGCCAGCCATGTTAAAAGACAGACTGATCAAAGTGGTTGACTGGGAATTTTTTTAATTGTACGTTTGATTTTCTCTCAAACTGTGGACTGTGAGATTGATGTTCAAAAGGAAGTCAGCGAGAGACATATGCAGTAAAACAGTAAAATATTGGCTGGCTTACACAATAAAAACAAATTACTAAAACTCTCTGCCAAACAACTGTTCACTCGTGTAAATTCAGAGAGCTGCTGCACTTGATGCCTGACCAGCAGTCGGACCCCCGACACCATGATTTCATCTGTAAGGCGAACGCTGTGTTAAGGTTCCAGCTGCAGCTGTGGTGGGATCCGGAAATCAAACGGGGAGGTAACTCTATCTCGGGCTGTCCCGGCTCATTAGAGGGGTGACTCCAGGTTCTCTGAGACGGTGGTTCCGCGCCCAGATTAGACCCAAAGTCTGTAGAGACACCCCCGGTGGATCGCACCGCGGCCAGCGGCTGATTGGGCTCCAACGGACAAAGGGATCACTTTTAATGAGTCCGGGTAGTTTCCCTGTGTTTTCCGGTGTTTCTCTGCTGGCCGGTTGGGTGGGACCACTGGGACTGGATGGAGGCTTAGTAACGCCCTTCTCCCTCCCAGAGGAGGTCGACCTGCCCTGGACCTGGTGAGGAGTAGCAAAGGTGGACTTGAACAAATCTTTCTCTCTCTCTCTCTCTCTCTTTTTTTTTTTTCTCCTTCCTGTCGTGCACTGCTAACTGGGATTTTCCCCACAACGACTAGTGTGAGATTTCTGTGTGGCAAACAAAATAAGTTGCAGAATATGGTGTTATATTGCATAACACATCTCCTCTCATAAAACATGTCCCGACCTCAACCGTAACTGAAAGGACAATGTCAATAATAAAACAAAACAAGTCCTGCTGCTGATGCCAGTTTATTTGGTACCTCTGTACACCAATGTGAGTCTCTGCGACAGAAGGTATAGCGTCAGCACTCAGCATGCCCCAAAACCCCCAGTCGCGCTTACACTCCGTGATAACCAGGCCCGCGGAGCGCACTCACAAGACAGGGTGTTGTATCATCGCTGAGCCGGAAAATGTCATTCTCTTTAGAGCTACGCTCCTCAGCGACCTTCCTCGCTAGCATGCCAGTGTCTCCACACAAAGCAGAGAGCACTTGCTTTTCAACATGTGGGATTTGACATGTGTAGACCTTTTGAAAGTTACACCAAAGCTACATTGTGTTGTCAGCTTGTTTGTCTGAGAGAAAGTAACTGGGGTGATATGAAGTCTTCCCATTGGGGGGGGGAGAGACTGTCCTTCTTTGGATCCTTCTTTGGACTATCTTAGCTGAGCTCTTAGCTTTCTCTGTCTATTCATATGTCGACAACAAGACATTTTGCATCAAACCTCACTTAACACAAACGTGGGCTACAATGCTGTGTGGTCTGATTGACCGGTAGTACCTTGTGACATGCTCATTTCTCAATCATTTTGCTCAACCTGTTGAACATTTGTAAACAATATTATTAAATGGGATTTATTTATTTGTATGCCCAGGAATGTAAACTGTGGCGTTTGCATTACGAATGACCTTATCTGATTACGGAATTACTTTTGCTCTATGCCGTCTCATGCAGTCTCAATACATATTCATAATCTATAATTTGATATAATTGCCTAAAATAAGGTTCCCCTATTTCTTCATTACAGTTATGGCATTTTAACGCAGATAATGCACATTTTAAAGGATTTATGAAAAAAGAACAAAAAACATTTGCGTGCCAACAACCACAACCAAACCCAGGTGGGTTTGGGACCACATGGCGGGGAAAGAGGACATTAAAGCCCAAAGTTATTCCAAGGGTACGCCTCAAGTTTGATGTGACTTCCCAGCTGACCTTTGGAGGCGACTAGGAAAACAGAGCTTTATGATCCGTGTAATTCCATCATTAGCCCGCTCACAGTTCTACGTTGTTGATGTCTGACAGACGGTGGCGGGTGCGGGGGGGGTGCGGATGCTGGATCTGGCCCGTTTCATGTCGGCTAATGCCGCGCAAATTGTTTCTCCCCCCCACCCCCCTCACCCCCCCCCCCCCCCCCCCCGCCCCAACCCCCTCCAATTTCCTCTCTGCCTTTCAAGCTACCTGCGAGTCTTTGATGCGGTGTCGAAGGTGTCCCGGCACTTCAAAGGGTTGGATGGAAGACGGGGACCACCGCAATGGCAAATTGGTTTCGTCCACACACTTTAAGGGTCCTGGTTCCAGCGCTGGTCCTAATACAATGATGGAGAAGTCTGGTTTTGTGGGGTTTCATCACACTGTTACGGCGGCTGTTGTGAAAACAAGGCCAGAAGAGAATCTGATATTTTGTGGGTGTTTATGTGTGTGTCTGTGTGTGTGTGTGCTGTGTGTGTGTGTTTATTAACGAACACATCCAAACAGCCGAAGGCAGCGTTCCCCTCGGAGCCCACAGTTTCTGTGCTGCGTTGGGACGGTTATCAGAGGGCCGGTTTATCTCCCTGCTGTAGCTCTCGCTCGCCGCCCATCGATTGTGGCCGTCATAAGATGCAGTGGATAGAGATCTGAAGCTAATCAGCCGCGCTATCGCCACCATGCCCTTTCCTGTCACCGCGGCCAACACCTTAGGGCTGTCCAGTCAAACGTCACTCAGGTTGCAGCGCTCAATGGAAGAGGAAATAACCTTGCTGTCACCCATCAGGCAAACGTCCCCCTGCCCCCCTTTGTTACCCAGCGTTTCCCAGCTCGCCCTGGCAGTATCGGCAGGTGATCGGCCTCATATAGTGGTCGCTATATGCGGCGACTTTCAAATCCTCGCAAATCCATCGTTACCGGAAGTTATGGCAAGGCTAGATTTGTTTACAATGTGTGTGTGCGTTTAAAAGTACTGCATAGACACAGAACTGTCTCAGTTTCACTGACCTGCTGTGGTACGTCGTTGATTTCTAAGTGCAAAGAAGTTAGTCATCAAATTCTGTACACACTCTGTCAGGAAATAATTACAGCCACTGGATTATGCCTCATTTCTGGAGAAGATATTACCCAGAAAAGGTATTTTAGGTGAGCAGATCTCCTTGTCAAAATATAAGATAAGATAAGATAGTCCTTTAGTAATCTCCCTTAGGAGAAATTCACAAGTGACCAGCAGTACAGTGGGAAAAGAGAGTGCGAAACAGAGTATATATAGAAAAAATATATAAAATCTAATAAAAAACTATTAGAATAAAGATAAACATACAATATACATGTAACTGTCCGTTTGTAGGTGACTTGTGCATTAAAAAATAAATATGACTATAAGTATAAATGTGCCAATGTGCAGGGTTCCTGAGGTAATGAAAATGAAATAAATAACAAGGTTTAAACAACAATAGTCCTGAGAATAACAAGGTTTAAACAACAATAGTCCTAATACTACGTGTGACTTAATACATAACAGCGGGAGGCCGGTTCCAGTGAAATGTAAGTTGAGGAGCCATTGTTAAAACACGGCACAGCGCACAGCGTTTCAAATGGCAACGCAAGTTTTGAACCGGGACAGGCAAGCAAACCTTTCTTTTCAAGGTGAACACACACATTTATTATACCACCGCCAATTGTCTGGATTTATCTTTGGCAGACAAAACATTTATTAGCATTTTTCATTGGAGGATATGTCTCAGGGGTTTATAATATGCCCGCCTACGCAGGTATATTGCCACGATCAGACAGCCCAGGAGTGCTGTGACTCCCACCACTTTCTCATTCCTGTTCTTCATTTCTCTTTTTTCTTTTTGCATCTGTCAAGTCTTTATTGCTAATCTACCCGTTCCTCTTACATCAGCTTTCCCCTGCTCAACGCTGCGGGTATTTTTATGCTGAAGTAGCTTTGATCCCCAACAGAGCCCAGGTGATCTCCAGCGAATCTCCTCCCGGGTGAAGCGCTTAGGCCGGATTAGATGGTGTGGCAGAGGGAAGGAGCAGAGGGAAGGGTGGAGGAGGGTGGAAGGAGGCGGACCCAATCTGTGGTGTCTGTCTAGCCTAAACCACACAGAGAGAGGATTTCGGTTTGTGTTTGTAGTGAGACCCGAAAAATGACTCAAGATCATATTGTTTTAACAGAGCAAAGCACAAGGCCCACAAATGCAACGGGCTGTAGTTTTATGCTTTCGTCGTATTTATGCTTTCGTCGTATAAGACTCTATATTGGAAGGGAAAATTCAAAAACTTTTATTAGCTTTCGACCGGGCATGGAACCTTGTGCTTTGGGCCTCATCTTGGAAGAGGGGGCCCCTTTGTGGTGTGAATTGACAGCTAAGAAACCTCTGTCTGCAATCATCATTAAAATATTCAGTAAAAAAGTAACCAGGAAACTAGCGTGTGTAGAAGGGCATGTAGTGTTTTGTGTAGCTTGTATTTGTTCCTTCATTCACTCATCCACTCACCCTAAACCACTGCTGAAGCCGTTCAACCTGTTCAAACTAAATAAATAAACACGTGAGTTCAGTTTCATCTATTACGGCGCCGTTGGCCTTTTCAGGGCTCCACTTCCCTGCACTGACTAATGGCTAAGAACACTGCTGCCGTGTACTCCCAGATGCTGCGCCCCTCCCCCAGCGCACTCCCGTATCAGTGTTCTTCTTTCTCTCCATCTGTTCTCTCTGTCATCACCCTCACCCCCCTCACACACCCCCATCACCGACCCCCCCATACTCTCTGTGTTTCCTCTTCCCTAACCCCGCCCTCCCGAGACCCACGCTTTGCGGGATTAAAGACGCGCTAATATGATTCACGGGATACGTCTCGGTGCTCCGTGGGGTTAGAGAACAACGTCCCTAGAGATGAGAAGTACGAAACAGAAGCGAGTGTGGCGGAGAGAAGGCACAAAAAAACCACATCCACACGTATGGTTCACCCACAGACAAAGTGTTAGATTCGTACCCGTGTTGTGTGAAGTGAGGCCTCGCACCGTGCCTAGTGGGGGCCAAACAACAGTCCCTGCTATAGGGGGGGGTGATCACACTTCTTGTGGCCCATGCCTGGGTTTCTGCGAGCTGCTACCATGGGCTTGGGAGAACAAGGGGGGCGCTAGGTGATCTGCTGCTACGTAGCTTCCAGCTAATGTAGCACAAACCAAAGAACCTTTCAAAGTTAAACAAATCCTCCCCTCTGGGCACCATGTCCTCCCTGGTTTGGCTCCGGTGTGAGGCATCACGTAATGTTTGCTGAGGGTATGAATGCCCTGGGAGGCATAGGGAGGGAAGATACAATGCTGGACTTTAAGCTATTGTTTTGCTGAAATTCTAGAGGATTTGGCGTGGCGGTGTGGAGAGAATATAGTCTGTGTATGTGTGTGTGTGTGTGTTTGGGGCCGGGATCTTGCTAATTGTTTGATTGAATGCCTTTGTAGCCTTCTAATTTCCATAAATCTTCACACATGGATTGTTACAAAGTTTCCCCCTAGCACTAGTTTCCCTGATCAACAAGCGATCAGAAACCTGTGATATGAGTCACTGCATGTAAACACGCCGCATGAAAACACATGCTGCAGCATGTCAACACAACACATGGTGATGAGTCAGGCTGCCAAGATGGGGAGGCTGGCTCGGTTCTTGGAAGTGTTCCTCGGAGGAATTAAATTAGCTTGTGGGAGGATCTCAGAGGGGATGCAGCGTTCAGAGATCGTGTTCCACCTTCTAGCGCTTCATCATATCGGGACTGCATCACCCACAGCGGTGGGCCTTCACAGAGAGCTCGGCTGAGTTGTGACAATGAGTCACTGTGCAGGTTCCAGAATTATCCTACCTACACGGTCAACAGAAGCCCAGAAGCACGCTGTAGGATTGGTCGTTTTTTTCCGCTAACAACTATTCATTTGGTGTTGGTTTTGATAATACCGTTAAAATGAACCGCTCTCACACGATTCCTTTTTAAAAGTACAGTTGCGTACTTTGAACCAAACAATTGTGTTATTGAGTGTGGGTTTCTAGTTTTCCATTCAATCGATTACCATTACTGCAGCCAAGAGACAGACGAGCGTCTTTGTCCAGCGCCCGAAGATGGACAGGAAATTACAGCATCAATTACCACTCCACTTCAGGGCCTTTTGATAATGGTGACAAAGCTCGGATTCGCCCATGGCACCGTGATATCTCGTTCACGAAATGATCAGCAGGCTGAATGAGGATGCTCATGGTTCAATTGTTCCTTGCTGGATAATAGTTATTTCAGATTGAGTTGAGTGGTGATATAATAGTCACTGCCTTCTGTATTGTTATTATCCGTCTGTATTTCAGGGCACGCGCAAAGTACCGATCAGTGACAGGTTGGATGGCACAGAGAGAGAGAGAGAGCGAGAGAGAGAGAGAGAAATGCAATTGTGATGGTTGTCTAATATGTCTAACACATTTATATTTGCGAGCATTTATGCATGAATATGCTCAAATCTAAAAGATGCTAGCAGAAGGGTCCTGTGTTACTTTACTAGCATCACACATGCGTTAGAATCCTTACAAAACATCCACATTACAACTCACTCAGTGGACCATAATGACCCAACAGCATAGAGTTATAAATGTGTCTAAAAAGGGTCCAGAGCAGCGAGACACAAGTTTGATACAAATCATCAAGTTCATATTTTCTGTTAGAGTGGCGTTATAGGAGATGAGTTAGTCGAGATATAGTGCAGGCCGGGGACCCCACCTCCCCTCGTCACCCTGATGATATGACTCCCTTGAGGATGAGGTCATCTCTTCAAGTGATATATGATAAGTCAACAGTGAGTGGGGGGCTCTGGGGGGGACGCAGTGCAGTGGTCTTAACTCTGCGCTGCCGCGATTCCTCCAAGTATGTTCATCAACTGATGGAAAACCGGAGCCTTACAGAAAGATACTGGACTAATTAACCAACAGTATTTTTTTGTCTGTGTTAGCACCTCGGTATTTGTCCTGCATATGTCACCAAGCATCAAAATGTCTCTCTTCAAACTCCTAGCTCTGAGACGAAGAAAAGAAATGTGATTCTCACAGCGGAAAAGTTGTAGTAGTAGCTTCTTTTGTACACATTTAAATATTTTTTACGAAAAGCAAGCAAAAAGGAAATACAACGGACATGGAGTGCGACTGCATGAGCCGCACACTGACAGATCTCAGGGAAAAAAAAACCACGACTTCAAACAGAGCCATTACTCAGTGGTGTCTTAAAAGCAACGGCGACAGAGACGGAGACAAATATAACGGCCAGGTCCACTCTCGCTATTTATCCACTTCATGAAAGGGGACTACCACCCTCCCCCATCCCCTTTCCCTCTCCCTCTGCCTCTTCCCTTTCCTCCCTCCCTCCCTCCCTCTTTCCCTCCCTCCCTCCCTCTCTCCCTCTCTCCAACATAAATGATGGATCTCTCCATCTGTGATAAGGTGCTCTTCTCCATCATGCGCCCCATCACCGGCCTCACCTCCTCCACCCTCCCGGACCTATCATGGCTGGCCTGTCTGAGGGGCTCATGATAATGACAGGCCTGGGACGTTAGAGGTAAATCAACCTCAACCGGAAGGCTCGGGTGGGTATGGTGGGGGATATGTTTATCGTTTGTCTGTGTCGGCATGTGTATGTGTATGGGTACATAGATATGTGTGTGTGTGTGTGTGTGTGTGTGTTAGTGTGTGTGAGTGTGTGTGTTAAACCTCCCTTCAGAGCCACACGGCACGGTGGCATGATGACAGAGAAAGAAACACTGTGCAGTGTGTACTTGGCGAGCAGCGTTGTGTTCCCTGAGAGAAGTTGAGGGGGGGGGAGTAATTAGACCCTGTTCTCAGCTGCTTGACTGCATCCTTGTCTCCGCCGAAACCCTCAGACCCAAAGGGGCCTGCTGTCTCCGTCTCCATCTCAGTCACCCTCTCCCTCTCCCTGTCCCTCTCTCTCTCTCTCCCTCTCCATCTCTGTCACCCTCACCCTCTCCCTCTCTCCCTCTGCCTCTCTGTCTCCCTCTCCCACTCCCTCTACCTCTCCGAGTACCTCTCCCTCTCCCTCTCCCTCTCTCTCTCCCTCTGCCTCTCTGTCTCCCTCTCCCTCTCCCACTCCCTCTCCCTCTCCGAGTACCTCTCCCTCTCCCTCTCCTCTCCCTCTCCTTCCCTGTACCACAGTGTCGCAGCAGCACCCTAATGTCCACCATGCCTTGTTCTACACCTCCCTTACTGACAGCTCCAGAAGGGTGATGGAGTCAGGAGATACATTTGCAGGCTGTCAGGACCAAACAGTTGGACAAAGGTCGATTGATATACAAAAAAAAGGGAAAATCCCAAATCCCTTTTAAACCAACAAAGTCTGAACAAAAATATATACTGCGCCCATCACAGTTAAATGCTTGTTTTGCTTGACATGCTCTCCCCACAGTTTCCCTAAGAAGTAGAACCTGATCTGAAACACCACCAAGAGGTCGGACCAACCCAAATATAAAGGGGAGGCCTGCACAGCCTATTTAAGACTACACAGGGTGAGGTTACCCCACTATCTTCACCCAACAGGCATCAATTGAGATCACTCCCCTCTCTCAGATGAACACGGAAACTGGTGAGCCATCTACCACTTGTAGATTTGATTACAATACCCTTACTACTCTTACTGGCTGTTATGGTTCATTCTGTTGGTCGTCCACGACAAAGGTACAGAACTATTTACACTCTGCTATTGAGAACCCAAGTCTGCTTCCTTTACAAAATGATTAACTGTGTATTTTCAGCATAAGTCTGTCATTTCATATCTCACTTTGGGATTATACAGTGCAGCGCTCAGATTGTATAATTAACACATACATTGGTAACACTGAGGATAAGGGTGCATTAATAAACCATTAGATAACATTAGTGAACATTAGCAAACCGGAACACCATTATTAAATGATTACTAGACCATTGGTCAACTGTTAATTAACTGTGAGTAAATGCTAATTTCTAGAAGTAATAGTTAATGTGCCCTTATTGTGAAGCGCTAAATATTTGTTTTCTTTATGATTAATATTATTAATATTATTTTATTTTTTTCTTGATGTGAGTGGTCTGTCTCTGGCTCTCCTCCGGTAGGTCAGGGAGCGGTCGCCATAGTAACTCATCCAGATGGACTGTGCAGCTCCGCAGGACAGAACCCTTGTCCTGGCTCCACAGTTGGCTTCCAGGCCAACTGCCATGAATCAGGGCAGGCGGGGAACTCCTCAGCCTCAATATATCAATACAATAACATGAGGTATGGAGGCAGCGAACGGGTGTTAATATATATCATAAATGAGGAGGGGCTAGAAGGCAGATAGGTTGATGGGTTGAGTTGGATGGGAGGAATGGAGAAAATGTTGACAGACTGATGGATGGAAGAATAGATGGAGAGGTAGATGGATGGATGGATGGCTGGATGGATAAATAGATGAATGGATGAATAAATGGAAGGATGGCTGGATGTATGAATAGCTGGATGGATGGATGGATGGTTGGAGGGTGTGCTGAACCGATTAGCTCAACAAGGATAATGGCTCAATCCGAAGAACACAATAACATGATTGGGTGTAGGGATAAAAGTGGGACTGCAGCTGACATTTCACAGGACATCCTTAAGATCCAAAAATAAACCAAACGACTTGGATGTACACGATTATAGAAAGGGTCAGGGGCGGAGATATTTGAAGGAGTGAAAGGTTCTGTCTGAGGAAATCAATAAAAATTGAACTTCATGACATGTATTTATTAACTACTCCCCAAAGACCTTTACCAAATGCATCTTGACATTAAGATAATACGCTACTCAATCAATAGGTATTTTACAGATAAAACATTATCGATTAGGTGAGTGATGTCATCAGCCCATGGAATAAAGTTTGTAAAATATGACAGAACTGAAAGGAAAACCTTCATCATCTCTGACAACTATGAAATTATTTTGCTGGTGTTAAACTGAACTGAAACGCCACTGGTCCAATTAAAATGATTTTATTAAACAGTATTATGACAAATGAATTAATTGAGCTACTTGTTTAGAAGTATTAATCCTACTCATACTTCATAATAACTGTACTACATTATTGAATGTAGCAAACACAAAGAAGTCAAATTTCATCCATTACATTTTCCTTCAACTCTGTCAAGCAAAAGTCATCCAAATATAATTCCTAAAAGCACACAAAGCACACAAGACAGTTACAGTGATTGTGTATGAATATTTTTATTCCGAAGTATTAGAATTCCCCTTACAATTTGTGTGTGCCATAATTAAAAAGTTAGTTTAATTGAGTGTTCCAGAAAGCAAGATAGAAAACAAAAATCGATATTTGATTATAAAATGTATATTTCTTATCTGTGCCATGCCTATCGTCCCAGGATCTTCTTATCTCCAAATGCTTAACCTTGAAAAAGGTTGTGTGGGATTTTCTGGTGGTAATTTCAAACCTTAGCCCTTTGCTGTGACTGAAGTTTCCCCCCCCCCCCCGTACAGTGTGTAAGTAACACTTTACAATGCAGAGGATACATTAGTTAACCATTAATTAACATGAGTTAAGCATTATGATATAGCTTTAGCATTGAGGTTAGGCTTAGGGTAAGGATTGGGGTTCACCCTATTCAATAATGTATAATGCTTTAGATAACGTGAACGCCACAAGTAAATTATTAAGTTATAAGTTAACTGTTAATTATACTATTTTTGTACAGTGCTATTAGGATGTACTGTATGTAACTTCTCCCGCATGAGACATTTACATTCATGTTGTGTAGGTGTAAACACAATCTGCTGATTGGCAGGTAAGAGTAGGCGGCTGAGTTTGTCCATCTGAATTGTAAATTAGACCACTCAAAATGAGACGTATTCAGCCAAATCACAGGTTTTAAACTGATTTAAAACAAATAAAACAGCTTAATACTTACCTATATCATGCTAGCAGGAGTGTAAACCATTCCATAACACAGAAATGCACCACAGTATGCTGAAACAACATTTGTATTGTTGCTTAAGGCAGTGGCATAGGGAAATCCCCTGCAGTCTTCAATAAAGACTGCAGGGCCCTAGGATTATTATTATTATATTAATGTGATCACAACATTCACATTAAGCCTGTACATTTTTTAGTTTGTTAACTGGAGGTATCATTAACTACATGAGACAAATATCACAACTGTGTAGACACACCATTAAGACAAAGCAATGGGAAAGCTCATTTTTACAGAACATTATGAGAATAAATGTTTTAAGAACCAACTGGAAGTGAAATTGATTTCCTGAATTAAATTATTCAGGGAGAGTGCCTTTTTCTGTCCCTTTAATCACAACATATATGTAGAGTAGACATATGTGTGATTATATTTAATATATATTTTTATTAGTAGGCTATTATTACTATTATTAGTTAAAATAATGAACCCATTACCTGAATCATAATGCAATAATAATAATGTAATAGTGTAACGCTTTTGTATGTTGGCATGTTCAGTATACATCAGTATGTGTGAAAAACATGTGTTTCTGACATAAATCCAGGCCCAAGAAATGATGCATGTTCATTGGATGCTAGGAGGCATAAAGACAAACATAGAAATATACATATGTGCCATAGGTTCTCGGGATAAAAACACAGAAACCCACTAGAAAAATTGCAAATTAAAGACCCTGCCATGGCCTGGACCCCCCCTCCCAGTTTCCCAAATAATGAACGTAATTACGGCGGCACAAAAGAGGAGAGGACAGCTCCTTTTCCCGCGCGGAGCTTTATGCTAATTAGGCGACAGGAGGTCACAGAAGGCAGAGGCAAAAGAAAACGTGTCTGTAAAAAGTAATCAGCCAGCTGCGCTATGTGCATTTTAAACGGCCAGATAAAAGGTGAGCCTTCCGGTTGTGCATTACCGCAGACGGGAGGAGTTAAAAAAAAAATCGACTGCACTCAAATGTCACGGAAGAAATCAAACGGCGCGATTTCAAACGTTTATTGTTCCGGGTGTCTGTCTTGGGGAGATATGCGGTAGTTCACCACGGTGTCATCATGGCGTCAGAATTGGAGTTGAAAGGCAGGCGTG
>NC_140281.1:12522034-12597884 GCF_964030765.1 Micromesistius poutassou | reverse complement strand
GCTTGATTAGTGTGGGCAAGCAATCAGCGGCAGTATTGTCCAAATTATTATAAATATATTTACTTTGATGTTAAGATATATAATGATAATAGCAGCCAGCATTCACACTAAAAGATTGTTGTGTGGCATATAATGGTGTCAACAGAATGAAATGCATATGCATATGTTTTTATGTTTTTACAAAACGCAGATGGCGTCTTACAAAGTCTGCTCCTCATTTTTTTCCTGAGCAGTGACATAAAGCTGGTTGTCAGCAAGCGAGTAGACATTTTATTTAATTTCTAATGAGGTGTTAAACAACTATTGACAAAAGACGACATAAAATTACAAATGCTTCACAAAAATATACAGAAAACTGTAGACATGGAGCTTTCAGTTGCTCCGTGTGCCGGGGGTTTGTAAATTGAAAAACCAAAACCTTCAAGTTATATTTTAGCAACAGTTTATCATACAAAACATAAAATAATTATAATCATAATCATAATAATCATCAAATATCAACAAACGGCTAATGAGATAAAGCTCTTTTTAAGCCTCCTCTGCTCATCCTGTTTGTCCCCCTATGCCTATTTAATGTTATTTTCTCTGGCCTTTCGAAAGAAATAACCTTCTCTCCCTGGTTCCTATGATGATATAAGCCGGTAACCAATCAAACCTATTTCTGTGTGTTGAATTAATCTCCCCTGGCCTGGTTTAGTCAGACAAAGGCGAGCCGTCTGTATGGGAGCGGTAGCGCTGCAGGTGTGTGTTGGGTGTGTGAGCGGCTGGCTTCCTCTCCATGAGGCTGGGCTGTACGGGGCTAGGCTGCTCAAGCCTCCTTCCATCACCGCGATAGAATCGTGCCATCGATGACACATCGACATTCTCCCTCCTCCGCTGCTATCACATGTCCTCGTCTCGTCATGGCCCGGATACACGCCTCATTTTAAAATAGACGTATTTCTTTATTTTTTCCAGCGTCATTTATTTGGTTTGATTCCTCTCCAGGGTTTTTGTGTCGCTGCTTTATTCAGACGTAATTAGGCTCACACAACAGTGTTAGCTTACGGCCTTTAATTACTGCAGCCGCTAAGATGATAAGTTAATGTCTTGATTAACCCGCCGACACCCAAGTGGATCAGCCGACACCCGTGGCAATACGATTATTATACGTTGATTGCGATTTTATTTTGCTGATTGTCATTCAATTTCCCATTCGAGGCGATGTTTAACTAAGGCGGTGCTTAAATAGAGATTCAAGGTTTATTCATTGTGTTGTTGTTGTTGTTGTAGTGGCTGTTGTTGTTTTTCATGGGTAAAATAGGTTTGAATTTCAGAGTTGAAGGTGATGAAATGGAAAACATAGTTTATCTTATAAAACCATGCAGCTTGTAAACCAGTTGCAGGTATGGTTTAATTAGCTGTGAGGCGCTCAGCGCTACCTCCCCCCCCCCCCCCCCCCCCCCCGCTCTCTCTCTCTCTCTCTCTCTCTCTCTCTCTCTCTCTCTCTCTCTCTCTCTTTCCTACAGTAGTATCTCTGATTACTGGCATTACAGCAAATTTGCAGTTGATAATCAGTTCAGATTCATGCAAAATTTCTCATTACGCTGCTGGAGATGTCACTCCGGCTTTGAGTTTGCATTAATAGGGTTTAATCTGCGAGTGCTCCCTGTGTGTGTGTGCATGTGTGTGCGTGTGTGTGTGTGTGTGTGTGTGTGCGTGTCTGTGTGTGCGTGTGTGTGTGTGTGTGTGTGTGTGTGTGTGTGTGTGTGTGTGTGTGTGTGTGTGCACGCGTGTGTGTGCTCGCCCTGCCTTGTACACATCACACACGTCAGGTACAATCTTGTAGAGATCCCCGAGAGGCCTCTTGTTAAACTATTACCCTTCATACTTCATTATTTCACATTGGCAGAGAATGATTACATTTAACCCCTGGCACACGGAGCCTAACAGACTTGTGCAAGTGGGCAACGACGCTGCTCACAATACATCCACTGCTGTACCGTTTCCAGCCAACGATCGCATTGAAGTGTGCAGAAATAGGGGACGAGCGCAAGGGGAGCACTAAGTGCTCAAACGCATCGCAACAGCGCTATACACATTACACCCAAGCGTGAGCGTGTTTTTGGGGGGGATGGGGGGGGTGGTTGCTGTCCCTTATTGAACTGAAACGCGACAGACTGCACTCACTTTGGAAGTGACTTGTCACCAAATCGGAATCATTAATCACCTCGTTATCCGCACCTGGTGCCCGACTAGAAAACAACAACAACAACAACAACAACAACATTAAAGATGGAAGGCTCGAAGAAGAAAAAAAAATGGCAGCCCTCATCCGTTTCCCCTCTTCCAATCACTTCAAAGTTCCCCACAGAGCGGCACTTCCATCATCATCAGCTGTACGAAAGTAAGCGTCGGTATGGTGCGGGTGGCGGGGGGACTTCCACAAAAGACGCCCGAGATACCCACGACTGAGTCCTCAGCCGGCGGCGGTGGCGGCGGCAGCGGCGGCGGCCTGCGAGCTTGGCTTTTGTTCGTCCCGATTCATGTGTGTCGCGCGTGAGGCAAAGTTCCCCGCAATAGATCCGTCATCATTAATTTGTGTTGGTTGTTTACAGAGATTTCCCCTATTGATGCTCACTGTAATCTGGAGATCTTTAATTAGTGGGCCTTTCATTGTGCGACGCGATTCAGACGACAGACAAAAAGGGAAGCCGACGCTTTGAGAGCAAGACAAAAGGGCCAATAAGTAAACATTTTAATTACCCTTTGTTGAATGCATAATTAAAAGTAACAATTTCCTGGCAAATTAGTCTCAAAGGTCACTTTTGTTCAAAAACATTTAGCTATTCATGACATTCCCATGACCTCAAATTTCCATTCATTGTTGTTTTAATCTGCACACACTGCTGTGTGTGAAGATAATGGCTCTCCCTTTCTTTTGTATTGCATATTCATGCAGCAATTGGCCTAGATATGGCACGTTTGTTCATATGATTGTACTTACAAGACTCATATTTCAGTTTGTGTGTGTGTGTGTGTGTGTGTGTGTGTGTGTGTTTGTCTGTGTGTGTGTGTGTGTGTGTGTGTGTCGGTGTGTGTCGGTGTATGTCTTTGTGTGTGTGTGTGTGTGTGTGTGTGTGTGTGTGTGTGTGTGTGTGTCGGTGTATGTCTTTGTGTGGGTGTGTGTGTGTGTTTTAGTGGTCCATGAAGACAGATACGCTGCACGCCCCATTTATGTCATGCATACAGTTATATATACAGGGAGATACACAGTTTAGCTTTACTTTCTTGAGCCCTAACCCTATGTATAAATGCATGGTGGTTATTTGGCAACGCAAGAGATGGTTTCATAATCCTGTTGCTTCTGTTCTACACAATCAAATATGTAGGATACGGTCTATTATGAAGTCACTTGGTCTATTGAGACCTCCCTTTATGCTTCCCTGAATTTAGTCTCACTATTATGCTGTCAGTATTAGTCGACAATATTTCTCCAATGTAATGACAATGTAACAATTGAGGGGGTGCTGTAGGTACCTATGATATCAATGATAAAAATATATATAGTGCCCAACATCATTCTTAATCCACCCCAAAACAATTATAATACTACTATAATGCTACTTTATTTTTTTAAGCCTGGCTGATTGCAGGTAGTTGTGATAGTAATCCAACCCCGGCTGGATGCATGGCGGAAAAAACTGTTAAGTGTCATTTACACTGATAACACTGCCGTCATGTGAAACGGCCACACTGTGGTACGATGGTAACCACGTGGGATAAGCATAGCAGCACATTGTTGGGGACAAGTGTCAGTGAGAGGAAGACCCTGAAAGACACGTGTAATTCTCCTGTGGCCAGTTAGACAGCCACACTCCCTACCTCTGTGGGTTAGCGGCTGCTGTACTTCACACAGGGCGAGATAGGGCTGGATCAAACCCCCCCAGGGATACAGCCTCCGCCCCTCCCCCCTTCCATACCTTATCCTCCCAGTGCACCAGTCAGGTATAATATCTCTCTCTATGGCCGTGTGGCTGTGCGTCGGCTCCTGTGCTTTGGCCTACGGTGTGGGTTAGGATTCACGTGTTTGTCTTCTTGCTCAGAGGCCCCCGAGGCTGAGAACAGTGACCAAAGTCTTGGAGGTTTTTTTTTTTGGCCAGTTTATAGATTGACTATCATAATACGTTTGAAAACTAAAGGGCCTTGGTACATTGGGGGAAGTTCTGAAGATGCTCTCTCTTTCGACCACACACACACACACATGCACACGTGTAACCTATACACACGTGTATAGGCCCCATTGTGTCTAAACATGTGCTATCCGGGGTCACAGGCATCCTCCTGTCCATTATATGAAGTGATTAGGCCCGAGACCTTCCCCGAGCTGGGAGCCATCAGTGACGTGATGCCCGCTGACATGCCCCCCCCCCCCCCCCCTTCCCTCCCCACTGCTGGCACGATGCCCCGATGGTGGAATCTGGTGTTCCACCCCACAATGGGCGCTCAGCCTCCGCCATCATCAGCATCGTGCGCTTTTGACGAGACGGGAACGGGAACACCGCTAGCACAAAATAGTTCTGAAAAAGAGCCAAATCGTCTTATCCTTTACCTGAAACATTATCCTTAAGGCAAGCCGTTTGTATTGGTGAAGGTTATGAGGAATGTATTTTAAAAAAGGTTAAGAAAAAGGAGGACTGGATGGTAAAGGATGGTATTTTTATACATGCCTGCTGACAAATATGACAGGCCTCAGAGTGGAACGCTTGTTTTCTCTGTCAAGTGCTGAACCATAGGTACTGTCACCTTCAAAGCTGACTGACAGATGAAGTGGCACTTACTCGAAACCTTTCAGAAGTGTATGTCTTTTCAGAATCCTACGTCAAGGTATACTGAAATACACAGCTTCCTTTCGGCTTGGATATAAATCTAACGCGGTTCAAATGAAATAATCCCAGCAGATAAGTGGTAGGAATAGTAATCACAAGCGTCACCTTTTCTTTTTTTTGCAATTGAGTGCATCAGTAAATACATGATTCACAAAACAGCCAATGCCTTTCTCCAAGGGAGCTTCACACAGATTGTTGTGTGTCTGATGTCATTTATCAAAATGTTTCCACCGCAGTGGAGATACAAAGACAGGAAGAGACTCTCTGGAGATGAGACAAGGATATTAAGACACAGTATGATATTAAATAGACATGTATGCCCATGCATTTGTTTTGTTATAGTCAAACACTGTTCTTTATGAGGGATCTCAAAACAAAAGATAATGGTGACTTAGTGTTCTTTGTATCTGATGTGAAATGTAAATGAAAATGTAGTGAAATTGTTTACATATTCCTCCACACATTTTTATATAACCACATTCCATCAGAATGGCAAAAACAATTCTTTCAAAGTTCATGATACTCATCATCAAAAATAAAACCCCAAAACGAAATCGGACAACGATTTCATCCCCGTTCTATTCGAGGCCCTGTCACAGAAACACATGACGTAATCATGTGCTCTGAGCCCTCTGTCCATTGGCTGCCTGCGTGCGTGTGCAGCGCGTCAGCGGCACTTGTGCTCGCCACCGCGCGGCGTGTCGAAACGCGCTCCACCGCGGCTCCCTGAGTGGTGTGAAATGACCCAGAGTCGTGCTTGTCTCCGGCTGCACTGCGATGCTAACACGGCTAGCATCAAGACGGCAGACCACAGCTAAATAAATAAATATCGTTCGTAAAGAAGACGTGGTCCTGCTCAGAGCTGTTTATTTTTTTATTTTTTACTGGGGCTGACAGCTTAAGCTTAGGGAGAGGGAATGAAGGACAACTTTAGGAGCAGATCTTAGAATAACTAGGTGCGGGGATAAAGCTTATAGGAAACTGCAAATGGCTGCACTTCTGGCCGTCGCTGCTTAAGGCCCTGCGAAGCGAACTGCTGACTGTCGTGTTTGCGGCGTGCTCCGAGTGAAGTTTTTAATGAACTCATTTATGTATTTCAAGCCACTGGGAAAGTTGAGGAGGGATTACTGGAAATCGCCGCAACCTTGGCGTGAGCTTCGTTCGAGTGATCCTCTGTGTCGCGACGTCGCAGTAAGAGACGCGTTGGAAGCTCTCGGTGTTAATTAGCAACTCATCCGTACTGAACAACACCCAACAAAAACAACAACACCAATACCATAGCTGAGCGTGTTGCACTTGAACGTACCTTTGATAAATAAACGGTGGATTCCGAGGACGGTGTGCATCCCGGGAAATAACAGATAGCAGGGAGGTAAAACCAAGAGGCCTTGATTCTCAGTCTCCTGTGACAGGAACATCCGTTCCACGGATGATACAGCCCACCTCTCCAAACCTGCCTGCCTCTCTCGCTCTCTCTCGCTCCCCCCTGCTCTCTTGGTAAGATGGGCACCACCTTTTTTCTCCAAAGCCACAGTCGGAAGCATCTCTTTTCCTCTCCTCCTTCATCTCCCCATCATAGTCCTCTTCTTTCTCCTCCTCCTCCTCCTCCAGATTCAATATGTTGCTGCTTCCGGAGCCATTACCGATATGCTCCAGCCAAGTGTTAAAAAATCCTATCTACTGCTTATCAACACATACTCCAGTTTACGTAGACATTCCATTCCTGCGCCATTTATTTTTCTTCCCCTTCTAGTTTTGAGGCATTTTTTGTCACTCTGAAACTTCTTGGTGAGTAACTTGACAGAGGCAGTTGACTAAATTAATCTACACACACAACAAACTCATAGCAAAATGGCTGCCGTCTTCAGTCACTGGGGAAGACATTTAATAATTAAAAATGAATTATCATTTTACTGTATGGTGCGTTATTAATAATGTAACAATGTTATTATTTATGTGTAATTACTTAAAATCAATCCAACTGCTAAAAATGTATAAATCCCCTTGTATGGAATGCGTTTGTGAAATAAATCATATTTGGTTAATAAAACGAAATAATCACAGTGCGAGCATAAAGTATAAAGACCCATATGGAATAAAGGGATTTATTTGAAGAGGGCAACTTATGGAGATTTATGAGAAGTTTAAACACCCAGAATTGTATTACCTTACATCTCTTCTGGGATATTTTTAAGCATACATAATGAAGGAACCTTATAAAGGATTACATAAATGAACTTCTGTTTAAAGTCAAATGGATTTTTGCCAAGCCGGGAGACTGAAAACAGAGAGAGAGAGAGAGAGAGAGAGAGAGAGAGAGAGAGAGAGAGAGAGAGAGAGAGAGAGAGAGAGAGAGAGAGAGAGAGAGATAGGAGGCTAATATATGAGATAGAAGAATCCAATGAAAGAATAAGCAGAGCCGTCGAATGGATTAACCTTGTAAAACAAATTTGGTTTTAGTTTGAAAATGATAAAGATGTGTTACTCTGGAGCTCTCTTTGTTAGACAAAGCACAAACAGCTTATGTGAAATTTGGCAACTGGCCTAATGTGTACATTTTAATCAAGGAGAACCTTTATCTTAGCCATAAATATTTCTTTAAAGAATGTGGAGCGAATGACCTTTTGCAGTTAAATTCCTGTTTTCCCACCACCAAAAGCTTTGGAGCCTTGACTCCCCTGTTTATACCATTTATTTTAGGATACATTATGAAGGCTTGTAGCCAGCTTCATCCCTAGTAAAAAGGAACAACACTTATTTTAAATTAATATTTTTAACTTATCTACTAAATGTAACAAAAAAATAATATTTGTGTTTGAATACTTTCTGCTCTCAAATAAATGTGGTTAACAAAGTTCATCCAAATCCCAAATATATTCAGACAGCTTCAGTAGGCCTTTATCTGTGTAGAGAAAATTAACTGCTGGCCGGCCTCACAGAGAACCGCCTCATTCCGTATTCTCTAAAAACATGTGTTAGCCCCCCAAGGGGGAACTCATTTGGGATGTAATAATCTATTTAATCACAACTTATCGTTATTGATCGGAGACGTTAAAAGCTATTCACGCTCAAGGGCTGAGAGCGACAGCCCCCGCCCCGCCTCCTTCCTCTCCTCCCTCTCTGCCTCTCTCCACTCCTCTCCTCCTCTCCCCTTTCTCCTCTCTCATCCTCTCTCCTCTCCTCTCTTCCTCCTCCCTCTCTCTCCTCTCCTACTCTCTTCTCTTCTCCTCTCCTTCTCTCGCCTCTCATCTCTCCTCCTCTCTCCTCCTTTCCCCTCCTCTCCTTCTCTCTCCTCTCCTCTCCCCTCCTCCTCTCTTCCTCCTCTCCTTCTCTCTCCTCTCCTCCTCTCCTCTCTTCATCCTCTCCTTCTCTCTGCTCTCCTCCTCTCTCCTCCTCTCCCCTCCTCTCTTCCTTCTCTCCTCCTTATCATCTCCTCTCCTCTCTGCATGCTGGACCTCTATGCATTATCACCAATGGCGACACTGTATACATACAATGATTATTATGGTGTGGATTGATGTTACCATCCCTTTCGGATCAGCGCTGTCTAGCGGTTAAGACCCTAGGCTCCATCCCCACTGTCCTCAGCCTCAACCTGTAGGCCTCCTTGAGCAAGATGCACGAGCCCCGGGCCTACCTGCTCCTTCATCACGCGTATCTCCGATCAGGGGCAGGCACACGCGTAACACACGGCCCTATGTAACAACGTCCCTCGGCGGCCTGTTTGAGTGGCGTGCTGCCAGGTAATTAAAGCCCAGGTGACGGTGTGCGGGCCCAGCCGCGCCGGCCCTGTGGTGGCTGGAAGGTGTCCTCTATTATCACGGCCGTATTGATCTGGGCCACGGGAGAGGAGGCTGCTGCTGCTGCTGCCGTGTGGGAATCTGTGTTCATTTTTTAAGGAGCGGACACGGCTGTCAGCGGGCCAGAGATTAGTCTGTCTAAAGAGCCTTTCTGACAGCCGGGCTAAATAGTGTCTGGCTGGCTGGATGCAGAGGACAATCAAAGCGCTCTCTCTCTCTCTCTCTGTCTCTCTCCATCCCTCTCTCTCTGTCTCTCTCTTTCTGTCTCTCGCTCTATCTCTTTCTCTGTCTCGCTCTCTTTCGCTCTATCTCTCTCTCTCACTGTCTCTCTCTGACTCTCTCTTTCTCACTCTCTCTCTCTCCTTCTCTCTCAGAGGCATTATGTTGGCCAAGAGGAGCAAGACAGTGCTGTGCTGGAGAAGTTTTTACAGTATGCCGTCTATGCCTTTCTATTTGTGTCTAGCTATTGCATTAGTGTTATCCATTCCATCCATAGGCCATCATGAGGTGGGCCAGGGTGTTTGACGCCCAACCGAAAGTTAGTGGGTTCAATCCCCATGTCCACAGCCTGTTGATGTCCTACGCATCCTCGAGCCGAACCCCAACCGGATCTTTAGAGACTGGTGTCTGAATTAGCTGTATAAATGACTACATAGTGAACAGTAATAGACAATACGGGTATCTCACAACAATTAAATAATCCAACAGCCAACCATAGCCTTTTCAGACCAATGGTTTGCAACAGGTCTTCAAGAACAATAAAGCCACATCTACTAGTATATTCATATTACTAACCCAACATAGTTTTGCATGCAGATAATCCATTGCTGGCCCACTCACCTCACCTAACCATGTCCACCTCACATACCCTCACACTACCTAACCCCCTCAACACACATTTAATGAACACCTAGGTCAGCGAATCCTTTCTCTGTGTCTTCCATGTCATGCTATGCCGAATGCCCTCCCCCCCCACCCCCACCAAAACCGAGCCGCTGTGTTTTACACCGGCGGCTTTTACGGGCTCTCCAAATGTCACCGCATCAAAGGAGCCATGTCTGTGTGAATCTCCCTCCACGCCAGAGGAACCCTTCCACCCCATTATCCGGGCTGAAGTGCCCTTCCTTCCTCCTCCCCGCTATTTGTATCCTGCCACGGCTCGGACCATTACCTCCCGCCGGGTAATAGCTCTGCTGCTGTAGGCCCGTCCCGTCCCGGTCCCTCCCCATGGCAGAGAGGGAGCGAGCCCCCAACACTCATCCACCCTGATTTTAGACATTAAGTCATTCATTGTGTTTTGTAATTTTCGGCCATCAAAACGCTAGTTGTGTGCAAGTTGTGTTCCAGTTGTGTATACTATCATTTCTTTGTTAGTGCGCATTATGGAGCGTCTTCTGCAGTAATCATGCATAATGGTTTCATAGCAGGCTACTGTACAAGGCCATTCTCCCCATCATCTGGTTTAGAGTCGGGGGCGGGAGGGGTTGGAAGCTATTTTATTATTTATTTTCCTTTATTTAACCAGGTGAAGTCCCATTGAGATATTAAAATGTCTTTTACCAGGGAGCTGTCAGACCAACCAAAAGAAGACAATGCGTACAGCAGAGGGACGCTTCCCATGTGGTGCTCTGAGCTCCGCAGCGGGGCAATGCTTCCACAGAGATGAACCCCGTCTTTGGATGTGCCTCATACGCCACACGTGATGGGAGATGATTGTTTACTCTGCACGGTGCTGTATCTGCTCAGCCACGCATGGCTGATCGCTCAAGTCCCCTCGGCGCTCCTGTCCTGCCGTGGATGTGGGGGGAAAAAAGCTCAAGGATAATGGAGAATTGATTTCCTCCGCACCCCCTCCTGTCCCTCCCTCTCACCCCCCCTCCCCCGCATCTGTTTAAATATGATTAACAGTGCGCTTGACACTGCTCGTCAAATTATTAATGACATTCGTGCGAGTGTGTGTTTGTGTGTGTGTGTCTGTCTGTGTGTGTGTGTGTGTTTCTGGGGGGGGGGGGGGGGCTAGGCATCGGGGGGGGGGGGGGCAATCAATAATTGACAAGATAAATATAGATAATGGTTTTTAATGCGTTCAGAACGCGAGTCACCCAGCGATGACAAATGAAGCCTCACCGTGAGGATGACAATCAGCACTGGCTCGGCGGGTGTGAATGACAAGGCTACACACTACGGCGGTGCTGTAGGCAGGGGCGCTGACCCACCCGCCACATCAACACACAGCTCTGAGGGCAGCAGGTGCCGTTAGCTGCACCCGTCACATATCTCTCTGTTCATCTTTTACTTGTGCCTTTTGTTCACGGGCTGAGAGATTCCCAGAGGTCATTTGGCAGAGAGCACCATGCTACTCTGTGCCCGGTCTCCATCTTAACCCTCCTCTCACCCCTCCCACACACACATACACAGATATACACGCACGCACGCACGCACTCACGCACACACACACACACGCACACGCATGTGGACATGCACGCAAATGCACACACTCACACGCATGCACGCAAGGGGAAATGCCCACACACACTCACACACACGTACGCGCGCAGACCTGAACACACACACACACAACCACAGACAAGGGCATGCACACACACATGCACACACCCACACACACCCACACTGTTCCCCCCCCCCGAGTCAAAAGTGAAGTGGCGGTTAATGAAAACGAATAGCGCATTTGTATGTCGTTAGCACGCCCGAGTGTGGGGGGGGGTGTGATCGGGGGAGCTCGCGAGGTGGGGAGTGGGTGCTAGGTGTGTGAACACAGTTCAGTGGTGATTACCCAGAGGTTAACGGCGAGCATGACATAAATGTTAGACTCCTCGCGTTGTCGGTTCACTCTGCCGATTATCTTTCTCTCTCTCTCTCTCTCTCTCTCTCTCTCTCCCTCTCTCTCACTCTCCCTCTCACGCTTTCTCTCTCACTCACCCTACCCCCCCCTTCGCTTTCAGACAAATGTATTTGCCCACGGCGAGACATGGGATGTACTTTGCATTTATGAGAGCATACATTATGTTTGATATCAAACATTTGCTTTGCTCTGCCTGATAATCTTGATGAATTGTAATTAGTTTGGAATATATGCCTCAGAGTCAATGAACTCTCTCAAAGTACACGGTTTAAAACCGCTACATACATTTAATATATATACATATCTATATATAACTTCAAAAGCTGTACTCTTCTTTCATATTTAACCACTGCTGACCCATGGGCAGTAAATCCTGGCCTCAACTTCTTGGCCGGCTCAGAAACGATGTGTTTGATGTGACAGGGCTGGTAAATGGCGTCTCTAAAATCCAATATTAATGGAAGAGGGATTGTGCGGGCGGAACAGTGCGCTTGACTGTATCACCCTGATCCATAACTTTCCTGGGAACCGTGGGCCCATTTATTGTCCACTCCAATCCCAAGGATGGGGTCTGTCAGCGGGGGGTGGGAGTATCACCGCTGTTTATTCTTAAATCGATACCCAATTACTAAAAGGAAGATCCACTCCCCTCGCCCATTTTTTTAAAGGATGAATTTATGGAGTGGAGAATTACTCTTTTGAGCCAAACTCCACGCCGGGCGCCATTAATGCACAAGGAGGGCTGGGGGTAATGCTGCACTACAATTCCCTTCATAACAACTGGATATTTAACCCTAGCCTCCACCACCCCACCACCCCACACCACCCCTAACCTCCACTTTATCCCCGTACCCCTGCACATCTCTCCTCCCCCCCCGAGCCCCTTTTGTCCCCATTAATCACCGGGAAAAAGACCCTTCGGGACATGACGGATGGCCGGAGAAAACAATTTTCTCCCTAACAGCCTTTTAATTTTAAACTATGGGAGAGCTCATTGACTGCAACTCCCAACAACCCATCAATGCTGGTTTTTAATGCACTTCCTCTTTTGTTATGGAGAAGAATGGAGAGGCAGCGCGGCCCGGCTCCTCTTCATAACTCATGTCATCGATCCGGTAAATGCCAGACATTTGCCGAAGGAGAGGAGCGCAGTCGATGGCCTTGGCAGGCTGTGTGTAAATTACGCCATTTAGGAACGTTTCTGTTTTTTATGGCTCCAAAAAGATAGAAGTTGAAAATGGCAAAAACATTAGCTTGGATTGGACACCATGAGTACTGAGTCACTTGTTTTTAAATGCTGCTCTTTGAATGTATCCATTTTCTTTTTTTTCCTCTTTTTCTATAAGTATTTTTCACTATAACGTTATGACAGACATGGCCTTGTCTTCTACTGTGAAAGCATTGTCTGCTTTTGCACCGATCCACTCCAGAATCAGTCCTGTGATACCGCAGCTCTGTCAGAGCTCTCTGGGGCCTTCAGAACTGCATACTGTGAACTGAACTAACTCAAGACAAGAAAAACCAAATCATCATAGCAAAAATAATACCACTAATAGCATATTTTGTAAAAAATATATGATTAAAATACATAAAATAATTATAAACCTACACATAATCAACCATGTAGCCCTTGCAAATTCCTGCTGTTTCCCCCGTAAGTGAGTAGCTGAAGCCACAATCAGCCCTTTATTGTATGTGATTCAGTTCTAATCAGACTATTGAAGTGTGTGTGTGTGTGTGTGTGTGTGTGTGTGTGCTTCTTTGTGTGCATGTGTATGTATGTCTGTGTGTGTACGGGTGGGTGTTGGTGTGTGTGTATGTTGGTGTGTGTGTGTGTGTGTGTGTTTGTGTGTGTGCAAAAACGCACAGCCTTCATTGAATTGCTTGGCTTTCATAAAAAATATATTAGTGGCAAATTTGATTTTGTCACTAATATATTTTCGACAGTGACGGAAAAAATTGCATATTTAAGTCTGTGTCTACTTGAATATAAATAGAATTCAAATAGAACATGTCCACAAGTTTATAATTTTTATGTTTTCAGAATATATTCAGAACTCTGTATTTATTTACAATATTGATGTCGTTGACAATAACCAATAACATGGTCAAAGCTAAGCCATTAGAAATCGCCATAGGGCGCCGAACAATTCAATAGCCCATGGCTATGAAACAAACAATAAGCTTCTCTCTTTCATTAACGTTTTCTATCAAATTTCTACTTTCGTTTAGACTGTTGTCATCCATATCAAGTCAAATTAAATTAATCAAAATAATAAAAATTACAAATGGTGAAAGTTAGCTTTTCATTCTAATTTGTTATTGAACTGAACTGCAATTAATCTGTCCAGTCGCGGCACTGGAAAAAAAAAGTGTTTTTTGTATTTTCTTAGTCTTATGGGCTTACATACGCTCTGCATCAATCTTGTCTGAGAGAGTCCTACCCACAGAGTCCCCTGTGGGTATTTTTCTATTTTTCTTTCCCCCTGGACTCTCCCTGACACCTTGATAAGGCAATTACCCTGTTATTACCTTAACAAGTGCCATCAAAGGAAATTATCATCTTTTTCCCTGTGCTAAAATAACATGAAATCAGTGGCGAGAGAGAGGATTCTGCACATTTATAATCAGCATTTCATTTGGTGGTGGTGGCGGTGGCGGTGGCGGTGGGGGGGGGGGGGGTGGCGCCTGTAATTATGGCGACAAACAACTTGAACAAAACCGGGCGACGACCTGAGGCCAGACAAAACATATAAATTCATCGAGTTCTTTGGATTTGTTACACGTTCCCCCCCCCCACCCCATTGGGGGGGAGGGAAGAGAGAGAGAGAGAGAGAGAGAGAGAGAGAGAGAGAGAGAGAGAGAGAGAGAGAGAGAGAGAGAGAGAGAGAGAGAGAGAGAGAGATGCTTTTTTGCTGCAAACGGAACAACAAAAAGTGTCCACCATTTTATTTTATTTTCTTGCTGTTAGCTTGGTGTGTGCAAGGTCAGGGAGATATGGTGATCAGCCACTGTCTAAGGTTCATATTATATTTGAAATATTATCAGCCCCAAATTTGTGAAATGACACTAGAGGGTGGGAGTGTGGGGGGGGGGGTTCAGCTGACTGGAGAGAAAATAGGAAAGAAAAAATCATTATGGGGGGATGGAGTTGGTCATTTGGTAGAACTTTGTGGAGATGATGGGAGGTTGGGATGATGCATGGCTCTGTCTGGGACCCATATTACTTTGAGTGAACTCTGGACAACACTGGGGACTGGATCAGTACACACAGCACAGGGTAGGTGCACTGTATGGCCTAGGTGTGGCTTGAAGATTTCAACAGTATACCGTGCTATTAAATACAGGCAAATTACTATTTCTCACTGCCATTCTCACACCTAAGGTCAATTGTTCACCACTTGTTCACAACTGAACGTCTCTTCAATATGTAATACTGCATATCTCAATAGCCATGCGTGTATCAATGACAAAATAATGACCAGGTCCATTGAGTTGGGATGCCTTAGAGAAGCAAATTAAATCAGAGTTTTTCTTTCACAATTATGCAAAAATCTGAATCAAAAGCACAATTAGACCCTTATTCACAGCTTGTTAATTCCCAACGGTAATTGATCAGCCTGATGATAACACCCAAAATGACGTTTGCAGATCCATTACTTGCAATCAACACCTAATATTCAAACACAGCCGCAATGATTGCAAAATTTGTTGAAACTGTTGTTTTTTTATTTAAAATTGTGCTTGTTTGGGAACAAAGTCTTATTTGTCAGACTTTTTACCATAAACACGTTACACATGATGTTCCGTAAGAAGAAAGTACAAAAGTTTCCTTCTCTCTCTCTCTCTCCCTTTCTTTAGTTCCTCTCCTAATTCGTTTCCAGTCATGTGCATGTGCCTGTGAATATGAGTGTGTGTGTGTGTGTGTGTGTGTATGTGTGTGTGTGTGTGTGTGTGTGTGCGTGTGTGCGTCTTGCTTTGACGACGCATGCCACCAGCGCATATAGTCATTAAGATACATAAACTGGACTTTTGAAGTGAAATAGCATTTAATGTTTTTTTTTGAAGTAACTGGCATAGCAAAGGGGAGGGAAATATCTCTTTGATAGAAGAAATGCCATATTCCAATCAAACATTTCACTGTTGCCAAGGTTAATGAATGCCATTAGCCCAGCAAGAATAAATTCCATCATGTACTTTCTCAAGATGCATAAATTAGATAATGAGCAGGAAGCCAATGCGGTGGCGAGTGGGGAGTGTATGATGGAAACACCATTTCATGCCTGTGGAAGTAATGGGGGCCCTGCACAGGCAATTGGACACAGCTGAACACAGTAGTTATGATTAGAATGGAATACTTTCCCCAAACTTCGTCTCGCCCGGTCTTTGAAGCAAATTCAGCAAAGTTCCTGGTGGATTTGTAAACATTAAGTCGCTCTTGATGTTTTCTTTTCTTTGTGCCCGCATAAATATTTACGAATATTTGCTTATATTTTCTCCCCATATATCTGCTAATTTATTTTGCCTCATCAAAGCTCATTTGCATGCTCATTAGTGAGAATCATTAACAAGTTGACAAATGTCACGCCAAACTGGTGGAAACTCAACCCATCGGTTTGTTGCATGACTGAATAAGTATCAACATTTATTTCCCAACAATATTATAATAATTACGAACCAATTTGCTTAAAAAAAACCACGTTGATATGCTAATGTCGGGGGTATTCGTTCCATTGTATCCGCTGTCCCTTCCTAATGCCTCATCGCTTCTAAAAGTGTCCTAAACTTGGCACTAATAGTGTCTGAGTAGGCGTTTTCTATACTTCATTACTCCTTTCAAATGATCATTGGCCTCTGTAATGAGATGATGCTTGAGTTATAGCCACGCCGTAGACGGTGACCTTGACAAGAAGTTTTTAGATCTGACAAATGATACCACAGGCCCTGACCGCCCGGCCTGAAGGAGACACTTGTCCGTGGAGCTTTTTTCTTTCTGTTGAGGAAGCGTTTTCTATTCAGCAGACGCTTTCATCCAAAAGATTTGACGATGAGCCAAAGATTCAGTGCGATTCTGTTTCTTGGGACCTTTTAGATCAGGGGTTCTCAAACTACATGGGGCCGGGGGCCCTAATAGGGCAGAATTTTTTTCAAGGACCCCCTCATAACCGCGACACAAATGTAATCATATAGGCTCTTATCTATTTGTTCTGTTAGATGCTTTTAAACTATTTTATGCTTCAAACATTCAGTGCCAAAAGCCATTGATATAACAGACAATATAACATTGCACAAATAAAATACTCAATGAATTGAGAGGCAATTGTTTTAGTAGGTTAATCACCTTTGAGACTGTAATGGTGATTAAGGGCTATACAAATAAAATTGAATTGAATTGAATGAATCACAGCTAAAGTGTGTGTGTGTGTGTGGGGGGGTGAGCAAGTAAAAATGAACTGCAACAACAGTGCAACAATAGTGCAACAGGCTATTTGATAAGTATAGTGCTAAAAGACATAAAAAATGCATGGATGCAGTAACTTTTTGAGAAATACTTTATGTATTACGGAAATATAGGTTTAACCATTTTCAGTGGTTTTGTGTGTGTGTGTGAGGGAGTGAGTGAGTGAGAGAGAGGCAAGTACAATTAACTGTAGCAACACAGTGGAACACAATGTAACTAGTGCAACATAAACTTTTTGATTAATGAAATCAAGTAGTGTTACCAGACAATAAAAAGGCACTGAAATTCTTTTATTTATTTATTTTCACATATTTTGTAGCAAACTCTTCACGGACCCCTTGGCAATGCGCCACGGACCCCCAGGGGCCCATGGACCCGACTTTGAGAAGCACTGTTTTAGATGACTTGTCGAGCCAATGTCGTTAAAGATCGCATAGCATGCTACTTTATGGATGCTTTTATATAGGTGTTAGTGGGCCCCAAATACAGTTTTTGAAGATGTTCAAGAAATTCAGCCTTGGTGCAGAGTTACAGCCACTACGAGCCAGTCCCACAATGAGCTCTCCACAAACGTGCCGTTTTTAGAGGCGGGTCAAGGTGGAGGGTGGGGGTGTGGCCCTGAGCAGCTTGCGGCCATGGTACCATGCGCTAGTGTTTACAGTGGAACACTGAACACTGCGGGTGCTCCGGCGGGAGTCCTGGAGCTCAAGATCTAAATAATATCATATTATATATAGATATCTATATTATATAATATATATTATCACGGCCAAAAGCTGTGTGCGCCTTGGATGATATTATGAATCTCAAATGACTGCGTCAGGTTCTCCGTCTCTGGTTCTTCCACTTCCGCAATCATAAGTACAGACTGAACCGTGAAATGGAGGAGAAAGGGATTGTTGCACGCAATTGTCTCCCACCGGAGCCCCACTGCCTGCTGCCCGCTGCCCGCCGCCGAGGCACCACCGCCGCCTGTGTGGCGGAGGTGGTGCCTCGGCAGCGGGCAGCGGGCAGTGGGCAACAATCCCTTTCTCCTCCATGTCGCGGTTCCCAATTCCTTCTCAACCATGGCCAAGATAACCCCCACTACGAGTCTCGTTGTGGAAATACCAGAGACCTCAGATAACCCGACGCAGTCTAGTCTTTTCACCAAATGGGAGCTTTATGCAAGCTTGCATTATTGTGTTGCGTGGTATGCGCCATAACACCAACAGCAGAACGGTTATCCAAATAACAAAGAAGTGTACAACACTACAACACAAGGGGAGGTAGTCTGGCCCCTTTAGACGACATATGGTGCCAAATTCCAAATAGGCGCGTTTGAGCTTTCATTTTTTCAAAGGTGGAGCAGTATACCTAGTGCTCGTTTTACACCTAACGCCATTTCTAGCCACTGGGGGACCATAGACAGGATAGGGGAACTCATATTCAGGCATGCAAACTGGTTTGGGCTGAAAAAGGTGAGAATGATGCGTGAGCCGAGGAAAACATAGACCCACTAGGGGGTTCCAGGGTTATACTCCGGGGAGTTTTCTTTTTGAAAAATAAGCTACTAAATGCTCATTTATTACTTTTTTATGTATTGTATTGTATAGTCGACTAAATATCATTTTGATTTTAGTTGACTAAAATCAAACTGATTAAAGTGTAAAACATTATTTAAACGTTTCTCTAGAACAGGGTTCCCCAATTAGTTTTGCCAGAGGGCCAAATTTGGACAAGCATGCCATACCAAAGGCCGAGATATTGTTTTATTTTTTTAATTCGCCATTTTTATGTGCACATTTTGCTTTAATTATCATTACTATAATCATTAGTAGTAGTTGAAAATACCCTGTGTTAGGAGTCACACAATAACAAAATGCTCTCTTGAAACTAAATTTGTCCAAAACCTACCATTAATTTATTAAAATGCCCCTGGAACATCAGCAAACAAAAAGTCCAGCAAACAAACACGCACACAGTGCAGCAGCCCCAAACATAAAAACTTAAATAGCATCAGCACAGTGTGTCTTCAACAGGGCATTGGGCCTGGTGCCATCCATCCAGATCAGTGTGTGTTCACATCCACTCTCTTCCCCTCTCTATATGTCTCTCCCTTCCTCTCTAAGAGACACTGGAAAACAGAGAGATTTTAGTTAGTTACCTTTAAATTGTGATACCACAATATGTGACATTAGTTTTAAACTTTTTAAATATGTGTAGCAAATAACATCAGTCTGTAAACAACAAAAAGTATTATTTGCTTTATTGTGGCAAACAATATAATTTGCTTTTTATTTTAATATTATTTGGAATATATTATTTAATTGCTGTTTGAAATTTGACCAATTAGTTGGGCGCTGTTACACTGTCTTATCCTCTGTTTCCCCTCTCTCTTTTAATTAATTTGTTGTTTTTAATTAAGATGTGTAGCCACAAAAAGATTGACAAAATAGCAAAAATAAATGGATGTTTGCTCACCAATCAGTGAGAGAAGTGAGAACGACGTGAAACCTTTCTGATGTCAGGCCTGTAATCTGTTGTGGCAATCCTGAGGCAAGATGTCCAGATGTGCATTTGAGAGTCTGTTTCTGTCCTGGCTCTTGATAGCATTCATTGCAGAAAATGCTGATTCACAGATGTATATTGAGGGGAACATTGTGAGTAGGAGCATTGCAATAGCAATGCTCCTACTTGGGGCAGAGCTTGGGGCACCATGTTGATCCAAAAGTCACCAACCAGTGAGTCCTTGTGTTGAGCTTTGTGCAAATCAGATGTTCCCATTTCCAAGACCTCCATCTGAAGAGCTGCCTCATCTATGGAAGGCACCAGCCTTTTGGCCTCTGCAGTCCACTCGCTGTCAGCTGGCACAGAAAACGGCTGTCTCAAGAGGAGGAGGATGTCATCTGAGAGTTTAGGGGAGCTTTCAAATCGTTCCTTGACGTTTTCTGCCAGGCTCGACACAAAATCCTTCATTGCTGGATCTTCCTGCATTTTGTTCTTCTCCAAATGCTCGTGCAAACGTGGGAAGTGCAACTTTCTGCCTTGAATGTCTCTCTCCAGAAGGTGCAGCTTCGACCGGAAGGCTTCAATCGCCTCGTACATGTCAGCAACAGTGTGGTTCTTGCCTTGTAGCTGCAGGTTAAGGTGATTCAGATGAGACATGATGTCGCACAAAACATCTGCTAACACCTTTGTGTCAGTTAAAAAGCCCAGAAATTCACAGGCTTTTGGGCTCTGCAGGCTGGATAAAAATGACACAAGTTCATCACGCAGGTCGCACACCCTCTCCAACATGCGGCCTTCACTCAGCCAGCAAACATCGTTGTGCAGCAAAAGATCTTTGTGTTCAGCTGACATTTCCTCGAGCAATGCTCTAAACAGGCGATGCTGCAGACAAAGTTAACTAGTCTTGTCACAGTATCCATCGTCTCTTTCATTTTTCCAGTTTTGGAAAAAAAAATTAGTTTTGCGCACACAAAATTGACTTGTGAATAATGCAGTGAAATGCCAGTAGTGTTGGGTTAACGGCGGAAAGCCTGCTTACTAAGCCCTGGCGTCGTCCCACCATTGACGGAGCCCGGTCAGTAACAACAGACACAACTTTACTCACATCTAAGCCATTCTTTTCGAAGAACAGTGTCAGCTCGTTGAAGATGATTTCGCCGGTAGTGCGCCCGGGCAGAGGGAGCAAACAGAGCAGCTCTTCACGGAAGATCTTTCCATCAAAAAATCTTGCAAACACCGACAGCTGTTCCATGTCAGTTCGGTCACAAGACGAGTCGATGGCTAGTGATATGCTGGCTTCGGCTTTCTTCAGATTGGTGAGTAGACTGGAAAAGCAATCCGCCGCTAAAACCTCCACTCTTCTGGTTGCTGTGCTTGCCGACAGTGGCACCTGCTTTAATAGCTCCACAACTTTTGTTTTGATTTTTTCCTCTTGATTTAAGACTTCACCAGCCATGTGAATTGCACATTGTTTAATTAACTCTGCATCAGCAAATGGCTTCTTAGCTTTAGTAAGCGTCCAAGAAACGTGCAATGAGGCAGCTGGTCTCGCTCTCTTGTGCCAATGTCGTTTTAGACATGGTTGAAACTGATCGCTTGTATGTTGTCAACATGCTTGCAATTTTTTGTTTGCGTTACTCGGATGTTTCTGGGAAACTTCCATTAAAGCTGGCAGCATGCGTAAGCATGTCGGCTTTGCGTTTGCATGGTCCGGTAAAAGAAAACAATACTTATCGGTCCACTCAGTTTTGAACTGACGGTTCTCCTGGTCTACCTTCCGCTTCTTGGCAAATGCCATGTTGTTCCAAAAGTGACAAAGTGAAAGTGACAGCAGCAAGTTGAAAACGCGCGAAGCACGTCTTTACGTATGCACGCAGTTACATCAACGGTCAAGTGGACGGTGTGGGCTGAGGGCAAAATATAACAGACCCGCGCAAATTTAATTCATGTTGTTTTTTTTGTAATAATATGTGAATGCCACTGGGTCAGCGCGGGCCGGACATTTGGCTCCTGCGGGCCAGATGTGGCCCGCGGGCCGCTAAATGGGGTTCACTGCTCTAGAATTTCCAAACTCATATGCCTAGGGGAAAGATCTATTAACTGGTATTATGGAATGGTGTTAAGGTTTAAACTGCATACTGCTGTTAGTTGGGCCATTTGTCTTGTGTTTTTCACCATTGGTTGGTAGCTTAGTGGCCAGCGTGCTTATAAGGTTGGTTTGGGCAGGGGCTTCTGAATGTGTTTTCCTTGGATTTTGGCACAAGGTATTATAACATCTGATCCTGTGTATTAATGAAATAAACGTGAAATGTACATACACAGACTAAACTGTTGTGATATGAAACAACTTTATTTATCTTATAACCAAGTCTCATATAAAAAAGAAATATGGCCTTGCTTTTTCTTTGCAGAGAAATAAAAAAATGCAAAAACACCAATGATGATTCATAATGTTTGTCAATCAGATGCTTATTAGTTTTCTGGGGAACAGTCAGCCTCCTATCAACTGTATCAATCATTAAAACAAAGTCCTCATCTTCAATCATTGGGACTGCTAATCCTGTGTGTACAATGCATTTTGCTCTGGCGTCCTCCTTGGTCTGTTGTTGTTCTGGGATGCACTAGCTTTATTTGCTCTCAGTGGCCCATCCTTGTCGGAGGCCTTCTGTACCTTTGAGGTATTTAACATTAGCTTGAAAGAAAAAAACTGTTTAAGGATGCTTATCTTTGCGTGAATTTCGGGATGACTCGTCTGCCAATGACTTCAAGTTGGTTGTGTTTTAACCGGTGATTGTTGTGCCAAACTGTTTACAAAGGGACACTTGCTTGTGACGCAGCAAGCGCCTGCTAGTTGACCTGCCGGGCGGGACGATCAGTACTTCCCCACATAAAGAGCTTAGTTCTGATTGGATCGCTTCCCAAATCGTCCCGCTTACATTTTCGTCTTGTTTTTATTCGTTAACGAAAGTGTCAAAAGATTTCGTCGTAGTTTTTGTCATCCTAAATTGATTTTTATTTAGTTATCTTCGCGTTTTCGTCAGACTGTAGACCCCCCCCCCCCCCCCCCACCCCCAATGTTTTCTCAATGGATCTCCAGGAATCACACAAGTGGCCAATTTTGTTTAAAAAACAGCACATTTCGCCGAAAGGTGACTAGTTTGCATGCCTGCATATTAATGTTAGAAAACCTCATAAAGTGAAATTTTCATGCCATGGGACCTTTAAGGAGCATTTAGGAGTTCAACCTTTGATACAGGGAGGTGGATACTGAGGGGCATAGAAAATAGAACCTTTCAGCTAGGAGTCAGCTAGGAGTAACAGCCTGACCACTAGCCTATACCCCTATACCCCTATAGTATACCCTGGCCCTCATTTGACATTCGCAGAGGATGAAAAGCTGTCTGGGTCTGGGAGGGAAAAACAACCAAAGACGGCATTCCAACCTTGTTGAGAGTGTGTACTGCTTCCCTAGTTTGTTTCCACACAGATTGAAAATGAAAAGCAGCAAAGGGGGGCAGGTAGGTAGGTCGCTAGGCAGGGGGGAGCTGAACCAGTAGAGGATGGCGGAGAGGGATATTGGATATCTCTGCTCCCGCCCTCTGCATCGCCATCTCTCGTCCGAGCCCAACAGTGTGACTCAGAAACCCATTCCAATGGCACCGATCTTAGTTGATAAAAAAGTTAACTGAATTTCACGGAAAATACACCCCCGCAAAAAACAACAACAGATTCATGGAGGACTGTTTTTGGGGGAGGTTTTTTTGAGACCGCACCCAACGTGTTGTTAAAATGTTTTGCATGCATTTTCAAAGAGCATTGTCATGGATGTTACAGTAAGCCCCCTCCCCCCATTGAATATACACACAGACACACAAAGAAACACACACCACCACCGTCTCCACCATCATCCCCAGCCGTCTTTATACTACATACCCTCAGGTCTGAAGGATATTCATATTTACATTGAATTCATATTTTATAAAATAACAAAAGCTATTCATGGAATGTCATTTTCGATACACTCAATACCCTTCTCACAAAAAGCGAGAGAATCTTTCTCATGTTTTTTTATTTGAACTTTTCAGCGCTGTCCGCCCCAGCCTCTTCAGCTCCGTCAGCGAAGCATCACTATCAGTCTCCATGTGCCCCCAAACCTCCGCCACCCTATCCACCCTCTGGTAAGCAGAAACCCTGCGGGAGACAAGTCATCTCTGCCTCCACCACCACCACCACCAACCACCACCTCCACCCTCACATGTGAAATATTGCTTTAGTCAGTGTTCAGTGGGGCGGGAAAAAAAATCATTGGCTCTCTGTAGGTAAGGTTGACGGATGGCCGTCCACACTTCTTTTTTTGAGAAACAAAAAATGAGGGGGAGAGTGAACAACCAGGTCGACATGTTTAAAACCCCATCCCCTTCGTTCAACTCCCCCCACCTCTCCACCACCACCACCACCACCCAACCCTTTAACGTCCTAAAACACTACCTCTGAGTGAAGTTTTGTTTTAAAGAAGATTGAACTGAAAAAAGGCTTTTGGGACGTTTGTTCAACACATTCATTCAACTGAACTCCCCAAATCAGACTCTTCGTTACCACGAGGGAATACGCAATGATAAAAGGGATTAGGATCTTATTTTCCTAGTGTTCACGGTAAATCCTTCGCCCTGGCTTAGAGGAGAATCACGAGACACTTTGAAAGTTAGCCACCTAAAAATAAACATTTGCATGTCATTGTTGTGTTCTGCCGAAGGTAATTAGGGTCCGTCAGCCTTTGCCGTGCAATGTGCCGTCTAGCATAACCACCGGTTGTCACCGACATCTGATACTCTCATGAGTATCAGATGAATAATTCTAATGTTAATTATATAGCGAGGCCCGAGATACATAAGGGTCTGCTTTCACGTTGGGCAAGAAGGATAATGGATGGTTAAATATGTCATTAAAACTCTGTATCCGCAGGGGAATTATTTTATTTTAATTGAGAGATTGAGAGAGATCGAGGGAGACAGACAGACAGACAGACAGACAGACAGAGTGAGAGAGAGGGCAGCAGAAGAATGGACTATCATGGCTGGGTAACCGGAAGTTAAATCAAACTTTGTGTTGTTGGTTATTTGGAATGAGGTTTACACAATTCAGCCCTGATGTCTGGGCCCACTGTTTTGGGTCTTGCAAAATACTAAACTAAACAAATATGTAGCTGGCTGCACTGCTTATTAAAGATAGATGTCAACTGGAGGGGGGAAAGTCAAAACATACCATATCGTCCTTAATATAGTTTTTTCATGCGCATGCATTAAGTTGTAGATCCACATTTAGTCTTAATGTGTCTTAATGTTTAGTCTTATTATTTGGAACACACACACACACACACACACACAGTTGCCAAGGTGATAAAGAAAATTCACCTGGACACAATGATGGAAACACTTGGCTTACTTTCTCCCCCCTATCTTATCTTCTCTTCTCTTCATTTTCATCATTTGTTGAAATAGTGCAAATTTACTGCAAATTTGCAAATTTTAAAAAGAATGAAAGGAGGACACAACGAAAAAGAGAGTGAAAGAAAGCAAACAAGCAAATAGAACAAAAGAGAGGGAATAAGAAATAAATGAAAAAAAGAATGAACAGAAAAGACAAGTGAAGCTTGTGGCTAGTTCTCTTGACAGTGATAGAGATGGGGACATTTGGATGTGGTGGGTAGGATAGGGGGGGTCGCAGTGCCATACCGCGTCAGCAGAGTGGGCGACGTGGCCTTTTAAGAAGGGCGGCTGGCCTGCAGGTCTGCATATAGACAGGGTCACTTTACCAAGTTACTATGGGTGACGAGCTCTGGGTGCACGTGTACAGGATGATTGGATCTGCTGAGCTGGCATGTAAAGGGAACACACCTGCTTGATCACTCACCAGAGGGAAGGATTTTGCCAGGGAAGCAGATTGTGTATAGATGGGACAGAGAGGGAGAGAGAGAGAGAGAGAGAGAGAGAGAGATGGATGTAGGTGGTCTAATAGAAAAAGGCGGTCGCACTTCAAGACCACAAAGTCCTGATCATTAACCTCGATGAAAATCAATACTTCTCTATTGAAGTATCCATAGACCCTAAGCATCCACAGATCCTGAGCAGACCGTACTGTGATGATTGGGTAACGAACGATTGGGTAACGATTGCGTAACGAACAGCATGCGTGGACAGACATCATGAAACGCTGGGACCACTTGGTTGCCAAAGTAACCGATGCGATTGTAATCCTTAAAGGGTTTTGTCCCAGTACATTCGCAGCCAGTCCGTCAGTCATTTCCATTCAGGTGTCTGAATGACAGTCGGACATACCGACCACGCGGGTACACGCGTCTCGGGACATCAGCTCCTAGTAACGTTACCCCAGTAACCCGGCCTTGCCCCCCCTCCCCCTCAGCATCGATTAGCGCTGCGTAGCATTGACGGGCCCGGGGACAGATAGAGTCCCCTGGACCCGTCCGCCTGATAACGCGCGGCCCAGCAGAGGGAGCGTGGAGACGCTAACCAAAACGGGCACCCGTCCCGACGGCGCCGCGGTGGCTAATGTCATGAAACGGCTTCTCCGCCCGACGACGATATTTAGGAAATGAGGAAATCCGACGGCAGGGTGGGTGGGGGAAGGGGGGGAGTGGACTGTGTGTATTGCTTTGACCCCCTCCCACTTGGCCTCGCCATTGTTTTTCAATTAATCTGAGGCACTTTGCGGCGAGCGACACTGACAGATGGCGAGGTCTCATCGGGGTTCAGGGGTGCGCGAGGCACAGAGTGCTTACTGGGGGAGAAAAGTGAATTTTGGAGACGAGCGATGCACACCACCCCGCGCGGCCACTGAGGCAGATTCTTAAGTGCTGATCTATTCAAAGTGCAAGGAACCAGGAAATAAGGTATGTGGCGGCGGCGTCTCCCCGGCTCCGGAGCGTATTACTACCATGCCGCGACCGAGCGGGACGACTGGCATGTCCGCAGGAGGAAACTTCAGTTCCGGGAGAGTTTGTAGCCCAGAATGATGAGGAGAAATGATTTTAGGTATTTCTTCTATATTGCTACAGGCTATTACCATGAATCAATTGGAGGACTTTTATTTTTTAGCTATACCAAATAAAAATCATCATTTTGAAATGACATGATGGAGGGACATCATCTCCCACGATTGGACGGTGTAAGACTGAGCCTCCATCTCTCGGTCTCTTACCCCATACTCTCCCCACCATGCTGCAGCAGAGGGCCTCGATTCTGAGCACATTGCTTCCCCCTTACGCATCCCCACCCCCCTTTCCCCATCCCCCACTATTGCCTCCACTAAAGCGTTACTAAGTAGCTCCCAACGATCTCTAGCGGAGCCCTAACTTCTCCCTGGTGCCAAACTATTGATTCCACATTAGATAAACATGAATCTTGTAAATAAAAGCTGGATTGTGTGGACTCATTGACCAAGGGGGAGAGAGAGAGAGTGAGAGTGTGAGAGAGAGAGGCAGTGGACACAATGAACAGAGGTGTAATTATCTTTCCCACTGAAGTGCAGTGAAGGAACAAATGGGTGTTCCAGGGGTGGCTGTTGGACCACAAAGGTCAAACCTGCGAGCAAGGGGGGCAGGGGGGGAAAAAGTTCCGGTGTGTAACAAATAGAATGTAAGGCAATGTCAAAGATGAGCGCTGCCAACGCGTAAACGTTCATGTTAATTGTACATTTGTGAACATGAAATGTTCTTCCTGTTCTAGTATGTTGAAAAACACCATATATTTGCTGACTTGTTACATAATGTCACTTGCAGTGTTGGGAAAGTTCACTTTTTACATTAACTAGTTCAAAGTTCAGTTCACAAATTTTAAAATGAACTAGTTCAGTTCATAGTTAGTAATTCAAAATTTTTAACTAAGTTCACAGTTACAAAAAATGAACTACTTCATAGTTATTTTTTTCAATATGTTGCCGCAAGCTACTTTTTCGGAACCAACGCTCTCTCAGTTTAACTTTGTTCATTAGGGTGCCAGATTTCTATAGAGCCTTCCAGGCAAAAATCCGGCTAAAACACACCGTAAAAAGGCCTTAAAGGACAATTCTGGTATTTTGAACATTGAGCCCCCTTTCTGGTTTGTCTAGGATGAAATAGAGTGGTTGACACCGAATGTTGATGATTGGTCCTGTCTCGGGTATTTGGCTCATTTAGAATCGCCCCTGCCTGCTTCAGAATGGCTGGCTACGTGTATGCACAAACCTGTCCTTAAAACAAAACGAAACATTTGTTTTCAGAAATATGCAACTTCACGAGTGGTTAGTGGTGTTCGTTGATGTTCCACATCAAGTATCGTAGCGAAATACAGTTTCTGTCATGTTTTTTTTGGCATTTTGTAAATCCCATTGAAACTGAAACCGGACCGGAAACGGAAATGGGGCTGTTTACGCTTGGTTGTACTCTTTTCGCTCGGTTCGCCGTATCAACAGTAGGGCTAGACCGAGCGAAAAGACTACAACCAGCCCCTCTTTCCGTTTCCGGTCAACGAGCAATGAGTCTTCCAACAGAAATCAATGGATTTACAAAATGCGAAATAAAACACGACAGAAACTGTATTTCGCTACGATACTTGATTTGGAGCATCAACAAACACCACTAACCACTCGGTGAGTTGCAAATTTCTGAAAACGAATGTTTAGGGTTATTTTAAGGACATGTTTGTGCATACACTTAGCCAGCCATTCTGAAGCAGGTAGGGACGATTCGAAATGAGCCAAATACCCGAGACAGGAACAATCGTCAACATTCGGTGTCAACCACTCTATTTCATCCTAAAACCAGAAAGGGGGCTCAATGTTCAAAATACAGGAATTGTCCTTTAAGGCCTGTTTACGGTGTGTTTTAGCCGGGTTTTCGCCTGGAAGCCTCTATAGAAATCTGGCACCCTAATGAACAAATTTAAACTGAGAGAGTGTGCCGTTCAGAGACACCAGAATGAACGCGTTCACAGTAACGTTCATCAGGCAGTAATACAGTACGTTCAGTTCACGTTCACCCAAAATATGAACGAGTTCATGAACTATCGTTCAATGAACGCGTTCAGGCACAACACTGGTCACTTGAGTATGGTTATATTGTCAGATTGTGTTGTGTTCTTGTGTATTTTTTTACGCACTGATTTGCAGTCTAAAGGTGCATTTAGGTGTTTGGTTTGAAACCATAAGTCACATAAATACAATTGTATTTGGATGTATAGATCAATTCACTAACCCACGCATTGGCAGTTTTTTGACTGTTAACAGATGCAAATTAATGTTAGAACTCTGTTGGGAGCGAGAAAGCAAAGAGCAAGAGAGAGATTATTCATGAAAAATTAATAAAAGCAAAATAAAAGCGATACCCCATCCCTCTGTTGAATCAGCCCTTTCCTGTTGCAGGGAATTTACGGAAAACTCTCCTAACGCACGTGATTTATGTTTATGGGCCTCTAAACAGACAGGTAGTCAGTGGTGCTCAGGGGAGCACTAAACACAAGTACATAAAAACAATGGAGAAGGGATCGCTTCAGCTCAGCTGCAACACATTTGTCCTGGGGAAGGGGATGTGTGGGGGGGTGGGGGGGAGAGGGCTGTGGGGGGGGGGGGGATAAAAGCCCATGCTGCAGCAAAAAATGAAAAGCAAGGGGCTGCTACAGCGACGGTATATCTGGGAAATGGAATCCTTTTGACCGTTTATTAATCAATAAGCCCGGAACCATAATGCATGTTGGCCTGTGTTTTAACACTGCTGAAGGATTTTTATTGTGGTGGGGGGAGGGGGCTTACATGGTGCCCCGGGTGACAGCTCACAAATCCTGGTGTGTTTGGGTGTGAATGTGTGTGTATACTATGTGTGGGTGTGGGTGTGTGTGTGTGTTTGGTTGTGTGTGGGTTCTTTGCACAGGTGCACACATGTTCCAATAGAATGAATAGAGGGCAAAAAATAATAATATTGGTCGAATTATCGCTTACCAATGGTTTACATAATTTCTGGATCTCGCTACACTTTGTCTGCGCACAAGGATGCTCACATAGAATGGATAACATTGCAGAATTGCACGAGACGTTTCCTTATGCAGATGGTAGCAAAAACATAACAAATAACACATGACACGAGCAACTACACAAACTACATTCTGGACCACAACTTTATATTTATTTATTTTAGGGTACACCCCAGCGCGTACACACAACATCCATGTGTGCCTGCCGTTCCTGTCCCCATCCACAGCCCTTATCTCATGGATCTGTTGGCCCGGGCATGTACGTTGGAGCCTGGATGAGATTGAAAGTGAAAGCCTTCCAGTTTTATTTAACGCCGTCCCTCTGATTCAAAACGAAGCCTGCCTGTGCACTGATGATAACTGAGAGCAAAAGGTTGACATCAATAGGACTGACTGACTGTGTGTGTGTATATGTGTGTGTGTGTGTGTGTGCGTGTGTGCGTGTGTGAAATTGTATGTGGGCTTGTGTCTGTGTTTGTATGTGTGCATGTATGCGTGCGTGTGTCTATGCACACTTGTGCGTGTTTGTATGCACGCACGTGTGTGTGTGTGTGTGTGTGTGTGTACGTCTGTGTGCGCACATGCCTGTGTGTGCCTGCTTGTGTGTGTGTATCTGTGTGTGCACAAGCACGCGCAGCTCTAAATCTAAATCTGTCGAGATGCCTCAACTTTCTATTCCTGTTTGTGTTTATCTCTGCAAGTGAACGAGTTCCGCGTTTATTGATGCGTCTGTGTGTGTGTGTGTGTGTTCATGCGCGCGCGCAATGCATGTCCACGCATGTGTGTGTGTGTGTGTGTGTGCGTGTGCGTATGTGCTCTGGGTGCTCAAGTCCCTTCGTCATTGACAGCGAGATGCTAGGCGGCGCAGGCTGGCAGACAAGATTGTTGGCACAGCGCCGGTCTGTCAATGAGTGATTAGGGTGAAACCTGCTACACTGCTAATCCCCCTGTAATAGTTTTCTCAGAAGACGGCCTATTTGATTATTGGAATTCATTGGGGCCTTTAATTACACGCGGCAAGCATTTCAAGGCTAATTTGTATCTGCATTTGGTTGAGCATTTCAAAGCGGCAGAGGCGTTCTCCTCGTATGAAACATCTCCGAGGCCGGCCGGGGCGGCGAGGCGGAGGCATCGCTTACGTCGGTTGGTACGGAGCGAGGGCGGGTGGGAGGGGGGGGGGGGGGGGGGGCGGAAATATCAAATTCCATTTGACTCGATGAACGTCAGGAAGGGGATTTTGTTGGCATGTGTTTGGTAGCAAAAGTTTGAGTTTGTCATATTGTGTGACAAATATTGTCACGGCGATAGACACGAGGACATTGATGCTTCTTGTGTTTTTATTATATTTTTTTTTTTTTTTTCTTGTTTTGCTGCGAAGAAAACTTCCACTCGTGCTCAGATGAAATCAAATCAGCCTCATCTAAAAGGGACTTGACTTGTGTTTGAGATGTTCCGCCTGTACGCAGCATTTAAACCGCAGTGCAGGGAATCAAAGAAGCCCTTGGAGTGACTGTCAGACTGTCACACAACGCGCCCACTAACACATCTTTCTTATCAGCCCTGGGAAGTTTATAAAATTCTTTTTTTTCCGTCAAACTTTTTCTCTTTGAGCTTTCATTCCCCAACAACCACAAAAAAGGCCCTAAAGCTTTTTTACTTTCATTCTCCCTCCGTCTTTCTCTCTCTAATTGTCATACGAGGGCTGTTGAATTCAGCTTAGAGTCGCCGCCGTTCTCTTTGCTTCTGGCCGTGAGATCTGGCCATTGATTGGGCGGCCAGTCAGCCCTGATAAGGTGACAGAGCCTATCTGATTCTGCCTGCTGAGGAGGCACGATTACATCCAGGCTATGAAGTCGCTTCTGTCTTGGAACAAAACCGCTCAAGGGGTGGATGAGGGGGAAGCAGTAAGCCTTACTGCATCAGATTGAACGAAGGGCAGAAATAGCAAGTGATCATTTATTTTTCGTCATTATTACTGTGCATTCACGCTAAAAGACACACTTTTCGCCTGTTCGCGTGAACAGGAAACGTGTCGTGGGGCGAATTTTGTCGCGGAGCGTTTTGCCCGCCAATGGTCCTTCATGCCAATTCATTCTCATCAACCATGGCCAAGATAACCACCATTGTGTCTCTGTACCTGTTGTGGAAGAGGGAGAGATGTCGGAATGCCCGTCGTTTATGGGTTCATAATATAATCCAGAGGCGCACACCGCTTTGTGCCGTGATATTATATATATATTATATTATATAGATATTTATATATTATATATAATATCATATAATATTATATATAGAGCTCTGGGAGTCGCAAACGGCAACAATCACTTTCTCCTCCAAGCTGCGGTTCACTGCGGAGTGCAGGGAACGGTTGGCCCAGCCGGTTGAACGGTGATTGGCTGTTTTACGTTAATTCACCCACGTTACCCACAGGGAGTGAATGCTGATTGGCTGTCTCAACGCGAATGCCGTGAAGAAGTTGAAATATTTAAACTTCTGCGAAATCTGTCCCTCATTCGCGTGACAAATCCACGTGAACGTGCCTGCCCGTTTTTGGGAAAACTGTCGCCCCGTCAATCAAATCTTGTCGCAGGTTTTTGCTGCGACAAATTTCGCCCGATACACATCTCTACGTTCACTTTGCATTGAAACGTGTCGCCCCGCGACACGTTTCAATGTACGGTGTGAACACACAGTTAGGTACATGTGGTAATTAGGTAAAGTTTTGTTTGTTTGTTTTGCGTGACAGAATAGTTCAAAAAGAAAGAAAATGGCTTTTGGTTATAAACATTGTGCAGCAGAGGTGGGGAAAAAATCGAAACCCACAGGGTATTATGTAAGTATACCACCCATACAAATGGAAAGTAAGGAAATAAAAATAGCTCATAGAAGTAACAACAAAACAAAACAAAAAAGATAAAACAGATTCATATTTATTACAGACACATCTGTGAACAGAAACAGCGAGAAAAGAACACTGTGGACATTCGGGATATACCCCTAAAACAAACACACCACAACGACCCCCCGAACACTCGTCTTGTCTTTCATCATTTACCACTGCGCCGTCCTGAATGAACTCCAGCACCGGTTGAACCGACCTCTTGAACGCAGCCATGGGCTCTCTCTGGTGTGTCTCCTGGGAGCTGTGTCTGTGTGTTATGGAGGCAGGGGTGAGGGCAGTGTTGAGTGTGTGTGTTTGTGTGTCTGTGTTTCTGTGTGTATGTGTGTGTGAGTGTGGTATACGTGTGTGTGTGTGTGTGTGTGTGTGTGGTATACGTGTGTGTGTGTGTGTGTGTGGTATACGTGTGTGAGTGTGTGTGTGTGTGCGTGGTATACGTGTGTGTGTGTGTGTGTGTGTGTATGTGTATTCGAGGCAGGGGTGAGGACGGTTTTGTGTGTGTTTGTGTGTACCTGTGTGTGTGTATACATGCGTGTGGTATGCATGCGTGTTTGTGTGTGCGTGCGTGTGGTATGCATGTGTGTGTGTCTAGGTTTGGATCTGTGTGTGTGTGTGTGTGTGTGTATGTGCGTGTGGTATGTACGTGTGTGTCTGTGCGTGCGTGTGTGTGTGTGTGCGTGGGAGGCAGGAGCGGAGGGTGGTGTAGTGGGGCACTGGGGGGGGGGGGGGGCTGCGGTAGACATACCCGGGCTGTGACTTCTGGTTCAAGGTTAATGCCTGTTGGCTCACCCCTGGACACACACGGCCGTGATTGATGCGTGCTCGCTTGTCCTGCCCGAGGGATTAACACTAGCAGGAATCAGCCGCAGCGTTTACATTCCCTGACCTCCATGGAGCCACCTTCCATGGCCAGCACGGATTACCGCCACATACATTACGAGTCCGACGACGGACCTGGTTTATAAGAACGCTTGGCAGTGCGCACAGACACTCCGAATTCATACATACCGAATTCATGCATACATACTTTATGTTCCCATGCGGCGTGGTGGGACTCTCTGTGGACTAGAGCTCTGTGCTTATGCGACTATTCTGACCACCGCAGTGCACTGCATTGGCAGCACCACTTTGCAACAGCGTGTTAACATGGAAGGGCATTTCTGCGATTCAGGTAACGGTTGACGGCTGTTTGAGCACAAGGCTAACGACGACTGTACAGTCGAAGTGACTACTAATGCACACGTTGCATTGGTAATGTAATGTTCTTTTTAGGGAAATCAATGCTAATGATAATGTTTATTGTATACAAATGTAAAGCCTTCCCGCCTTCAGAAATCCACCTATTACCGTCTTTAGCTGTGCTCTGGATGTTTTGCTCCCTTGCTCATCATTGACTCAAAGCTCCTGTTTATATATTGCATAGTTGATTTAATATGAAAATAGATTGTTAACCTGATGCTTGACATATCATACAGTTATACTATATACTGTATATTCTAACCACCATTCCCACTCCACACCAGACCATGACGGTGAGGTATGGCCTGGTATAAATCCCCTGTATAGGATGCTGAAATGGGAATGCCAAGGCACAGGAGTGATGGGGCCTGAGCACACCTGCAGTGTGTGTTCATATGTCTACGAGTGTATGTCTATGGAGAGAGAGAGAAAAAGAGGGAGAGAGAGAGAAAGAGGGAGAGAGAGAATGATGGAGAGAGGGCGAGAGAGAGGGGAGAGAGAGAGAGAGAGGGAGACCAAGAGAGAGAGAGAGAGTAATTCACAGGCCATCTGGTTTGCCCTGACAACAACCACTGTGCCACAGGCGTGCTGTACAAGCAAGTCATTTATAGGCGTTGCGCGGGGGCCCCGCGTGTCGTCAGCGACATGACTAATGACTAAACGCACGCCGCTCCACATTAAGGTCTGTCTTTTGTCAAGAGAGGGCCGGGGGACAGGCAAGGACACCGCCATTGAACCGCAGGTACATACGGCACTTTGATGATGTAATGTATGACCCCACGACCAGCGGCAGGCAGCGGGCCCAGGAAACGCACATCAGTGTGATCGGGCCTGAGCAAATAAACGTCAAAATGCAACATTTGTGTTTCTTTACGAATACAAAATACAAAATAATACCCTATCACGTCCAAAGGATCACTAGGGTGCAGCACTGGACTCTCACATCCACCGCAAACCCACTCACATCCATCCGTCTCACTAACCCTAACCCCCTCCGCCCCCTGCCCTCAACTACCCTCACCCAACTTCCCTGACCCTGTGATCCCCCCCCACCCCAGTCCCCAGTGCCCATCCTCCCCCCCATCCCCCTTCTTCCAGACACTGGTGTGCCAGGGTAATAATTGCTGACACGCCAAAGCCAACACAGCCCAGGCGCGCCTTTAATAGTTTCCATTTTTCTTCCTTTACAGGGACGGCCTCTGAGGTGCCATCATGAATGATCAGCAACGCCACCACCGCTCCCTGCTCCCCCCTCCCCTCCCTCCCCCCTTCCTCCCCCCTCCTCCTCCCCCCACCTACCTCCTTCTCCGTGCGGTAAGCCCTGTTGCAAATCTCCATCTCTCTTCCTCCCCCTTTCTCCCCATTTCGTCCCTCTCCCTGGCTCTCTCTCTGGCTCTCTCTCTCTCTCTCTCTCTCGCTCTCTCTCTCTCTCTCTCTCTCTCTCTCTCTCTCTCTCTCTCTCGCTCTCGCTCTCACTTTCTCTCTCTGTCTCCCGGGCTGACCCTCCCCTCCACCCCACTGCTCCGCTGTGGTCATTACATGCTCTGTCTCGTCCCCCACACACCCCCCTCTCACCTCTCATCTCCAACCTCCCATACAGACAATTTATATAAAGGATTTTCCTGCCCACAGCTTTCATCAGCGTGCGGGACAAAAAGGCAAAACAAAAAAACTGTTGTTCCATTTCATGGCATTAATCCTGGATTCCATTCTCCCTCTCTTTCTCTCATTCTCTCCTTCTCTCTCTCTGTCTCTGTCTCTGTCTCTCTCTCTCTCTCTCTCTGTCTCTCTCTCTCTCTCTCTCTTTCCCCGAAACTATCAATACTCTAGTTGGTAAACTATTCCCAGGCTCCGATTTATCCTGAGATGACAGGGATTTTGGTGGAAAAACACAAAGCAGAGCGAGAGGAGAGGGTGTGTGTGTGTGTGAGTGTGTGTGTGTGTGTGTGTGTGTGTGTGTGTGTGTGTGTGTGTGTGTGTGTGTGGTGGGGGGTGGGTGAATTCTACTGTATTCACCAAGAAGCCCATTCATCATTATTTAACTCACACATCCTCTGACAACCTAAATGAATGGACTGTGTTGCGTGGAAAACTTTCCTGAAAGAAAATCTTGGAAAGGCCTACAAGGCTGAAATCGTCTTTTTTTTTATAAGGCACACAGCATAATGGCGGTTGTAGCCACATTCATTAGCGCTGATGCTGAAGTAACAGGAGCGCTCATTGTTCGACCCCTCAGTAACCTGACCCTCAGAAGTTTGTTTGTTGATCTTCTCTCCATTACTTTTATCATATTCCGCAGAGACTTTTATGTCGTTGACGCGTAAGGAGACTGCTGCATTCCTTCCGGAGCTGTTGAGGCAAACATCAGCACCGGTAGCTATAAAAAAACACACGTACAGTGAAACGCCTCCATCTCGTACCGTCTGCATCCTGAAGAGCCTCCGACGCTCCACCGTGACAACCTGCATCTTGTTTGTCTCTCCCACTCTTCGTCAACACCGCTCTATGCTATAGGAAGACTGTGATGGGGCTGACATGTTCCGTCTGCTCTACCTAGACTAGTCTAACCAATTCCCTCCCATCCCCCCCGCCGGGCTGTTTCTGTGAACCGTCAACCCCCCCCCCCCCTTCCTCATGCCTTGCCCATTGGCGCCTGCCGACGGCTCGTGGCTCTGCCTGCGTTCACCGTCTGGGGCGGAGACATGTCAAGCTAAGGGGAAGAAGGAGAGCCATGCCAATGTGATTAGTCCTTTCTTTTCTGATGTGTGTGTGTGTGTGTGTGTGTGTGTGTGTGTTTGGGTGTGGGTTTGTGTGTGGGTTTCAAGTCTGGCTGGACGTGTTATTTTGTTTGAGTCACCAAAACATCACAAGTGTTGGTTGGGTTTTTTTAAGTTGACAGATGGATATAATTTATTATTTGTTGCAATTTCCGAGTAATTTAAGAGATGCTGTTATCCAAGGTGACTTGCCATTAATTTTTATGTTATTAAGGACAGGAAGGGTTTATGGTTAGGACAGCTTGCTCAAGGATGGCAGATAATTTGACTCAAACTCAGAGCCTTTTGGATGGGCCTACTGGGCTACTTAATTTAGTTCTGTTTATGTATGGGAAATGTTCACCAAAGTATTGGCTACAACTCTATGAAAGGTTTATTTTTGGGAGTAGACACGGGGTAAAGGATCGAAATCCAGCACCACTGGCTAAGCTAAAGCTAATGTTTCCAGGCTAGCTCTCCCCGCCGAGTGATTGCAAACGTTATCGAAGGAACGGTTGCAATTGAATCGCCGGCATATATATTATAGCATATTTCCAAATGTCCCGCCAGCTTTGACAAATAATTATGCATATCCTTATAATACATTTGATTCATTGATGTATATTGATTGATTCATTCATTGATTATAAATGTACATTTTGCAGAATGCTGCCCCCTAATCTTGCCAGGCGGTAGTGAAAGTCATTCTGAGTAACGCAGGAAAATTGCTCACTAGAGCGGATCGCAGGAAGCCTGACAAGGCATTCAGGGACAAATGGCAAATACGATAAAGACAATAGGCCTATTACACATCGGAAAAATAGAATGCATTGGAAATCATGTTTTTATAATATAAAATTGTTTTAGATTGTATTATTACTTTAATATTGAACATTATCTTGACTCATGGAGATGATGACAAATTATTATTAGATATTTTTGTTGAACATATGACTGATTATGGGGATTAGAGTTAAGAGAAGTCAGAGCTTAGTTGAACTAATCAGACTGTAATTGCAGCAGGCAGCGTAATTGTTCTGGGGAAGTTTGACGTTGTTTCACTCTTTCTTTTCTGCCCGGCCACCGGAATACTGGGGTGTTTCACGCTGGAACACCCTCTTCCCCAAGATTGATAGCTGTGCCCCAAATTTCCTAATTTTCAATCCACTGGGGAACTTAACAGGAAGCCATTTTTTCCGCTTTCTCTTTCTCTCTCTCCTTCCCAATCACCAACCAGGAGCCTTTTATTTCTGCAATGGGCTAAATGGGAAGAATCTTCCAGGCCATTAAGCAGACAGTCTGTGTCATAAAAGTTTGGCGGCTGAGGCTCTCTCTCTCTCTCTCTCTCTCTCTCTCTCTCTCTCTCTCTCTCTCTCTCTCTCGCTCCCGCTCTCTCTCTCTCTCTCTCTCTCTCTCTCTCTCATCTCTCTCTCTCCCTCCTTTTTCCACCCTCTCCCTCCGACCCAATCAAATAGTCGGTTTAATCTGCAGGCTTTGGGTTAATAGAAATCGCTCTGCTCATCAGCGATGGTGGATTGAACTTAACCACCCACCTCCACCCTGTCAATTCAAATGTGTGTGTGAGTGTGCATGTGTGCATGCGTACGTGTGTGCGCACATGTGTGTGTGTGTGTGTGTGTGTGTTACTGTCCCATAGCCAAGCCTGCCTCTGTGGTAATACTAATCAGCAGTCACTTTAATCCCACCAGTTGTGCTAAACCTGCAAATTCTCGCCTTTCTGCCTCTGTAATGAGTCCTACTTAGTGAACCTGGTTTCTTACATCCTTTCAGCACAGCCTGATATTGCTGCAGGTTATAGATTTGAAAATAAAAAATGATATTCTATTATTAGCCAGTATTAACACACAAGTGTCCTCAAATGTGGAGATCAAAGACCTTTTATTCTTATCGGCCCGTCATTTACATATTTGTATTCTAAAAATAAAAAAACACACAGCATTTCAATGTACATTTAGTATAAATAATGCTAAAACATGTTGAAATAATCTCATATTGTATTCATTTAGGTTCTATAAACTATACTTTAACATTGATTTCTGTTCTCTTTTCGTTCTGGTTTCAGCTCTTCTGATGACTCACCCCGGGAGGGATGTGACTCTTTTTTTGCCGCGGTAGGACCATCCCCCTCCTGGAGTAAATCCCACCACCCCTTCTGTTATGCAGCTCTGCTTCCTGTTAATCACAAAAATCGACTGTTAGGAAACAGAGTGAAGCTGACTTAAATAAGGCCTTGGCCTCCTTTCTTGATTTGCTCGTTCACCGGTGAGTGCTCCTCATAAAAGTTTGATGAGTGCTGGTTAATGTGATGATGGTGATGGTGATGATGAGGAGGTGATGATGAAGGCAGTTAAGTGGGCAGCTGTGTGCGGTGATGGTTTGGAAGGTTAAAAATATCACAAAAAAATTGTCTACACACTTCACCACCCACGCCCGTCTTGAAATAGTTGTATTGCTGAGCAACTGAGCCCCACAACACTGTTGACTGAAGAATTCAGTCAAAAAAGTAGTTGAGATGATCTGTGTGTGTGTGTGTGGGTTTGCCTGTGTGTGTGTGTGTGTGTGTGTGTGTGTGTGCATGTGCACTAAAGAGAGGGAGAGAGAGAGAGAGAGAGCGGAGCAACCAAGCGTTGATGTGCTTTAGCTTGCCCTGCACATTTACACCACTTTCCAAACGCAAGCAGAGTTGCTTTGCATCATTAACAACACGTGGATCCCTAACAGTACGATTGCACCTGTGAGGAACGTGTTTGTGTGATCAGAAACATGTTGGAGGAGAAAGTGAAGGGAGGCAGGGAGTCGCACACACAACACATCATCCAAACGTCCCACCCCTGTCATGCCGTGGCTGTTCACCCTTTGCACACAGACAGTGATTATGGAACATTACTACCTCCGCTGCCGGCTTAAAGGCGGAACAACAAGTTTTATACAGAAGGGGAGGCCGAATGATCCATCTCTTGACAGGCTGTGTAAAAGAGTGTGTGTGTGTGTGTTTGTCTGTTTGTGTGTGTGTTTGCGCGTATTTGCGTGCATGCATGTGCATACTAATTAAATATAAGGGCCAATGCTTGGTCTGGGTCCTTCTGACTCCAGTTGATCTTGCACAAAAGCCTGCATCACACTTATTCCTACCTCTGTTAAACAGTCAACAAAATGCACAGCCGACAACATAATTCCCCACCTACTTAAGCCTCATGCCCACTAGGGGACTTTTAAAGACAGGGCCAACTTTGGCAGTACACTTTCCGATGGGTGTTGACGGTCAGTCTTGCCGTCGTCGGGTCGGTGGTCCACACTAGATGACTGGGGACATCTGGGGTTTCAAACATGAAGACTCTACTGTCCAATTGTCTGTGCCTTCTCTGCAAACTCTCCAAATCTCGTACAGTATTTCAGTTATACATGAAACGGAAGACAGCTACTACAAAGTCATCGATATAAAAACCCAAAGAAGCACCATAAACATGGATCATGTAGAAGTCAACACGTCGCATGTGGAGGAAGACCCTCTGCATAATAATAATAATAATAATAATAATAATAATAATAAATTTTATTTAAAGGCGCCTTTCAAGGCTCCGTACAAAACATATATACAATCAGAAACAGATACAATAGAATAGAATAGAATAGAAGCTTTATTTGTCATTGCATAAAATACAGAGTATCAATACAACGAAATTCCAGTTGCCACTCTTGGTCAGTGCTTTTTTTAAAAAAGAGCAATAAATAGTTGATAAATAAATGAATAAGTAAACATACAGGAAAACATCCCCTACATGCTCCGCACTCTCTCTTTCTCTCACACACACACACTCACCCAGCCCCAAACGCAGCACAACATTTACACTCCGAAATTCCCAGACAGAACACCCTCCAGCACACATGAGTAAAACTAGCCACAGCCTAATAGCAAGAAAGAAAAGTGCCTAGTGCATAGGTGCACAGAATGCAATATTGTCCAGAGGTGTTTGTGGTTGATCATGGCAAGGGAGGGGAAGATTGGGGGGGTGGGGGGGGGGTGGCCATAGTTTGCAGAGGGTTCTTTTTTTGGTTTAGTGAACGTATGGCCCAGGGGAAGAAACTGTTGGTTAGTCTGGTGGAGCGTGCATTTATTGACCTGAAACGCCTGCCGGAGGGAAGCAGGTTGAACAGGTGGTGGGTGATATAAATAAAAACATTTAAAATAAAGTGGACAATAGGTGATTGTGATGTGGTGATGTGGGAAGGGAAGATCAGGAGGGGTACGCAGATTGGAAAAGGTGAATTTTGAGTTTTGATCTGAACTGGGATATGGAGTCGGTGTTGCGGATGTCAGGGGGTAGTGCATTCCAGAGCAGAGCGGCAGAAGGCTCTGCTCCCCATCGTGGTGAGAAGGGCAGAGAGGGACAGTGAGGTGCGTAGACAGTTGGAGGTGAGCAAGGCTTATAGCTAATTACTGTTCCACTGGCGCAAGTCCCATGTCGCACTGACATGGCGCAAGGGCGGACATCTTCAGTGTTGTGTGCAACATTGGGCTGCACGCATCATCTAGTGCATCCTCCACTCCACCTTCACCCTCAGTTTCACAGCCTCTGTCCTCCAGCTGTGCCTTCCCTGCCTGATCCAGCTACATACTAGTAGAACACAAAGAGGTGCCCAGTTAGTACTACGTATCAAGAAAGCAAAATACTGATGAAACAGTGCCAGCTACATCAATGTATCTGACACTACAATGTGTACATCCCTGTGACAACACCAGTACAGTGGTGTTTCCTCTTTCAAAAAGACAAGTTAAGCAAGCTTATATTCTTGGAAAAATGTATACTGACAGTAGTCTCTGTGGTGCGGGAAGTCACGTGTACTCTTAGGAAGTCCATGTTCTTGAGAAGCCAGCTCTGTTTGGGCATCACAGCCAGGTCCCCACACCTGCCTGGCCTTTGTTTTAAGAGCCTCTTATTGCGTTCTCAGCGAAATGGCCCTCGTCTTCACCTCATTAACTGAAACAAAAAATTCACATTTATAAGACATAACTTGGATACAGTCTGAGGTGATAGGTTGTTGCAGTTCAACCTAGATTTCTGAATCAGAATGATGAAAAAGCTGAAGTTATTGAGTATGCCCTTCTCATTATCTTTGTGTCTCGCCACAACCAATCAATGAAGGCACAGTACACATGCATCACTGGAGTTAGTAAGCTACGTTCCATAAGGCACCCAGTACCACGCTTTACTTTCACATAAGCACAGCACAGAGCAAGATTGACACGTTTCCTCACCTTGTTGTCCCAATGCTTGGGCGATTGCATTCCAGCTTTTTTCTTTCGCCAACCAGTTGTGGTAATTCTTGCACGCGATGTTGAACAGACATTGGTGCTCTTGCCAGAGTTGGCTCCTCCATCGCTGGTGTCCAGAGGATGCGGGGTATAGCTGCGTTGGACATAGTTCTCGACATGTTTGTAGAAAATGTAGTAGTCACAATCTGTCCATTCCCCTTCTCTTCATCTTGACTTCACCTTCCACTGACCATACTTGACCTCAACCCTATTGGTTGTTCTTGATCTCAAATCTGATTGGCTGTTGCCAGCATAAATGGTAATCTCAGTCTTAGTGCCCCCCCAGATACGGAGTTGGACCTGATAATATCAAACCAGTTCTAAAAAAAAAAAATCTTGACTTCCTGACTCAACGAGGGGCGGCAAGATTGCATATCTTGACATCCCCCAACACCACACGACAATCAGAGCAGACTTCAGCCCAGATTGCGCCCCCTCTCCCCCCTCTCCCCCCTCTCCCCCCGACTGAGTCGGAAGACTCATTATTGGCGGGTTTGAAACCTAGCTGGTAGGGGCCTTTGCACGACAAATAGAGCCTTCTTTGAGACTCTGCGTTGGAGATTTCGACAACTAGGGCACTAAAAAGGTCAGGGGCACCACTGTTTGCCTTGTTATTAGGCCTATCAGTCGTTAATTACAGACAGCGCTGCTGATTAAGTGACTTCAATCAGCAAACTAAATACGTCCTTATAAGCAGTCAGGTGAGGGAAGTTTTAATTATCATTTAATCATTAATTAATAGCACATCATCTTTCCGTTATGACTGACTTTAATGTCGAGGATGAGGCATGACTCCTCAGAATGGCCTGATTAGATCTGCAGTAATCAAAAAATAACAAGGAAATATAAGTCTTAAGAAATTGCCTTCATACTGTGAATAACAATCTATGGCCAATGCATGGTTAATATGAAGCAAATACATAGCAATCATGATGGAAAAGTCTTCTGTTTTCTGACAAATTTCCAACAAATAATATCCTACATCATTGAATTCATGTTACTAGGATATAGGAAGGTTTATAAGCCTTTGCATGCGTGTTGGCCAGGGGAATTGGTAGGGCCTACTTGCGTGAGACTTGACACGATGCAGTGAAGCAGACGTGAGAAGAACACAGCATGGTGCTGACAACCAAGGAACTCGTTTCCAGAAGCTTTTCAAAGCAGAAGTCGGGACAGATGTTTGAGATAACGGTGCCGTCTTAGGAGACGGTGACAGACGCTCGCGCAGAGCCGGGCCAGAGCCGCTGACGTCAACGGCGAATCTCCACCTCACCACTGACGTCTGGTTGGCCGCTCATATTCGAATACCTCCACCACTAGATGGACCACACTGAGAAGTGGAAATATTTATTTATACTATATTTGTCTTTCCGACTATCGGGAATTAAAATTTCACCATTCATAGGCTTTGCCGTTCTATTGTTATTCGCTGATGTAGCTGCACAAATCTCCATATAAAATTGTACACCAACGCAACGTAAACAATACTATTAATAGAGGGCCGTGAAATTTTATAAATTGTTATATTTTTTATTTGACCTTTAAATACAAGGCGAAGACAAGTTAGGGGGGCCTACCGTCATTGATGTTGTACTACTCTCTAGTGGTCATCTTAATGAATTACAGCTCATGCACATCTCGTTCAGCGCAGATATTACAAATTGCAATAGGCTTAATCATTGTGATTAATGGACTAATAATAATAATTAGTATAATTATAATTATTATCCAACTATGCGTTATTCAATCCTATTCTCTTACATCCAATTGCTTATACTGGCTATAGTATAAAATGTGTATTTCTCTAACTTAAGGACCTTTTCACTCCAGATCAACGGGGGCCAAAGCCCAAAGCAAGACTGGCTCAGCCCATTAAGGCCTCCTCCCGACACCGCCGCCCGTAATGGCTTGCTCAATGGTGCAGGGTGTTTCGCGGGTTCACCGGTCAACCAAGACACACGCCATTAACCCAAACAAACGCCACTTTGCCATGCTACACTAAAAGCATATACCTTATTTGTATGACATTAGCAACGTGATGTAGCACAAGGCATTATTATTGTAGCAGATGCTATACATCACACCATTTTTAGCTGTGATCTGCTCCACTGGCGGCGCTCTATAGCTAGCTGCCGTGGCAGGCAGCAGCAGCCCCAGCAGCAACTATCCCAAAGAAAAAAACATTCTCTCTCTGCCTCTGATTTGAGCAACAGCAGAAGCAAATAAATTAAACATGTGTCATTGGGCATGCTAAATGGCTTGCAACACATAATCATCTAAATAATTATGAGGCTGCCATTAAAGTGAGCTAGATGGATGGCGCGTATATAGGCGTTACGGAAAAACCGGAGGTAATGGTCCCGTGTTTGCAATGGGAGAGAGGGGAGAATGAAGAAAAGGAAGAGCAAAAAAAACCATAACAAAATGCAGTTTTCCGCGTAATTTCTTCCGCTCATTCCACTTCTTTTTGCCGTTGTTCCGTGCCGCCAATGAGCCACAGTGGAAGTGGAAGAGGTCGAGGGACAATGGGGTGATTAGCCCAATCCGGGTTAAAAAAAATAAAAAGCAGAGTGAAGGATTGTGGGTAGACTGTGCCACATCTCAGCACTGGCTTTTTGTCCTCCTGCATTTCATTTAATCATCAACCCCAGGCCGCCAGAGCCAGCGGAGCAGATTGGCAGCTCACTCATTTGTTTCCCACGTGGAAATCAGCCGGTGGAACAAATCGGTTCGCGACCTTCACAACATCACCTGGAATCCTGAACTTGGTGCTTATTTTCTGTTGTATTGTTAGCTTATCTTCTCTCTTTTAACCGCCGTAAAACGTAGCAGAAATTGTGCGCCGCGTGCTGCAAACGTGAACTCAATTAACCCGTCAGCCATGAGGCACTTTTCTCACAGTGTGTCAGAGGAAAAGAGTCGTTTTAATTTACCTGTTCAAAACCAAATTAACAATTGTATGATAATGGCATTTTTTTTTTTACTAAAGAATAATCACTGTGGCGAGAAATAATGATAATCTTTTGTCGCAATTGAGTATATTCCAAATGATTCATGGTGAAGAGAAATATTATAATGACTTCCATGCATCAAGCAGAATGATGCATTATTCTCCCAGACATGGATGACTTCCACAATAATGATCTCTTCATGCACAATATGCTTTTGTAGGCCCACTGCCGCTTCTCAGTCTTGGGGAAACTAGATTGTACTTCTTCTGTTTTTTCCAAACCTTCCTATTACAATACACTGCAGGGTTGCATTTGTTTAAAAAATGAAACAAAAAAGTGATTGGAAATAACACACAAAGAAGGGACTTGAACAATGAACATGAATTGAAATGTAGTTTAGGTAAATAATGGAATAGAATTTGCAGAAGAATGAATGCATTTCTAAATACTTATTTTCTGTGCACTATAAATAAATAAATACTTTTAGATTTTATATGAATGTATGAATGTGAATGTATGAATACAGAATTGTTCTCAATTCACATTCCACTGACAACGTGTTTATCTACACTGAAGAGGTGGTGACCCTTTAGATTTCTCACCATGGAGTTTTTCATTGACTGTCCTCTAAGGGGGGTTTGGACTGGTCTTAAAATAATGTTGTAGTTGTACATGGCATATATGTGATCTAAAGGTTGGCCTGTGACCCTTCGAGGCTACGACTCACACCTTTTACCTTTTTGTAAGCGTCAACTGGAACATGTATTGGTAAATAACAACAACCTAAAGGGATACAAAGTAAATGTAACTCAACATATCCAAACTAAGAAAAAATGTAATTGTAATGTAATTTAAATTGTAAACATGTTTACATTTACAATTGTAAACAATTGTAAAACATGTAAACAAGAAACGGTTGCAAATAAATGATAAATGAAGAACAACATTGCACATTTATTATATTCTGAAATATGACTACATAACAATAAAACAATTATTTATATTATATAATTATAGGCCATTCTTTCAAAATTGGGTAATTGTCCTTATAACCTTTATCAGTTTCAAGAATTATTATTTTCTGCATTACAATTTGATATGCAATATGCTGATACAGGCTGTTGCCTCGAGCTATGAGCCATGATTCAGGCATTGTGGTAAAGATTGACTCCTATCCCTTTCCGAAGCAACCACACACACACAAACAGACACACACTGAAACCTATTTTCCGGGTATAGGCACCGGTCAGCTTCTGGAAAACCTCCAGCCAATACACAAGCAATCCATGTCCGGCCTCATCTTCTATGTCCGCTCAAATTGGGACATGATTTCCCTCGGGACACTTGCTTTGCATTTGGCAATGGGGTAACTGCAGTCACTGTGAGGTATAGGGGCTAGGGTTACAAGCAGGAAATGCCAATTGACATACAGGGAGGTCCTTTCCTCAGGAGACCAGCATCATGGGGATACAACAGCAGAATGAGTGATCTCTAGTGGCAGGGGACGTGTAATGGGTACTGCCGGGTCTTCGTCCGTCAATATTCTCCCTTTGGCAATTTCAAACCAATTTCTTAATCTCCTGGGTATTATGTGAGGTTGTTTGTGTGACAATGTAAAAACCCAACACATATTGTAGAAAATATAGGCCAACCATAAACTTTGTTCTCCACCATCAAAAGGATAAGATGTTTTGTACGATATATGCCACCTGGTGGATATATCCAGAACATCTTAGACCAGGAGTGCATACTTTTCCCCCACTGGGAATTGAACCAAAAACCCTGGCAGTGTTAATGTCATGCTCTACCTCAGGATCATAGTGCAGCAAAAGTATAATAAACTGATTGAAGCATGTGTATGAGAATTGAAGGAATGTGTCAGAGATTATATGTATCATCTCTGACACAGATCATAAATAATATACAGTGTATGAGTGTGTGTGTGTGTGTGTGTGTGTGTGTGTGTGTGTCTGACTCTGTTGACAAGAAAATAATGTGCAAAAGCCCTTGTATCAATGTTATAAAACCCTTCCTAAAAGGTCATTGTGTTACTCCCAAGTATACAGAGACTGTATGTGACACAACTGATCTTGACACTGGGTGTATTTACTGTTGACACCAACCATACCATTGGAGGTGAAGTGCCATCGTGGGTGTCCAATTGAAATTAAAAGTCTTGCACTACAGCTCTTAATATCTACTGAACACGGAAGGTAAATTGAGGGCTCACCGCATGACAATATGTCCAGTAGCTACTCGAGAGGAACATGTAAATAACAGGAAGGGCCGTTGTGAGAGCACACTCTATAAGGCCTGTGCATTGAGCTTATTCACGGGAGATTGGGGTTGGCTCAGGAGGTAGAGCGGGTGGACCATCAATCGGAAGGTCACTAGTCCAATCCATGGTTCCCCCTATCTGAGTGTAGAGGTATCTGAATGGTTGAATGTCAGGCAATTTTTGTAATGCGCTTTGAGTTTCCATTAATTAGAGAAGTGCTGTATAATTGCAGTCCTTGTGGTGGTTTCTGGAAACAGTGACTTTTCTCACTATCAGTGGATACAAATAAATTGCTGATAGATGACGCACAGATTATGAATTAAGAGTCGACAAGCAAAGTCCTGTTCTTGCTTAGTGGACTTAATCAAACTAAGGTGAAATCACTAATGTGATTCTATTGTATCTTAAATGTTGCACATATACTCGTAAGTTGTATACAATGAAACTGAGTTGTTGGGTTTTTTCTTCTCAGTGCATGCCTTGTTAATTGTATGAAAAAGAACGTTACTCGGACATCAATGTATATGACATGAAAGACTCATAAATGTGATTTTATTTCTCAATAACTGAAACGATCTGCCAAAACAACAAAAACAATCATGATAAAGGCTCTTGGTATCACGTCTAATTGCACCAGAGCACACACCCAAGAGACACAATGGCATTAATATATCATTTTGTGTTTTGTATATACATGCCCATGTTTAATCATGTCATCAGTCAAGAGGATTTGTAACGGGCTGGGATGGGTTAACATGAGCATAAAGTTCATTTTACTGCTTTAGTAGTAGCTTAAGGATCATCGTGATGACATTGTGATGGAGATAATTTTAAGAATAATGTATATTCAACTAATATTTATATTATTTGATAACATATTATAGCATAAAGCAAGCAAGCATGTAAATTCATAATGAAGAGATCGTGTACAATCCAACTACAAGGCCACGAGGAAACGTATACACTTGTAATTTACACTTCGATCCACCTGGGGGAGACAGCGGACCGTATTAAGTCCACCTTTCCAGTGCAGGATACTGGATATTAACCAGTGGATAATATTGATCAAATAAAATATACATTTAGGAAGAGTAAGCTGTTCATATGATTAACAGAAAACGCATGAAAAAAATACATAGCAATATCCTACCCAAAGTCGTTTACTATTGCATATTTCTGCTGTACAAAAATACTCAATTTAGATGCTTAACATCTCTAAGAGTTTACATCTACATAAATCGACATTATATCCATATATAACTAAAAAGACTTGACGAAGGTATAATGAGTAAAAAAAAAATAAGGATCTTGATGAAGGCTTCAAGCGACTGTACATTTTGCTGTAACTGCCTGCCTACATGTGGAGCTACGGCGCTACGATTGGCTTAAGTGGAGTGACGTCGTCGTAGAGACAGAGCTGGTTGGCCATCGCCGACGTCAATCACTCCAGCCAGCGTCACCCGATGCAAATCGCAGAAGATGCGGAACCGCGAGAAGGACGACAGCGGGCACACAAGCAGGCGGTCGGTTAAAGGGGCAGGACTCACACTTTGTCGTAGCCCTGCTTTCTCTTCACAATTTCATCCATCCCTGGGTCCACACTCAATTGATCACCTGGGCGAGAGCAAAGAGAGCGAAAGGCTGTAAACATGGCGCAGCCAGACAGCAAGAAGGTCTTCTTTGAGAACCTGACGGGCGCGGGGAAAGCCATCGCGGTGCTGACGAGCGGCGGGGATGCTCAAGGTACCGTGACCGGTCATAACAAGTCCATATACTGTGGGTGACATTGCCTTGGTCTCCACAGGCCCCACAGAGGGCAAAGCGACGCGTCTTAGCCGCGTGAGACAACCGTCCGAGTGATGCCTCTCATGTGTCAGTCTCGGGGTCAGTGACTGGTGGATGTGACTGTGTGTGATCACGACAAGGACACCGATAACTCTTCATTCATTTGGTTTCTTGGTTAGCATGCTACCGGGCTAACTAGCTCCCCGCATCATCCACACAAGCCTTGAGTCTGTTTACATGGCAGGGATTACACAAATACCGCAAAGGTGAAGTGTTGAGGAGCGTCCTGAACTGGGCTGAGATGCTATTTCTGGGATGTATGCAGGACATTGACGTTATAACCTTTTAAGCAGAGTACCTATTCAACGTTTTTATAAGCACAACATTGTATACTTTAGGGTCGTAATGTGAGGGTCCAGGCGCCTATGCTGCAATGCAGGTGGTTCTCCACCCAGGCGCTTAATAGGTACACATCTTTCTCATTGATAACATAGTGCTTCAACTAGGAAATCCGGTTTTATACTGTCAGGCTATTCTGGGACATGTGCCAAATGGATTTGTTATAGAAGCACAGTTGTAAAACTTTGTAGTAAACGCCAAATTTCAAACAGTACGCGTGACAAGGCACATTGCGTATCAGGGCTGTGAGTTGAAAGTGGATGCTGTGTTGCCTACGTGATGAACTGCATTCATCTGCATTAAGTCATCACCGCAAGCCCCTGCTTGTGTCATACCGAAAGCCCGGATCATGTGCAGCACGACTCTTCCTATATAGGCCTACAGACGATACTATAGAATAAGCAGGATTAATGTGTCCATCTGGCGTCCCCAAAATGAGACTTCAAACTTGTACTTCAATACTGTGTTGTGTAATAATAATAAACATATATTTATATTATAGAGCATGTGGAACATGAGCAGTCAGTGATACTGTTCTCATGCATGCTTTCAACCCAGCCCCAAAACATAACCATAACACATCTTAAGTATTTCCATTTTGGTTTTATGGACTAATTGACTCTCAACTCACGAACCTACATTCAGGTCCGGAGAAATAGCTATACTGTTTTGTGTATTGCATCTTGGCCCTAAATGCCATTTGAGAGAGACACGCACACGCACACACAGCATTCAGTCCGTTCCCAAAACAAACTATATATGAGGCCTGCAGGGCAAGAATGGAATGTCCGAGGGGGACAGCAGTCATACCCTTGACTGAACCCTTTCAGGGCATTCGCGCGCTGTGCTCGGAATGGAACCGCCGACCTTGCTTGATGGGAATCCCAAACCTGTTGGTCACTCCAACACCCTCCAATTTATTCAGCTTTACTTTTTCTTTCCTCCTCTTTGTCTTTTCTTAATCTCCCGATGTTTGGTGCTGTGAATGTCAATGAGGGCAGCGGGCCTTTCATTCAAACATGGTTATGTAACCAAGATAATGGCTTAATGGGATGTCAGCTGCTGCTGAGCGCGGTGCTGATGAATGTTGGCCGTCCCGTTAAGTGGTCATGGGGTCAACATTTAACTTTTTATTTGCCCTGCGGTACCTTCCTAAGTGATATTCTATTAAATATATAGACCTTTACCAAATTAATTGTATGTGTAGTGTGTGTGTTTTATTTCACTCCTGTGCCTTGCTAGCCGCTAACAAGCTAAGCGTTGCCTAGTGACAGCAGTGCCGTCATGCTCGGACCACTTGGGTTGTATTTCGCTGCCCATTTAGTTTTCCCAAGGAGGAAATCAGATCCTGTCCCATTGTTTAGTTCTGCTTTGTGCAGTCAAATTCTTGGTTGTTCTGTCTAGGGTAGTAGGCCTACATCAACATTACCCGTTATTATACACTGTTCTTGTTAGCATACTTACAACTAACAACAGCTAACAAGCTGACATTCAGGGCACTTAAAGCAGTGTTACCGGGTTGCGAGTTAACTTGGTAAGCGACTGAGTCATTGACTGAGCCGAAGGCTGGCGCGGCCAGGAGGTTGTTTTGACCATACATGGCAGCACAGTCTGCGTTGTGAAAGAGATAAAAGTTGGCCAAAATCCAAAGAATACTAAACAGAGACGGGCTCTATATGCACACACACAATAAGTGACATTAGATTAAAGGCGGTCCATTATTTTGAACACCTTTCTAAAATAGTTATGTGTTGCCATGATAATCACAATAATAACGTTCCTATTCTTAGCAACTTTTGCAAACCTTATTCCTATCCAGGAATATGAACACCTGATTTCTACTAGCAGTCTATGAAGGTCAAGTATAATACTATAGTCTATGGATGTTGGGCCCTGACTTTTCTTCCTTGTGTTCCTCTGTCAAGGGATGAATGCTGCGGTGCGTGCCGTGGTCCGAATGGGAATCTACGTCGGGGCTAAGGTCTACTTCATCCGCGAGGTGAGTCGAAGTCTCCTCTCAAAGGATAAGCCCTTTCTGTGCTTTGCTTACTCCACATATCAGGTCGAAAACTCAGGTCCTAGAGTAGGAGTGCTCAATTATCAAGACTCTCTGAACCACTACGTATGAACACAAAATGGGAACTTACCGTAGGCCCACTTGGTCTTTTCTCGAAATACTGCCTTCAGAGAGAGCACATATCTTCTCTAATTGGAGCTGCCAGGATAGCTTTTAGGCAGCAGTCCCAACAACAGTTTGACTATCCCACAATGATGAGGTTGCACTGTTGGAGCTTCAAACTGCAGTTCATTTAGTGTGTGTGTGTGTGTGTGTGTGTGTGTGTGTGTGTGTGTGTGTGTGTGTGTGTGTGTGTGTGTGTGTGTGTGTGTGTGTGTGTGTGTGTGTGTGTGTGTGTGTGTGTGTGTGTGTGTGTGTGTGTGTACAAGTTGGTCGGCTGGGTTACATAACTGACTTTAAAGGCGGTGAGCAGATGCATTGAGTGCAACCTCCCTCCCACATACAAGCCACATTACTGTGTGTGTGTGAATTTAAATGATAAAATCCAATCATATAATTTAACAACTTCACTCAATGAATGACAACTTAATATTAAAGCATCTATTTTTGTCTTTTTAACAGCAATGGAAAATGTCATAGCTGTTGCTTTAGTCACTTAGTCATTAATGAACAGAACATTCACTAATTTTGAAGATTGAAGATTAATTGTTTTTTTATAATAACACCCTGTGAATGATCTATATTATTATATGACTTTGATGTGACGATTATATTAATCCCAACAATATCTTAACGGATAACGGAACATTACGTAATATAAAGCCTAGAGCTAGCTGAAGCAAATTCACAATCTTTAAAGCTTCTTATCAACTAGACACAGCATTTCATATGTTATTGTAGCCTCCTCATTTTAGTCTTAAACCTACAATGTTAAAAACTCAACCGGCAGATTGAACCATTCAAAATGCTCCACGGAAAATACTGTTTTTTTTTTCCTTTGATGTGGAAGTTGTGGCGGCTCCTGTGGCGAGATGTTCACCTTGTTCTTCAACTCGCTCCTCTGCAGGGCTATCAGGGGATGGTGGATGGAGGAGAAGACAACATTAAGGAGGCCACATGGGAAAGCGTCTCCAGCATGCTACAAGTGGTGAGTGCAGAGTGTAGGAAGCACACCGCACAAACCCTCTGTCCAGCACCCAGACAGAAGAACAAGAGGAGGAGAAGGAGGAGGAAGAAGCTTTTAAATGACTAACGCCACATGATTTTCATCCTTGTACATAAACAATTTCATAAGATTAGTGAATGAACCCAGAATCAATTATGATATCTTATAATACCACCTGAACATTGGATTTGAGGAGCCACATAGGTTTTGTACACTGTTTGAGTTGAATATTGTTATTTATTACACGGCTCTTCTCAATGCTGTGGAACGCTCCGTTCAATTGCATGGGCCTTCCCGACTTCTGGTGGTGAATTATTTTTTAATAATAGCCGTTGCTAAGCATATAATGACCGCTGTCAAGGAAAGTGGATTTTTTCACGTCTTTCGTATCACTCCGCAAGTAGTAGTAAGGTAACTTATCAACCCCAACGGATTTGGTTGCTAAGCGACGTCAACGTCTTTGGCAGACTATTTCTCTGCTGTTCAACACTACGAATGGTAATTGTAGAAAGACACAGAGTGTGAAGTTATTTTTTCGTTTTGGCAAGTAGCCATGTGATAAGCGGGATAATGTATAGAACGTCGCCAGTCATTATCTTAAATAAGCCCCTTCAGGGCAAAGCAAGACACCTCCGCGTCGGTGTCCTGTTTCGTCCTGTCGGGGCTTATTTCCCAATAATGACTGGCGTTCCATACATTATCCCTTACGTAATGTTCACGGTAGCACGCATATCTACATAACTGGACATGTAACACCCTGGTCCACCACAGGGGGGCACCGTCATCGGCAGCGCCCGCTGCAAGGAGTTCCGCTCGCACGAGGGACGCCTGAGGGCCGCGCACCACCTGGTGGAGAAGGGCATCACCAACCTGTGTGTGATCGGGGGGGACGGCAGTCTCACGGGGGCCAACCTGTTCAGGGAGGAGTGGAGCGGGCTGCTGGCCGAGCTGGTGGAGCAAGGTAGGTGGAGGTGTGGGAAGGGTGTAGGAACCGTATGGGATTCGGTTAGGTTGGACTTTTCCCTCTCAAATTGTGTTGGTGGTGGTTTGGGGCAAGAATGTGAGGGATAGATGGAAAGATGATGAGCTCACAGGAAGTGATGTAAGCTCATTTGAAGGGAAGGGAAAATTGCAGTAGAATTGCTAAATGTAAATCAGTCAACCTCAACCTCAAGTCTTTCAGTCAGAAAAAGGCATGAGTTTCAGGGAAGAGTCCTTTCCTTGCAGTATTTCTGCCATGTAGAATTAATAATGGATGAGTTTTTTCAGTGACTCTGCCACCTGGAAAGGATCATCTAAAAGGAAAAACACTGCAGCTAAAAAGATCCAGAGTTTAGATCCATCCAGTCCATGGACTGTATAGCATGTGTAGAGAGGAGAAATATATGCAGTCCATCAAAAGACAAAACTTGAAATCTGGTCAGCTTTTTTTTGCAGATTGTACAGTTAATCAAAGCCTCCACACCCTGTTTGGTGTTTCTGACAGAAGAGACAAAAGTGTTTTCCTCATCATATTTTTCCCCTGTCCTCAGCAGTTGTCATCGCCTGAAGCCAAGCTGCTCCCATGTTGAGCAGAATGATCGACGCTGTTGGTTTTATGGATGAATATTATGATTAGCAAAGAAAGGTTTTATGGCATATTAAATACAGCATATAGGAATTCTGCCTCTACAAGTCAGCAAAGTAAAAAGCGTCTTAGGTAATTATAGACTGACCAGATGGCTGCTCTTGATGAGCACCTGTTTTGGCTGCAGGGGGGAAGCTTGTGACTCCCATGGAGAGTTAACAATGCAGCTGTCACAACTAACAACTTTGACAAATAGATGGTCAACTTACTTTTTAATACATGCTCTGTACTATGCAAGGAAGGTACATAATATATGTAGGAAGAGATTGCCTTTCTCTGGAAGGATATTTATTCAGGTTAATATGAGGACTAAACTGTTAGATTGCATTAACTCTCACTGAAAGGCTGATATGTTCATCTAAATATCATAAAAAAAGAAATAGATATCCCAAATCCCCAAGATCCCCCAAAATCCCATTCCCAATAATAGAATGGGAATGGGAGCGTCATCTCTTGAAAGCAACTCCTCCATTTTTTAAAGTCTGAAAAGACTCTGGAAGTGGTCTGACACTCCCCAAACCGAACCCTGCTTCCAGGCCTGATCAACGGGGACGCGGCCCAGAAGCACTCGGCCCTCCACATCGTGGGCATGGTGGGCTCCATCGACAACGACTTCTGTGGCACGGACATGACCATCGGCACAGACTCGGCCCTGCACCGGATCATCGAGGTGGTGGACGCCATCATGACCACTGCCCAGAGGTGAGGAGGGGATGGAGGAGGAGACAGGGGGGTGAGGTGGGTGGGGTGGTGGGTGTAGGCATGGGACAATGTGAAAATGTAATTTCACAATTATCTTGGCCAAGTAATTTCATCACGATAATCCTCAAAATACACTAAACTTTTTATACATATTGGAATCACTTGACTTGACAATTTGTAAAATCAATATAGTAGAAGCTAGACAACTTTTTAAAGTCACTTGTGAGGATATAATCGTGACGATTATCCCGATTCACGATAATAACAGTGGAAATTCACAAAAATGTCAGCCACTGTAAAATGATACATTGTCCCATCCGTAGGTAGGTCTCACATGCAATTGGCAATTTGCCAAAAGGTACAGTTACAGTTATCTTAATCATCGCATGAATGTTCACATCTTGCTCAGATAATTTCTAAAGTAATAACATAAGAATAAAAGGGACCTGTGAAAAGTTAGACCTAAAATGTATATTTTGTTTTATTGTTAACTAAAAGATAAGTTTGCTTGTCTTAAGTTGTAATTTTGAGAAGGTGCTATTTAGCAATGCAGGGAAGAAAATGCCATTTCTTTTGCATTCCTGTTATTCTCTGTTATAATCTGTAATGCTTTGTATTCTCCTATCCTCTTCAGTCACCAGAGGACGTTTGTGTTGGAGGTCATGGGCCGGCACTGTGGGTAAGAGTGACCCTGATAAGCTGGATTTCACAAACACCCTCTCACCGTCATAGGCAGATACCAGCATGGCCTGGCTGGTACCAGCATGTTTATGGACATTGTGTTCTCAGGCCATCTCCGTGTGTATCTGCTCTGTTTAGACACACAGGCCTGTTGGGGTTTTGGTATTTGTATGCGTGTGTGTGTATATGTTATGTCTGTACCTAATCTATCCATGAATTTATTTATGAGTATGTATTTGAATTTGTATGTGTGTATGTGTATTTGTAAATGCCTGTATCTATGAGTGTCATTGTTTGAGTATGTATGTAAGTATGCCGGTATATATGTTTTTCTGATTATGTACATAAACTTTTGTGTTTGTGTGCGTGTGGCTGCATCTAGGTTGACTTTTTTGCCAACTGTTATTAACAAACCATAATAATTAATGTGTGTGTGTGTGTGTGTGTGTGTGTGTGTGTGTGTGTGTGTGTGTGTGTGTGTGTGTGTGTGTGTGTGTGTGTGTGTGTGTGTGTGTCCCTGCATCCAGGTACCTGGCCCTGGTGAGTGCGCTGGCCTGCGGAGCGGACTGGGTGCTGATCCCTGAGATGCCCCCGGAGGACGGCTGGGAGGACAAGATGTGTCAGAAGCTGTCTGCGGTAACACAATCGCCCCCTTCCCAGCCCCACTCCAAACCCACGGAGCCCTGTTAACCGCCTCCCACTCAAAACGTTTAGTATGCTCCACAAACACTCCCCACTCTCCTTTAGTGTTGATTTAATTCTAAACATGTTGACGAGTGGGGTTAAAGAGATTTAAAAAAACGCTGGTTAATGTCTAAGCTGTTGTATTGGTTCCGTTCTCACTGTGCTACGTCTCTGCCCACCGAGACATGCTGCTGTCGTGCCATTGGTGCAGACACGCATCAGTCAAACGTGCTGTCGTTCTATTGGTCCAGACCCGTTCCAGGGGCACAAGGCTGAACATTATCATAGTGGCTGAGGGAGCCATTGACAGGCACGGGAAGCCCATTACCTCTAGCATTGTGAAGGACGTGAGTACCTGAGCACCCAGGAAGGGGGGGGCCAGAAGCACGGAGGCCTGCCTGCTGCTGTCTGAGGTCAGCCTGGCTGAGCCACAGGGGCCAGCTCCCCCTATTGGCCCTGACAAAATACCAGGGCCACGCGACAAAATACGGATGCTTTTCTTAGATAGGGATGCCATCTGACCTTAGTCATCACTGCCTTTACTGGCTTCCTGTAAGCCCGCCACTTGATAGGGCGGAGAGGATATCGCTCATGATGATGGGCCAATGCCAGCCCAACGAATCATCTCATTGGCTCTCCTCAGGCTCTTCATACATCCTGGCGGCACCCCCCCCCGTGCTTCTGACCTCAGCCCGTGTCAAAGCGATCGTCTGAATTTTTCTGTCATGTTCTTTCTCCCCCTCCCCCGTCCTCCTCCCATCCCCCCCCCCCCTCCCCCCATACTCCCCTATAGAATCGAGCAGGCATGAAAAGGCTGAATATCATAATTGTAGCCGAGGGAGCGATCGGTCGAAACAACAAGCCCATAACCACTGACTATGTAAAGGATGTAAGTACGGTGTGTTTGAAAAAAAAAAAAAAAAAAACCCAACCCCGCGTGGTGAAAAAAAACCTTCCAGAGAGCCGTGAACATCCCCGAATGCGTCCCGTATGCCCCTCTACTGCCTACCTGTTCCGCTACCCTGGTGTGGCTTGACTCTTGTCTCTGTGCCTTCTGGAATGCTCACACTTTCTAGTTCGGTAAGACAGCCTTCACCCACGCTATCGTAGCTGACTTGAGAGTTGCATTTCCTTTCTCGATTGGATGTCGGTTCTTTGTCCGGCCACCCTGACTTTCCCTTTACATGTCAGATGTTTGTACGTTTATTTGGGTAACTTGGCATGAGTTTTTAGCACTACCTAACTCATAACCCATATAACTCATATTGCATTGGAACTATCTATTTATGAAAAGTGTAAATGTTAACCTCAGTGAATGTTTATTTTTTCTTTGGAGTTATATTTGACCTTTCCCACAGTGTTGAAGTCTGTTAGGACTGCACTTCTCTAATGTCTCTGCTCTGATATCTTTGATATCTTTGTTTTATTCTAGCACATTTCCTACCTGCTTTTGGTTCTCGTGTGTCGTCGTTGTGCTTCCACTAACATGACTGTAAAAACACGAATGGACTGCTTGCACCGTCCAGTTTCCCCCTCTCTCCTCCAGTCTCCCCTCTGTGTCTCTGTGTCTGCTCTCTGTGGTTGTGACTCGTATGTGTGTGTGTGTGTGTGTGTGTGTGTGTGTGTGTGTGTGTGTGTGTGTGTGTGTGTGTGTGTGTGTGTGTGTGTGTGTGTGTGTGTGTGTGTGTGTGTGTACATCTTTGTATGGATGGCTTTTGTTTGGCTTTCGTTATTTGTTCATATTGCATTCCAATTTCACACTGGAATAGTATCACATTTAATATTTCTAGACATTTAAAGGGGTACTGCTTGAGGATAAATAAATAGCCAGAATATGAGAGTAGAGATTGTTGAAATTATAGAATTTGTGTTATATTGCATGACACAAATACGACACGTTTAACTCTTTTTGGTTTGCATGTGTGTCCGCAGGGAAGGTTAATCTATAAACGTACTGCAATGTAAACAGCTAGAAGACACACAATATTAAATAACAGTGCCCCTTTAATACAATAGCAGAAAGCATTAGCTGTAGTATTGGAATTTCATAAAAAGATACATCGGCCATTCTTCCATCTTGTATTTTGAGTACATATGGCTGTCAGCCATCAATCATCAAACATTTGCTAAGTCTCTTATTATTATTTCTCAACTCCCTGACGACCAGCTTGTTGTCAAATGCTTGGGCTTTGACACGCGCGTGACCATCCTCGGTCACGTCCAGAGAGGAGGCACGCCGTCCGCCTTCGACCGCATCCTGGTGAGTATAAGTGCCAACTATAAACACTGATGTAAGCCATGTTTTCTGTCTATAAATCTTCTATCTGACGTATGTTTTCACATCCTACAAAGCCTCAGGCTCTCTGAGCGGGTCGTCATGGAGACTGCCCGTTAGTTTGAATGTAAAGTACATGATCAGAATCATACCGCCACCTGCTGTGTCGCCGAGGCCTTCCAGCACAGACACGGCGAGAGTAATCCTTTTATAAATAGGATTAATATAAACCCCACCAGACTCTCTGACGCACCAAGTGAGTTGAACACAAATGCAGATGCTCCAAGGTGGAATTGAAGAAAGCAAAGATGATTAAGGCTGCACTAATAGAAATTGTTCACTTTTACTAATCCTCTTATAAAACCATCAGTATCTAAAGGTCAGTTCCACATTGATGTCCTACTTCCACAACGTGGAGCCACCAGCGACCACTCCTGGGTTATTTCAGCTTTCAGTCATCTCCTTGTCCTCTATGGAGGAAAGCATGGCTCAGTTGACTAGCAGAGTGTGTGTGTGTGTGTGTGTGTGTGTGTGTGTGTGTGTGTGTGTGTGTGTGTGTGTGTGTGTGTGTGTGTGTGTGTGTGTGTGTGTGTGTGTGTGTGTACAGGCCAGTCGTATGGGTGTGGAGGCAGTGATGGCGCTGCTGGAGACGACAGCCAACACCCCAGCCTGCGTGGTCTCCCTCTGCGGAAACCAGTCGGTGCGTCTGCCTCTGATGGAGTGTGTACAGATGGTAGGTACCAGACGTTGTCAACACACGCACGCACACACGCACGCATGTAGTGACAGACACACAAAGACAGAGCCTCATACAGCCACACACCTATAAATATCCACATACACACACAACTACATACACAAATGCACACACTCATGCACTCACGCAGAAGGTCATGCAGTGGAGAACGGGACTATGGACCTAGGGAATGCAAATGAAAACAACTGGCAAGTGGTTCCACAAGTGCAGACGCAGCTTAAGTATCGAGCTGGAAATCCAGCTGGCGCCCCCAGCCTCTTTACCAGGTCCTCACGGTGGAGAGGGTGAGAGGGGGAGAGGGGGAGGAGGACTGTTGTTCTCTGAGTCCGTCGCTCCGGCATAAATAATTGTGAAAAAAAGACTGCTCTGTCGATGAGTAATCAGCTGAGCTCCATACTTAAGCTGCTTCTATACTTGTGGAACCACTTGCTAGTTGTTTTCATTTGCATTCCCTAGATCCATAGTCGATGATGAGGATGGTGACGGTGATGTGATGCGACTATGGCTCTTGCAAAGCGGTCACACACAGGAACTCTGTCAGGTTGCTAGCCTGTTAGAGATCTGCCCCAGAAGCAATAATAATTCAAATGTGTTTTCTCTTCTTAGTGTTTTACACATTCCAACACTAGATGTAACACCTGATGTATGTCTGGATGTACTGTATGTTAGATACATGACATAGGTGGGTTCACAGGCCCCTCAAAAGGCCAACATACTGGAACAGTGGATCCCCTCCCTGGTGTTCTCGTGTCCAGTGTGTGACATGGAGGTTCCCCTGAGACTTCTCTCTGCTTTCTTTGTGCCCCAGACTCAGGAAGTGCAGAAGGCCATGGACGAGAAGAAGTTTGAGGAGGCAGTGAAGCTTCGCGGCAGGTACGATCAGGTTTTTCCAAAGCAAATTACCATCCTTAGTTAATCCCCACACTGTTATGTTGCCCTGAAGTGTTGAAACGATGATGCAGTTTTTCAATGTATTTTTGTAATGATTTGTACTTTTGCTATTTTAGGAGTTTTGAAAACAACCTGCGGACCTACAAGCTACTGGCCCATCGTAAACCAGAGTCTGAGCTGCCCGTTGTAAGTCTTCCACAGATTCTCATTGAAGTTCATGTCTCCACTCTTTTTCTCCACTTATTTTATTTTTTTTATCATCCTAGGAATATACGCAATGCACGTGAAATGACTGCTACTAGGGATGGAACGGTTCAAGTTAAAAGCCTGAACCGTTCGCTTCGCTAGTCACAGTTCAGTGCATTAATATCGTTCAGTTCATTCGGTTCAGAAAGAGTTTGGCGCCATAATTACCGTACCCAGTGAATCTCCCCAGTCTCGGATGATGTGTAGTCGTTGTCAAGGCTACTGACTTTTTCATTTGGTGGCACCATGTGTCACGTACAATCCATCTGTGTGCGTTCATTTTAAAAGATTGACTCACTTTAAATAAATTTACGCTTTTGTCATTTTAAATAAAAGCGTTGCGACATCTCTTTCCTCACAAACCAACTATTTGCACTCCTTCTCCTATATCAAAAAGCTCTACCTACTAATAATAACAGGCTGCTTAGTTAATATACTCCAGTTGCGATTTTCTTTTTTTCTACAATAATGCCTTTCTTCACATGCTCTTAAAGGAGAACTCTGGCGGTTTTTAACCACACAATTGTTTTCCTGAGGGTCACCCCATGTTGAGGGAAGTAAAAGATCTGCGCCGTCTGCCGGCGCTACGGAATAGCTTTAACACTGACCTATGGGGGCAAGCTTTATCCGCTTTTGGGTCTTCTAAACACATTCAGAAAACCATTCCAAGACCTATGTAACACGAGTTGGTTCCTTACGAGACACCACCGTGCTCGTTTAACTCAAATAGTGTGGCGAAACAGTATGAACTTTGCATGTAAACACTCACCGCAGATTACCCCGTTGACATATCCAGAAAGCCCTTACTAGCCGATAGCAGAATGGATGCGCTCCCAGCCACTAGCCAGTGGCTGTACATCCGCGCGCATCCGTTCTGCTATCGGCTAGTAAGGGCTTTCTGGCATTTTAATTGAAACTTTGCACAATGTTTAAACCACCAGCGCCAACAACACTCATTATATCAAACACAGAACAAGACCCTAAAATGGATGCTGCCCGACACGGTGCTCCGGGGCTTGTCTAGTGACTCATCTGCGACCTGCTTGACTTTGAAGCTCTGCTGTAACCGAGTCAGACTCGGACCAAGGGTAGATTCGAAGGCCGCTCACTTCCTTCACACAGCAATTATTGCAGTTTTTTTTGGACACATTATTTCAATAAACCATAAAGGTTGGTGTAGTGCCACTGTCTCTGTTTTGGGAGTTCCCTATAATACATAAAGATATAGCTATATACTTTTATGTTTTTTAATTTTTTAGGCACTTGTGTTATCCCCTGTTTTACTTATCACTGTTCTGCACCTACTGCCAACCATGTGAACAACAGCTTGAGCCACTAGTTGTATGAAACCAGTAGGACATTTTAAACACAGACTTTCTGCTCTGAGTCAGATGTGGCAGCAGATAATTATAGTGCGCTTTGAGTCACTGTTTGGGTTTTAATTTAAGCCCGAGCCTCTAAAACACAAGATGATTTAAATTAAAACGTGTTAATGAGCACTGGGCCCCCCGGAGGGATGTTATGTAAATTACTTTCTCGTTCTCCAATTGCCTTGCTTGTTTAAAACGGGAAACGCACTGCAGAAATAGCCCCCGTCAATCATGCTATGCTGCTGTAGCGATTACACACGGCGAGGTTGTAATGAAAGCCAAATTGACCCACCCCTGCGGCGGTTACCTGTGATCACGCTCTCTTCCCGCTCGTTCAGCTGAGCTGTTGTCCAACAGTCCCCAGCGCAATGTCGCCTGGTCACGTGGTTCAATGTAAACACTGGATTCAAGGAAGGGAGTTGGCAGTCAGGGCTGCTTCCCTGCTGTGTTACCAGAGAGGCACCACCTGCTCCCCCGCCGCGTGCTGACCACCCCCCCCCCCCCCCCCCCGCGACTACAAGCTGTTCCCAGCCTGTCGGATACTGAAGCCGCGGGACGTGGGGGTGGAGCCCGAGGGTTTGAACGTGGGAGCTCTGCTGGAGGCGGCGCCGTGGTAGAAACCCTCTATTGATCATGTCTCCGCGGGGCTCGTACGCCGACCGCAGCCACGGATAGATCTCCTCTCTCTCTCATCCGATACTGCTTCAACATACACAACCCTCTAATCAAAGAGACAGAGTGAGTCACACCGAAAGGACACCGCCGTCGCAGAACACAGATGGTGGCAATCTTAGTTTGTAATTGGCTGGAGTGTGTGGCGAGCGATGCCCTTTACTGCGCGAACTACGGCAGCAGGTGGCGTCCTACTGCCGTAGCGTGAGTCAGTCAGACACAGCCAAGGCTCGAGCGCTGGTTTCTTAGCTTGTTTGGTCATGCCCAAAACCGTGCCACTTTATAAGTATTACTTTAAAATAAATACACACCTATATGGGCAGATACAGATGCTGTTTGTCTAATTTTTAAAGCGTGTGTGTCTGTGTGTGTCTGTGTGTCTCTCTGTGCGTGCGTGCGTTCGTGTGTGCGTGTGTTCCTCTCCTCAGAGCAACTTCAACGTGGCCATCCTGAACGTGGGGGCGCCGGCGGCCGGCATGAACGCGGCCGTGCGCTCTGCCGTGAGGGTGGGCATCTCCGAGGGACACAAGATGTTCGCCGTCAGCGACGGCTTTGAGGGGCTCTACAAGGGACAGGTGAGGGATCTCTTCATGGCACGACGCATCAGTTCAGATGACTTAGTCCTGTTAAGGAACTTTGTCCACTGGAAGCGAGGTTACTGTACCTTTACGACGTGAGACAACGTACATAATATGACATTAGGTTGCATTTATTCAGCTTACGCTTTTACACTTTTGTTTCAAAGCGATTTACACTAAGTGCATTCCCCAATGAGTAAATAGCCCATAAAAGAACAGGAATCAAGTAAGTGCAAAAAAAAATCACAACATTTGCAAAGCAACTCCTTTAGAATGATGGCATATAGAAGAGATAGACAGCTAGCTAGATACAGATATTTACACTTTAGACAGACGGATATAGCCGACGCGCTGGATTAAAGCCACAGCGGTCAGCGGTGAGCTCCTGTTGCTGGGAGAGGCGGGTGTCTAAGATCTTTATTGTTGCACCAACATGATATTCTGCCCGTGCGGGCCCCCATCAGTGCCAGGTTTTAACCGCTGTCAGGAGGGCCTAATCTATTTAATTTATTAGCTTTAAGAACAGAGATTTGCATTATAATCACCCCATTGAATATACTAGTAGGCTATCTATCGTCTTATAATATAAATGATAATAGTGAAGATATTTTTTAATATCAAATCAGTTAGCATGCAGTCGTTTTACAATGGACAGAAATTAGCTTGCTTGAGCGACAGTGTCTGACAGCGTTTAGCCACTCTTATCTCTGTGACTAAGGAGGAGTCTGAAAGGCCAAAGGGATAATCTGCCCAGATTAGTGTCAACCAACTAATGTCTTCCTCTGACCACTTCCTCCTCCAACCCACACGGCCACTGTGGGAGAAGTGCCTGTGAATACCAGCAGGGGGCACCGTTGATCGCAAAATGAATCCGGTGAACAAAAGAACAGAATAAGTGTGATTATTTTTGCAGGCAGGCAAGAATATTATATTTCTGTCCTCCTACACTGTTTGAGGCTGTGGGAATTCAAATGCAAGCAAAGGCAGGAAACCTTTTATACCCCTCCTGTGTCTATATTTATATTTATCAGGACTCCAAATGCTCTCCTCTGAAAACTGGTTTTACCAGCCATCTCCTTTTGGTTTTCAACAGTTTTCCCTAAGAATCTGAAAGTACTAGAATTAGGCATCTTCAAACATGATCGAGAGTATTGTAGGAGGATTCAATTTGCATTATGTAAAACAATGCTGATTTGCATTCTATACACTAAAAACAATATAGTTTAGCTTAGCATGCTAGCTACCCGGCTGTAGCCAACTAGCTCCTGTCAGGCTGCAGCCAACTGACCCTAAGAAGGCTGGGGGAAGTAATGGATTTTTCGCTGCCCGTGGCCTTTTAACACCACGCTCACGCTCCTACACTCAGCCTCCTCCTGTCCACGGGCCGTGCTGTCTGGCAGAGTCCCACCACGGTGTAGGAACGTCCCTGCAGTCTCTGGCCAGACGCACGATCCCCCTGAACCACCACGGAACACACACTCTTTAAGTAGGCCCACACCCAGACGTGTCTGTAATATGGACCGTCTCCACAACCCGTTGAGTTCTGCAGGCCCACACCCAGACGGGTCTGTAATATGGACCGTCTCCACAACCCGTTGAGTTCTGCAGGCCCACACCCAGACGTGTCTGTAATATGGACCGTCTCCACAACCCAGCATTGGGTCCTGGATGTATTCCAGTCTCTCCACATAAATACGTCCGCAGCCATAAATTAGCAGGAGGGATGAAGGCGTGGGTTTCCTCCAGGTACTCGGGGCTGCCTCCTCCGCCCCCCACCTCTGAAGGCTTGTAGGTTAATGAGCCTCATTGGAGATAAATCACGTGGCGGTGTAAACGGTATCAGCGCCCTCCTTACGTCCCCTCTAATGTCCTTACATTAACGCCGTGGATGGACTCCAGCTCCGCGAGCGGATGGATGGATGGAGGGGACGGACGGTTTGCTTCTGTTGCTAATTATTCATCCCTGCCGCGTGTCCATGTGAGGAGCGAAGGGGAGTCGTAGCGTCTTGTGTGGAGGATGAGTGATGAGGTCGTTGCCAAGGGGGGTGTGATTTGCCTTCTTCATCGTGTGTGTGTGTGTGTGTGTGTGTGTGTGTGTGTGTGTGCGCTCTTCACCATCCCTCACAGATCAAGGAGATCAAGTGGGCCGACGTAGGAGGATGGACCGGTCAAGGTGGATCTCTGCTGGGTACCAAGCGGTAGGCCTTGGCTTTACTTTACTGTGGTCAGACGTCACCGACAACCCAAAATACACACGCATTCGTTATTTAGGACCAAATTGTACTTTTGCAGTCAATCGCCGAGTAACGATTTATTAATTGAATCTTCATTCATTAGCATTATAAATGTTGACTTTTTCCTCATTCCTCACTGTTTTTTTTATTTTATTAACTCTAGCACGCTCCCAGCGAAACACGTTGACAAAATTGCCGAGCAGATGCGACTGCATAACATAAACGCACTGCTTGTTATCGGGGGATTTGAGGTATGTTAACGACTATCCTTCTTCCTGCTAATAAGGCGAGTTGTGCTAATGAGGCTACAGTTATAATTATCTCCATATGTTTGCCGGCTCTCAGCGAAAAATAAATGCATTGCCGCCCAGCAACGCTATACTATGAAGCAGCAGAGTGTACAGTATAAGTGCATAATGACGGCTAAATGGTTACATATCATTATGCGGAGGAGCTTTGATTTGGCTAGATATTGCTACTTATCATTGCAGATGATGTTGATTTAGGAGAACATTGATTATGCTAATTTTATTCCATTCCATGTTACGTTGCATTCATTTACATGCTTTCATGTGTAGTCTTGTACACATAATTATGCTTTTAAGTCTTTTTTCCTGGGCAAAAGAAAAAATGGAAACAAACACCTCAATTAGTTGCTGGCGATTATGCCTAGTGCTTTCCTTTTGAATTCCAGCGCTTTAAATGCCTGCTTACCAGGGTTTTACACTCTGTCTTTGGGTTCAGGCAATTAAAGTATTGGGATGACAAATAAGACTAAACACTGTTAATAATGGGTGTGATTTGGCCTTAATGGGAGGGAACCTGCTGCTTTGTGTACTGTAGTTCTCCCATTTCACGCACCCCTGTATAGACGCTCACCAGCTTCATCTACCTGGTATCACATCCAGAGTCTGGACTGCAGGACTCTGCAGGTCCCTGTGTTGGTTCATGTCTAGTGTACAGTAGGAGTGTTGTGTATTGTCTAGAGTTGTACCTGGTCTGTTTCACGCTGCTGTCCGTTGTGATAGAGCCGGCTATCCCCTTGGCGACGCTCAATCTCTGTTCCCCCCGCTAACCCCCACCTCCCGTCGCCTGCATCCCATTGCCTGCTAGAGCCGCTCCACCCACCCACCCACCGACCAACTAACCAATCACCGCCGCCCAGCGCAAATTACAACAACAAACCCACCACCCACCCGACCCCCCGACCCGTGGGGTTAATAACATGATGATAACGCGCCCTGCAGGCCTACCTGTCGCTGCTGGAGTTGCAAGAGGCGCGCGGGACTCACGAGGAGTTCTGTGTGCCCATGATCATGGTGCCGGCCACCGTCTCCAACAATGTGCCGGGCTCTGACCTCAGTGTGGGCGCGGACACCGCCCTGAACGCCATCACTTCTGTAAGGATAGCAGCCGGGACGAGGGAAACCCATGATTTGATTAGGAAAACACATGCACGTATCCTGCCAAACACACACATACGAACAAAGCAAGGCACCCGGCCACTCTGTGGAGTGCACACACACATGGGCCCGTTGCTTACTGGGCTGACCGATGACTCCTCAAGGTATTTATCGGATATGGCCAGAAGAGGTTAGTTCGGACATTGACCTGTTTGTTCATCCCTGTAGGTCAGGACATGGTCATACAGTAGCTTGTTGGCCATGCTTACTATAATGTGGTTTTATGCATGCAGTTGCAACACACACACACACACACACACACAAATACGGCCACGCAGTGTTAGTCAGACAGTGGGTGGGAGGTCTATGGTAACGTTGTCCTCCCCAGCCAGGTAAGTGACCCAACAAGGAGCATGCTGTGACATGACTTGTCCCCGCCATGCTCCCCGAGGATCTGTATGAGAGTGTGTCTGTGTTTCTGTGTGTGTGTGTGCGTGTGAGTTTCCACCCCTACATTGTCTAGATGAGTGGTCAACCCTGTGTTTGGTGTTCAGGTGGATATAGATGTTTTGTGTCCCAACAGTTCCCACGTTGGTGAAGTCACCAGTGATCGATTGACCCAACGACACAAAACAAAGCATATCCCTTTAATGGATATGTGCGTTGCTCTCAGCCTTTTCAACAAACGGGTCCAAAATGCTAAACTAATAAACGTGAAGAAGTTTACACTATCCTACAAACCATATTACCTACTTCAACTAGGCCAACGGGTGAACAAAGCACAACAAACGTGCATCTGTGAACAAATTAACACGCCCAAAGAAAGAAAAAAAAAAAAATCTATTGAGTGATTTTCTTGTCTTGGCCGCCATCTTGACTTGGTCCCTGCTGGAATGCCCCTCATCCCGGAATGCCCCCGGCCCCTTCCTCCCCCTCGCCTGTGCGTGTTCCTGCGCCCTGCCTGTTGACCTGTCCCCCGCTGGAGGATCTGGCCCTTGCATGGTTCAACGGACAGTTTTCCTTCCCCGTGTCTCTTGCCCTATAAGGTGGAGCCACCGCATCGACCTCTACAAGCGGACACGAACACACATGAGCGCGCACACACACACACACACACACACACACACACACACACACACACACACACGCTTAGCCCCTGGCCTAAACAGCTGTCACCCATCTCTTCTCTTCCTCTCTACGTTCATTCCTTTCCCATGGCCTTCCTTCCTTTTCCAATTACGTCTTTATCTCCTGCCGCGTCAGACTTCCTCTCCTTTCTCTCCGCTGAGCTCTTGCCACTTCCTTCCTCTGAAGCTTCACTCGCAATCGCCCCTCGTCTCTCACACTCGTTTATTTATTTTTTTTATAATGTTTCCATCATTCTCTACTCTCACACTCTTCCCCCCCTCTCGCTCTCTCTCTGAGGGTCAGCCCCCCTCTCTCTCTCTCTTCTTACTCACCCCTGTCGTCTTGCCAAAGGGAAGCCACTGTCCCTATCACACGGAAAGAGCCAGAATGGCCGGTTTGGCTCTATGTGTGTGAGGTGTGTGGGAGGTCACGTTGGTGTGTGTGTGTGTGTCCCTCTAACGCGCGGTGTTGCTCTGCCGCCGCCTCAGGCCTTTGAGTGTCTGCTGCAGCTGTACGACGCTCGGGCCACGCATGAGGACTTTTGCATCCCCATGTGTATGCTGCCCGCCACCATTAGTAACAACGTGCCCGGCACCGATCTGAGTATCGGGGCCGACACGGCCCTCAATGCCATCGTGGAGGTAAGGCCCGCCCCTGTCCGCCACCACCGTCTTACCCTCCTCCACCCTACACCCTACACCCTCCCGCCCTCTCTCGTCGTTTTCGTCGTCCAACCGAGTGTTAAAGTGCAGAGGAACAGCGCACCATCCCTGGTGCAAAGCACATGCTGCTGCAATTGATTTCTTATTGGATCAGATATTGTGACTGAGTAGCCTGTGTTTTCTGCTGTCCCTGTAGATATTGTTTAGAAATTGTATTCTTCCAAAGCTGTATCTGCAGTCGCCATATTTTATTTTATATATATATAGATGTATAGATTTCAACCTGATTTTTTTAAGATTTATTTTTCTAATTAACCATGTGCTGTCTTTAAACAGAACTCCAGTCCAGTCTGGGTAAAGGTTATCACGTTCGCCTGACTATACTCATGTAACACGCGGTTTCTTATGAACAGTGTCTGAAATGAGCATGCTGACCTCATTTCAGTTGTATTCTGTCCGTTCTATCTGTGAATCTCTCCAACTCTGCATGACCTACTCTATACTCATACCACATTACAGGTCTTTCTACGATAATTACTGACATAGAATATACATGCAAAAAACAAAGAGGAAATTGTCTTGACACACATTGGCTGCTATTGATGGTGTGTGAGATTGTGAACTGTGTGTATGTGTGTCAGACTTGTGACCGCATCAAGCAGTCTGCCAGCGGAACCAAGAGGCGCGTGTTTATCATTGAAACCATGGGGGGATACTGTGGCTATCTGGCCAGCGTGGGTGGGCTGGCCGCAGGCGCCGACGCCGCCTACATCTACGAAGAACCCTTCGACATCAGAGACCTGCAGGTGACCCCCCCCCCCCCCCCCCTTTTTGTTTTTATAACAGTGCTGAAGCACACATTTTGGCAGGATTTCGCCTGTCATGTCTAGCTTTCTCCACTAGAGGGAGCATGCTCTTGGGAGTTCAGCTAGAGAAAGGCCAGCACAGCGCCATCTGCAGATCAACATTGTACTGCTCTTTTTTTGTTTTCTTTCCCCTAGTCCAACGTGGAACATTTAACAGAGAAGATGAAGACCAGTATCCAGAGAGGCCTGGTTCTCAGGTAATCAGAACACGTCCTGCACGTACCCTGCTACCCACTTTATTGGAGAGGAACCTCCACGCCACGCTCCATTAGGCATATTTAAAACCAATCCAGGCGGAACTTAATTGAGTCATCCCTGAATTTAATTAACGGTTCTTTTTGGCAAATAACTAACAAGATGTCAATTTAAAGTACAGCTCTGCCATCTTGTTTGGAAAGACCGAGAGGAAGAAGGAGGTTTATGGTCTTCTGCAAAAACATCTGCCCAAAACATATGGCGCATTCAAGAAATACATAAAGTACAAATTCATTTGTGGAAAAAAAAAAAGGGAATTATAATCTCATTGGAATCCACCAGTTTTTTGTTCGACCTTTTTCCATGTAAAGCAATTCACATTTACATTTAATATTGTGTATTTTATAAAAAAAAATGCTAAAAAAAAAGAAAAATGCTAAGAGCCTCAATAAAATGAGGGTAATTTGTGTTTCACAGTTATAGTGGTAATAAAGACTCATTTTACAACAAACTCATCTAGTTTATGGCCCCAATTTCAAATTGTCTTTCTTGTCAGACTTTAGGAATTCACTTTGGCCTTCTTCATTTCCAATTTAGTTTTCACCTCGAAACATTGAATATTATGAAAATGTGATCCATTTGGGGCTATTCAAAAAACAAATGTCTTGGCAGCGTACATATTGCAAAAAACCCTTTCATCCCCCAAAGAAACAGATGCAGTCTGAATGAAATTAATGAAATTGCTGTTTCTGGTGACTAATGATCCTGTGTGATACTGTGCCTGTTTAGAAATGAGAACAGTAATGAAAACTACACAACAGACTTCATCTACCAGCTGTACTCTGAAGAAGGCAGGGGGGTGTTTGACTGCAGGAAGAACGTACTGGGACACATGCAGCAGGTAGGCCCATCCACACCAGTGCTGTTTCAATAACCAACCCCCGTTTATGTCACTCCACTTCATTCAATTCACTTCATCAATTTGAGAACGTTTACCGACCGTGCAAAGCAGTTTCATTTATGTACTTTGTATTTAACATCACCGATATACTACAGCAGTCGACATCATTTAGTGCCCGACTGCAGGTTGTGCCCGAATGCTGGCCAGGCGAGACTAACAGGGTTAGAGCTTCAAGCATGCATGGGGAAGGCATATTTCAAAAGATCAATCTTGAGATTTCATGAATCGATGTTGGATCCAACAACGATTCATAAAATCCCGAGATGGTTAGAGCTTCAAGCATGCATGGGAAAAGGCGTCTATTAAAACATAAATCCCTGGATTTTATCAATCGATGTTGGATCATTCAGATGAAGATCGATTGTAATCGGAAAATCTATATTTCTAAACCCCTCCCTATGTGAAACTAAACAGTCATGTAAACCGTTCCTTTGCTTCGGTAGGGAGGGGCGCCGTCTCCGTTCGACCGCAACTTCGGGACCAAGATCTCGGCCAAGGCCATGCAGTGGATCACCAAGAAGCTGACGGAGACCTTCAGACAAGGTAGGGTGCGGCGACCCCTCCCTCCTCCCCAGCCGCCCCCCCGACTCCCCCAAAAGCTCTGGCGAGATGTAGATTTCCCTCCCCCGACCCCCCACCTCCCTGCTTCCCCCAGAGACATGGTGATGGTGGCGTTGAAGAGCTGCTCCACCCAGATCTGTCATGGAGTTACGACGTCAGACGGGGCATATTTCATCCACCGTTCCCTTTTATCTCTTTATCTTTCAAATGTAAATATGTCCTCCGACGCAGAGTTTACATTGTGCTGTCAAACGGCACTCAATGGCAAAAGCGGCGCGCCCTGAATTTTAATGAACATACCTTCAGACGGATCAAACGCGGTAAAAAGACACGTTTGATCACGAGCTGAAGCTGTGGCAGGCCGCCCACTGAATCAACAACAACAAACAACAATACAGTTGAATCTATTGTGAGTGCCGTGGCGTTGAATGAGGGTTCAAGCTGAAACACCTTGTCTTTTGTTTGATCGCATGTCCTTGCGCATGGACGTCATAAGACGAAGGTAAACCTCTTTCTTATTACAATGTCATTTTCCCACCACGTGGGCTCCATGACCATCTAACTGCCTATAGTAGATGCAGTCGCTGCCATCCTTATTCCCTTATACCATTGTGTTTCGCTTTCTGGTACTCCTCCATCGACACACACAGGGCGGGATCGCAGGGTCTCGCTACTCGGGCTAACTGGCTAGCAATCGCTACCGGTCCACTCTCATGCTTGTCGCTTTCGGTTAGCGTTTTCACCTCTTAGCGTCTTAAACCATTTGGGTTGTCGCCGTTTGTTTCGATAAGAATCTCAGAGTGTAGTCGCAGGCAGTGGTTCATGGGTACGTTCTTCTATGTGCTTTATATGCTATTTCCTTCCATGTATATAATGCACACTACAAGCATGTTCGGATTCATGACAATAGACCACACAAAGAAACGGTACTAACTCAACGGGGGATATATTGGTAATAAAAAGAGACCTGATAATGAGATAAGCAGATCAAAACGACCTTGCCGCTTCAGAGTGAAGAAAAAAAAAAAAGGGGTTCATCGGCCATAATATTTGCTCATACCCCATAACCCTAAGCCCACATACGGGCACGGAAAGGCTCCCGAAGGCCCCGTGAAAGGAGGAAGTCATAATAACATTAGATACATAAGGATGGCTGCAAGCACAATTGGTGCCAGACGGGCAGACATAATGGGGCAGGAGAAGACATTTCCCTTCTGAAAAATACGGTTCTGAAGGCTCCATCACCCTAAAGCGCCATTACTCTGAGATACTGCGGAATGGCGTTTCGCAGAGTTTCCCCGGGATTCGTACCACGCTGCTACATCCTGGTACACGTTGACATGCCTGCCTCACACACCACCCCCCCCCACCACCGCCAACACGCTGCGTGTTTAGGCCGCTGTCATGCATGCTCCATACACAGAGAGAGAGAGAGTTAGACACTCTCACTTTAGTATCTGCCCATGCTCCATATGTGATGGCTGTGATATCGCCCCCCCCCCCCCCCGCCTGACCCCTGGATGGGCGGCTGCAGGTCGTGTGTTTGCCAACACGGAGGACTCGTGCTGCCTGCTGGGGATGCGCCGCAGGAACCTGGTCTTCCAGCCCGTGGTGCAGCTCAAAGACGACACCGACTTTGTGTACGTATTCTCCCGCTCACGACCCCCGCCGAACCGTCAGTCGTTATTTCTCAATCAAGGAAACCTGTTGTATGCTTGCGTTTGATTATAGCTGTGTGATAAAGGCGAGAACTGTGTTAAGATTTTCACTTTGCAAACGTTGGCAAAATCGTGCATTGAGAGCAAAGACGTCAGAACGTATCGCGTGACAACCATCCCGCCATGCCGACCGCTAAATCCTCGAGCGCCTCCGTATCGGTCCCGCGGCGGTGTGTCACTCACCCCCTCCCCCCTCTGCTCCGCCCCCCCCCCCCCCCCCCCCGCCCTGCAGCCACAGGATCCCCAAGGAGCAGTGGTGGCTGAAGCTCCGCCCCCTCATGAAGATCCTGGCCAAGTACCGGACCAGCTACGACGTGTCCGACTCGGGCCAGCTGGAGCACGTGGTGCGCAACCGGCCCAAGGAGTCGGACGCCTCCGCCGCCCTGTGAGGCCAGCTCCAACCAGCACCAACCAGCACCACCACCACTTCCCCCTCCTCCTCGCACCCCCCCCCCCCCTCGAGAGTGATCGAGACCGGTCCAGTATAAAAGAGAACCCGTATCCGCTTGGTGGGGGAAGCCCCTCCCCCCATCAGGTCTGTCCGTCTGTCTGTATACCGTAGTGGCAGGTGGACAGCCGTCATAATCGGTCTCTGTTGCGTCGCTCGATGCGCACACGCACACACACACACACACACACACACACACACACAGAGACAAAGACACAACACACACACACAGAGACAAAGACACAACACACACACACAGAGACAAAGACACAACACACACACACAGAGACAAAGACACAACACACACACCTACACTCACTCCGTATTTTCTTTTAGTGTTTCAGAAGGAGAAAAACCCGTGCACTCTATATTTACTGAAGACTGTAATCTAGGCTCCGCTGTGTTCCTCCTTTACAGAAAAAACCAACGCGCGTACACACGCATACATAGTGTGACACACACACAAAAACACACACACACACACTGATGACAGGCCCTCATCCGCGTCTCCATTGCCCTTGATGTTTGTTGTCATCGTTGTTAAATTTGCACTTTTCTCCGTCTGGAAGCCCGGATGGTGGCTCTGTTCCAGGAACCACTTGAAGCCAGTGTAGACTCTGTATCTGCTGTAAGCCCAGAGAAGCGCATCCGCCTAGTGAAACGCAGAAACCCAGGGAGTAAAGTAAAGCCTATTTATGTGAGACTGATGCAATACAGTTCTACTGCTGCAAGCGGGATGGCAATGTTTGCTGTACCCCGGCGTTTTTAAACGATTTCCCTTTCTGGTTAGCAGCATTGCTAATTATGTTTCGCCCGCAAAAAAAAAAAAAAAAACCTGGATGTGAGATAATATGATTTTATGCACTGCCGTACCGAGAGTAGGTGTCTCCTGTATTGCACCATTCATTTTAAATGTGTGAGAAAACTAATGTTTGCCACGAAATAAAAACCCTACACAAGAAAAATACCTTAATGGTTTTGTCCCCGGATGTCTTTTCATGCGCCAATCAGAGTGAATTACTATCATTCAGGGGAATTTGAGCCCAGCTTATCCGAGTATTGGGAAGAATATATATTGTGTAGTGTGAACGCCTGTGTCTGTAGACTAATACTGGACCCCTGTGGGCTGCTATGACTAAAGTAGCCTGCAGATGGCAGCAGAGCGCTGCTCTGTCTCCATGGTGATCTGGGTTCACCAGGTCCATTCCACCACCATTACCTCTATTGGTTGCAGAGGTATTCTGCTCATGAGTCTGTGTGTGTGTGTGTGGGGGGGGGGGGTCTGTAAGCATATTCTCAGGCAAGACTAACTCTTGCTTTTTCATGCATGGGCTGTGGGCTGGCAGGCGTGCGTGTGCGTGTGTGTGTGTGTGCATGCTTGTAATCATAAGAAATTAATCTTATCATTTTGGAGAAAAAAAATACATTTCAATTTCCTGTGGGTGTGTATTGAATGCGTATTCGTGTAATTGAGCCACTGTTTGAAGCAAAAACAGATCTACCTTAATCGCATGCAAATATAAGTAATTACATGCATATACGCCGTGGCTCACGCCATTGCTTGGATACGGCATCGCGATATGAAATGCAGTGTAAGACAAACTTAGCCTACTTAAATCACCTAGTATTTATTCGCCCACAGAGCCCCACAAATGTAATTATCGCACCAACACACAGACACACATGCGCACACATGAACACACACAAACACATAAGAGCACACACACGCACACCACATATTTGCACACAGACATGAACACCCGCACACACATGAACACACACAAAAAGAAGCCATGAAAAATAAATAAACGGGGGGCTAATTCGGCTGCACACCATCGTGTCACCATGAAAAGACAACCCCTTTTTCCCATCGCTGTAATTTCCTCGGACCTCTTAGGGGCAGAAGGCTCTCGACCGAGGGGATGTGGGGTGGGGGGGGGGCGGGGGGTGGCTGTTTCACTTCTCTGGCTGCTGCCTGTCGGCCAAAGCAGTAAAATTAGCGAGTCCAATAATTTGGGCTGATTTAAGAATGCAAGGGGGGAGCCCATGGGGTCATATGCACATAGGTAATCAATACAAATTAACATTTCATTTCTCCCTCCCCTCATTCCTTTCCAGCCACAAATCGCATGCGCATCTGATCTCGTTGGACTGATTAAAAGTTGCAAATGAAGGCAATGAAAGGGGGTGGGGGGGGGGGGGTGTTGGTGGGGGGGTAAGGGTAAGGGTTGGGGAGGGGTTAGGGTTGAGGGGGGATGGGATGCGGTGGGGGGGGGGGGGGGGGGGGCTGCTGACTGGGTTTCCTATCAAAGGCAGAGTGTGTGCGTTGTCTTCATTTATTCCTGCATTATCTGGGGACAAATCTTTTTTTTTTTTCGTCAGGATTACAAGAAACCCTTTTCTGTGCCTCCCCTGTCACTGCTCACGGCCGCCGAATGACGTGCGCTAATGAGGAATATTGGTTCACCATTGGTGCACCCGGCCGTGAATATTAGCCTTGCCAAAGGTGTTGCAGTACCTATGGTAGAGAATGCGCCGATAAGCACTACCTTGCTGTTATTGAAAGGAAGAAAAAAACAACTGTATTTTTTCCTTTCAAATGAATCATATTTATGTGACATGTGTGCCATGAATATTTATGAATGAATAAATCCCTGTAAAAATAAACAAGCTCATAATGCATTTGGATGGGGCGGTGGAGGTTAGTGGTGGTGGCAGGGGGGGGAGATGCACAGTAAAAATAAATGCACAGTAGATATTCTGCACAAAATAGCAGAAGTTAGATTTGTTTTTCAAGATAAGAATGGGTTCTCCTCCGGGCCCCCCCACCCCCCCCCCCCCACGTTGGCAGAAGTGAAAGCATATA